>NC_137691.1:23118309-23638309 GCF_963989245.1 Nansenia antarctica
CTGACACACCCTCTCCTCTCCTCCCAAAAACTAGTAGTATCTTTAGAAATTGACTCGTCATGTTCTGAAAGAACACATACATTTCAAAACGTCTAAATTTCTAAATTTCACATTGGCTGCATTCCACCTCCAAATCTCAATGAATTTTCCCAAAACTTTGCAAAAGTAATTTGTATGTGCACTAGAACAAAATGCAACAATGAACACGTTGATATTTTGACATATTTTTTTTTGCATTGCATTTTGATGCACCCTAGTAAACACTGAAATCAACTTTTCAACAAAAAGTTACAGCCTAAGCATTTATTTATGCTACAAGCTTAATCATCATCATCATCACTGCTCTCTTGACTGCTGTACGTTATCACTGTCCTCAATTTCAACCATGGTAGAGGATGTTGTAGGCTATCACTTTAAATAGCTCATTATTTTGATTGTGCAACAAAGTCATTTTTTTTCTTTTTTCTAATAGAATTCCCAACCATATTCCCTGGGTCAGGGGTCTAGGTGCGATAATGAAGCTGTAAAACAAACGTCTGAACGTTTGAAAGCTTCAGAGAAAAGAAACGTGAAGTCCCTTGGTGTTGTTTTTCCTTTTAGCGACGAGTCATTCGGGACTGAATTTACACGTGTCGGCGTGATAACCGTGATAACCGTACGATACGCGATACGCGGAATGAAAGTACGAGTTACGATACTTTCCGAATGTTTTCGTGAGGGGAGTCGCCGTGGTCGTCGTCGGTCGACTGTTGTGATGGATTACTCGTCGGGCCTTCGGCTGAGGGGACGGCAAATAGTTACTTACTTAGTGGGGCTTGCTTCTTGGACCCAGCTGTTGGTGCGCAAAAGCGCCTTCATGCGGCTGATCTGCCGCGCAGAATGCATTTTGGCGACGCATGCGCACTGGCGCACCAGTTATGTGCACCCCTGAGTATAGATTTATTGTCCTTTGAAAATTACTCAGTACACAGCTGTTAATGTCTAAACAGCTGGCAACAAAAGTGAGTACACCCCATAGTGAACATGTCTAAATTGTGCCCAAAGTGTCAATATTTTGTGTGACCACATTGTTATCTAGCACTGCTTTAACCCTCCTGGGCATGGAATTCACCAGAGCTGCACAGGTTGCTTCTGGAATGTTCTTCCACTCCTCCATGACGACATCACGGAGCGCACGGATGTTGGACACCTTGCACTCCTCCACCTTCCTCTTGAGGATGCCCCACATGTGCTCAATTGGGTTTAGGTTTGGAGACATACTTGGCCAGTCCATCACCTTAACCTTCAACTTCTTCAGCAAGGCCGTTGTCATCTTGGAGGTGTGTTTAGGGTCATTATCATGTTGGAAAACTGCCCTACGGCCCAGTTTCCGACGAGAGGGGATCATGCTCTGCTGCAGGATGTCACAGTATATATTGGAATTCATGTGTCCCTCAATGAAATGCAGCTCCCCAGTGCCGAAATGCAGCTCCCCAGTGCCGGCAGCACTCAAGCAGCCCCAGACCATGATGCTGCCACCACCATACTTGACTGAAATATTCAATGGACAATAAATCTATACTGTTATTGAAGCAGCACACTGACTACTTAAAGTTATATCAAAGTTTCATTAAGATAGTGTTATCCCCTGAAAGGATATGACAGAATATTTGCAAAAATCTAAAGGGTGTACTCACTTTTGAGATATACTGTACTTGCTAAAACATATGGGGCCGGTTTCACAGACAAGGCTTAAGCCTAGTCCTAGACTAAAAAACATCTTCAATGGAGATTTTACATTGAAAGTGTGATTTAGTCCAGGACTAGGCTTAAGCCTTGTCTCTGAAACCGGCCCATTATCTTGTAACAGTTATGGACATAATTGTATGGACAAAACTAATGACTTCTGTCTTATTTTCTTTTTTAGGTCAACCAGATGTTGTTTGAGAAGTGGGGGATGAAGCACCGGATTACCTCTGCCTACCATCCCCAGACCAACGGACTGGACAAGCGGACCAATCAAACACTGAAGAGGGCTATCGGGAAATCTCTGGATGGGCACCAGGAACGGTGGGAGGACAACCTTAAGGTAATCCTTTTCGCACATAACACCAGCGTCCAGGCCTCCACCAAGTACTCGCCCTACCGCCTGATGTACGGTCGGGAGCCACGGCTGTCCTCTGAGGTATGTAAACTCTTGATATTATTGTTCTTATAATATATAATTTGTTTTGCAAATTGATTCTCAATATAACAAAAAAATAAAACACTAATTGTATGCAAATGTATGTATTGCATATCTCTATTTGCCTCTCATTTCAGATCACAGGCGACCGTCCTTTTGTGGAGGTGGACGAGATTGATGAAGACACCGCTGCAGACTATCTCCAGGCCAGGGCTGAGAAGGATGAGGAGGTCTTTGACAAGGTGAAAGATATTACACAACTATATACTGAACAACCACCTGAGTGATGCTAAGTAACTGCTAAAGCAATAACAATGCCTCAGCAATATACAGAGCTATACTGCACAACATAGAATTACAATCTCTGCTGCTTCGCTTTTTCTTCAACGATCAAGGTGCGACTCAACGTGGAGAAGGCCCAGGAGAAACAGCGGGAAAGCTACCGGAGGAGGATCAAGAAGGGAACCAAGCGGTTTGAGATCCTCCCGGGCATGGAGGTCCTGAAGAAGGATGAGAGGAAACGTGGGAGACCTGGTCGCACAATGGACCCAGACTGGCCAACTAAGTACCGGTAAATGTTAGACTTTTAAGAATATTCAGAATGAGAGGGTGATGTGTGATGTCCAATTTTGCCATTATTAATACATATTTTCTTCAGGGTGACTGAGGTTGGGGACAACAATTTGGTGCAGTTGGAGACCATGGATGGCCAACAACTGGGAACCAAAACCCCCTATGCCTCAGTGAAGCCTCTGCGGAAGAGTAAGTGTAACATACAGTTCACATTTTAAAGTTAATGTAATGTGAAACTGTATTTTCTTTTACCACAAGATGTCATTCTAAAATTGTTTTGTTGATTGACTTAAGGATTCCGAGCCAGCCCGCCCACTCAGAAAGCTGTGTCCCATCCACCGGAGCCAGTGTGTTCTGATGACCCTGAACCGCTAAGCTCTGAGCCGGAGTGGGACTCACTTCAGGTACACTTAAAAATCCAAGCTTCATTCATTTTAAATAATCAATATTCCAATGGCTGAATACTGTAACATGACAGTCCCTATAACCCAACATCATTATGTTTTTTAGGCACCATCTCAGCTGCTAGATGTCATCACAGATGTTCAGCTGGGGCGGGCCTGTCCAGCTTTACCTAGCAGGTTGGAGGTGCTTAGGCCTTTCGTTCTGAAACCCAATTGTTGGCTGGATGATCTCTCCATTGACCATGCTCAGGCTCTTTTACAGGCTCAACATCCCCATGTAGGAGGCCTCTACGCCACAACGTCCCTCTCCCTCCTCTCCTCCGTGCCTGCATCAACCCTGGGGTTTGTTCAGATTGTAAATGTTTGTTCAAATCACTGGGTTACGGTAAGTAACATCGTCTGCAGGGTAGGTACTGTTAACGTTTATGACTCCTCTGGTCACAGGTCGACCGAGGAGTTCATTTCACAAATAACAGGTCTCCTCTCTTTTTCAGGTCCTTCTGCAGTGGCCTGATGTCCAGCAGCAGAGAGGCAGCTCAGACTGTGGGCTGTTTGCTATTGCGAAAGGTCTCACACTCGGCAGAGGTGAGGACCCAGCAAGCATGGAATATAATCAGTCTGCTATGCGTCACCACCTCTTTTCCTGCTTTCAGGCTGGGCACCTGACACCATTCCCCAGCTCCATACGGTGTCCACGCACGGCCCAGTCAGTGTACACTATGGACGTTAGTGTGCACTGCATCTGCAGGAGGACCATCCGGACGAGAGGACCAGAGCCTCTGGTATCCTGCAGGAGGTGTTTTAAGTTTTTCCATTCGTCTTGTGTGTCAATTAATATGATGTTTCCTAATGAATTTGTTTGTACTGTTTGTAAAGTTGTTTTTTAAGTATTTTCCAGATTGTACCCAGATAGCCCTGCTACGTCCTCCGTGAGGACCCGTTCCCCTGTACATAAGTCCCTGTCCAGCCCTGCTACATCCTCCGTGAGGACCACCTCTACCACATCGTCCGTGAGGACCACCTCTACCACATCCTCCGTGAGGACCACCTCTACCTCCTCCGTGAGGACCACCTCAACCTCCTCCGTGAGGACCACCTCTACCTCCTCCGTGAGGACCACCTCTACCTCAGGCTACTGCAAGTATGAGCCACAATTACATCATTGTTATTTTGAAATGTTCATATTGATTGTTTCTTTATTAATACATTAAATGTATGCTCTCATTCATTCACACAGCACCAAGATGTTTGGACAAAATTACATCTGGACAGTTACCTTTCATCCCCATCCACCCAGTACACTGGTAAGTCACATTGAATAGGGATTATTTAGAAATGTATTTACTCACAAAATGTTATTTTGACTGTACATATCTGTGCTTGTTTGTGTGTTTACACTAACAAGATGGTTATTGCTTACCTCAACAGGAGAGCTGATTGGTGTGATGTTACCTAACCCCCCAGATGTTACCCACCAACCCTCCAGATGTTACCCCCAACCCTCCAGATGTTATCCCCTAACCTCCCAGATGTTACCCCCAACCCTCCAGATGTTACACCAAACCTCCCAGATGTTACCCCCTAACCCCCCAGATGTTCCCCCTAACCTCCCAAATGTTACCCCCAACCCTCCAGATGTTACCCATAACCTCCCAGATGTTACACCTAACCTCCCAGATGTTACCCCCTAACCTCCCAGATGTTACCCCCAACCCTCCAGATGTTCCCCCCTAACCCCCCAGATGTTCCCCCCTAACCTCCCAGATGTTACCCCCTAACCCCCCAGATGTTACCCCCTGACCTCCCAGATGTTCCCCCCTAACCTCTCAGATGTTACCCCCTAACCTCCCAGATGTTCCCCCCCTAACCTCCCAGATGTTACCCCCTAACCTCCCAGATGTTCCCCCCTAACCCCCCAGATGTTCCCCCCTAACCTCCCAAATGTTACCACCTAACCTCCCAAATGTTCCCCCCTAACCCCCCAGATGTTCCCCCCTAACCCCCGGGATGTTACCCCTAACCTCCCAAATGTTACCCCCTAACCCCCCAGATGTTCCCCCCTAACCTCCCAGATGTTCCCCCCTAACCTCCCAAATGTTACCCCCTAACATCCCAAATGTTACCCCCTAACCCCCCAGATGTTCCCCCCTAACCCCCCAGATGTTACCCCTAACCTCCCAAATGTTCCCCCCTAACCCCCCAGATGTTCCCCCCTAACCTCCCAGATGTTCCCCCCTAACCTCCCAGATGTTCCCCCCTAACCCCCCAGATGTTCCCCCCTAACCTCCCAGATGTTCCCCCCTAACCTCCCAGATGTTCCCCCCTAACCCCCCAGATGTTCCCCCCTAACCTCCCAGATGTTCCCCCCTAACCTCCCAGATGTTCCCCCCTAACCTCCCAGATGTTCCCCCCTAACCCCCCAGATGTTTCCCCCTAACCCCCCAGATGTTCCCCCCTAACCTCCCAGATGTCCCCCCTAACCTCCCATATGTTACCCCCTAACCCCCCAGATGTCCCCCCTAACCTCCCAGATGTTACCCCCTAACCTCATTGATGTTACCCCCTAACCTCCCAGATGTTACCCCTAACCTCCCAGATGTTACCCCCTAACCCCCCAGATGTTACCTAACCTCCCAGATGTTACCCCCTAATCTCCCAGATGTAACCCCTAACCCCCCAGATGTTCCCCCCTAACCTCCCAGATGTCCCCCCTAACCTCCCATATGTTACCCCCTAACCCCCCAGATGTCCCCCCTAACCTCCCAGATGTTACCCCCTAACCTCATTGATGTTACCCCCTAACCTCCCAGATGTTACCCCTAACCTCCCAGATGTTACCCCCTAACCCCCCAGATGTTACCTAACCTCCCAGATGTTACCCCCTAATCTCCCAGATGTAACCCCTAACCTCCCAGATGTTCCCCCTAACCTCCCAGATGTTACCCCCTAACCTCCCAGATGTTACCCCCTAACCTCATTGATGTTACCCCCTAACCTCCCAGATGTTCCCCCTAACCCCCCAGATGTTACCCCCTAACCCCCCAGATGTTACCTAACCCTCCAGATGTTACTCCCTAACGCCCCAGCTGTTACCCCCTTTACATTATTATTACTTACTTTACTTATTTGACTTTATTCTATTATTGTTGAATTTGTGAATGACATGTTACTCCCTAACTATTATGATATACCTGATTGTAACCTGTACAGTTCTTTTGCAAACGTTATCCCCCTGATGAATTCCCCCCTATGAATTTTCAAAGTGTTGTGTATATATATAAAGTTTATTCCGTTTTCTGAATCAGTGTGGACTCGTGGTGTGTTTGTTCATCGTCTGACATTGGTCTCCCACCCTATTTGGGTGGATCCACGTTTTATTACAATATCAACTACTATACTAGTCCAAATGTTACATATGACTGTACTTATCATAACTGTACATATCCTATTCTAATGGATCTTGAACGAAACGCAATTTTTTTTATTAAGTTGAATTGCTGTGCATGGTTTTAGGATGCTTAGTCCTTAAGGCTCAAGTTGCGTTTGCAACTTTATGAGAAATGATCTGCTGATCAGACCTCCGTTCCTTTCTCTTGTTGACTGCATTATAGGTATTTCACTAATCAATATCATACATTGATGGGGATTAACGGCAGTGTTGGGGATTAACGGAAGTTCGGTTGTGTACTTGCCCACACCGTCATTCATCGTGATTACATTATGATACCATTGAAACCGGGAGCACTTAACCAATAGAGAATATTGCCAACATTGTATTGGACAGGGGGATATGATTTTACCAAGGTCTCCGCCCGAGACATGGGTGCGCTCCGGGCTCTCTCCCTGCTGATTGCGCGATTTCCTCTGTGTGTGTGTGTGTGTGTGTGTGTGTGCTGTGCACACCTGCATTTTATAACGTTGTATTTAATAACGTTTATTCCGTTCTGCTTTTATTTGATAGTCGGGGTCTTATAGGGCTCTCCCAACCCGAGGTGCTCTCCGCGCTCTCTTCATGCTGATTGTGCGATGTCCTCCGTGTGTGTGTGTGTGTGTGTGTGTGTGTGTGTGTGTGTGTGTGTGTGTGTGTGTGTGTGTGTGCTCCATAGTAGTATGCAGTTATGGAATTGAATTACGTGTGAAATTAGCATGCTAGCAGGTGTTTTCATATAAAATGTTATATATTATATAGCTGACTAGTGAGCCTGCATCAACCGTAATGCTATTCAAGTGCAAGAAGATTACATTTGTCTTCGCAGTTTAAGATACACACATTAATCTGCTGCGGTAGTAAACACAGCGCAGTAGAATGACGTCACAGGCGGTCAGATTTTGGCCCTAGTCTGGAACGCACGTCGAACGTTCGAACGATTAGCAAACGATTAGCAAGAGCGTTCGAACGGTTAGGCCGTTGATGGCCCTGCCAGGATTTGGCAGTGCCAGGTTTTGGCATGACAGCGCCACCAACACTGTTTTTCCAAATCACCTCTATTGCACAACAAGGAATGTGAATTACGCCCAAGCTCCACCTACTGCGTTGGTTCACCTCGCCATCGGCGTTGCGTCAACTTCCCGTTGTCCATGCTCCACCTGAGCGTTGCGTCACCGTGAACGTTCTAGCTGCTCCACTGTCATTCGTCGCATATAAAAATATATATTTTTCCACCTCAAGTATCAGCCGTTCGTCATCCATTTTTGCAACAAGCGTCAAGGACCTGTGGTGATTCACAGCTGACTCGCGTGAATAGCAATTCGCAATAGCTGCGACCACGAGCTATAGAGTAGTTGGCTACAAGCATTTTCAATCTGGTATTATCTCTATTAGTGGATTAACCGCTGTGGTGATTTAACAGCTGATAAAAATACATCAAGTAGACCACAAACAGAGCAAAACAAGAAAACAACACCAGAAAACTGGTTATACAATTATAACCAACAACCAATATGTGACAGCTCCTGGTGAAATGTGCAACGTCATTTTTCAGTTTTTACATGTGCTTAAACTACAGATTGTAAGCTTTCAAATGATGTGTCATACATTGAAATCAGAGAAAGATTGAACACGACAGGCGTATTTGAATGTTGGTGCACCTCAAACACTGAATGGGAGAAAAGTGACTCTAAACGCAGCCACAGCTACGAACGCTGCTAACAGCTAGCGGCTAACAAAACACATCGCTACGAAGGTCTAAACTGTATTTTAATAACATCACAACATACAGGGAGAACATCGACATGCTAAAAACACATACAGCAGTAACTACACAAATAGATCAGTTCTAGAAGCAGTTCTTGCTTTTGAACACGAGCTAAAACGAAAGTATGTTTACAAGTCAACCCTCCCTTACCGGTAGCCTATGGCAAAAAAAAAGAAAACGAGATATTGTTGACACAATAAGTTTCACTTCTCCCCTTCGAGTGAGAGTGTTGTTTGCAAGTTCACCAGTCAATATACAATTTATCTCATTGTGATGTCATTTGATCCCAATAATAATTACAATTTACAATACAAATACAACAATTGGGGGTCCCTCAAAGAAAATTTGGGCACACTGCGCGCGCACAACATCAACCTCCAAGGCTTGATTCTGACCCAGGAAAAACCCTGGTATGTACTGTATAACATGATAGCCATCTATGCACTGTATATAAGACAGGGCTGGACTGGGACAAAAATTAGGCCCTGGCATTTTTGGCCCAGACAGGCCCACCCCAATCGGTCGGACCACACCCACCAGCACAAAAATACTTGCCTTATATACTCGTCTTATACTGTGCTGTACAGTCATATGACAAACTGTAGTATTCCCCCAAACCACTACAAAGACGACTACATACAGTAAGCAATGGTACCAGTGCAAGTAGACCAGTGTACTCAGTGATCAGATTCCAGAGCGAATTTACGAACGCAGCCTTGTTGTTCTAGATTTTTTTTTCCATTATCAACCTATCATTGCGCTTTAGAGTAAAACAAAGCACGCAACTGTCGCGTCTATCTTTTCATGGCAACTCTACATTGTGATTTACAAGGGATATTAACTAATATTAAGTAATATTATTACTTGGTTACATTTTGCAATTGATCCGCGGTACACATGCGTGCCGAACCGTGGGGGGCGATCCGTTACACCCCTACACAGCTACCTATATTTTCCTTACCGGGTCAACGGTTACAGGCTGACTCGGCCCCGCTTCTTCTGTATCCTCTCTATCCTCTGTATCTGTACCCTGCTCCCGCTCCTCCCTGCCAGCCTCCTCTTCAACCCTAACCCTAACCCTAAACCTCTGTATCTGTACCCTGCTCCCGCTCCTCCCTGCTAGCCTCCTCTTCAACCCTAACCCTAAACCTCTGTATCTGTACCCTGCTCCCGCTCCTCCCTGCTAGCCTCCTCTTCAACCCTAACCCTAACCCTAAACCTCTGTATCTGTACCCTGCTCCCGCTCCTCCCTGCTAGCCTCCTCTTCAACCTGTTGCTGTTACTGCTGTGGTAAACTTGAGGGTGCAGCAAACATGTCCCTAATGTTTACACATTTGGCAGCATCTGCCTCGAGTTTCTTTTTGTTTTTCTCCCTAAGTTTTTCCCAGCCTCCCTTCCGTTTTAGTGTGCTTTTGCGCTCCATCTCTCTTAGTATCTATCTAGTAACTATCCAGGCTAACTAAATTTATTTTGCCGGCCGGCTCGGCCCAAAACTACCGCGAAACTGAGACGGAGGTCTGGTGCTGCGTGCGTGCGTAGGTGACCCCTGACCCCCCCCCCCCCCCTTCTCTCTGTTGATTGGGCCAGCCCAGTGTCTGTATAGAAAATTGTCTAATGGGCCGCTGTCCCTGATTTATGGGCCGTTCAATGGCAGCTTTCGATTTATGGGCCGTTCGATGGTAGCTTTCGGCCGGGCCGGCTGGTAAAAAAAAAAAATATATATATTTTGCCGGTCGGCTCGGCCCAAAACTACCGCGGCCCACCGGGCAAATGCCCGGTATGCCAGATGGCCAGTCCAGCCCTGATATAAGATGATGAACAAGGGTCTTTCTGCTGCTGACCAAGGGGGCAGTGTTTCCTCCAGGATTTTTCCCATTGGTGGCGGGGTGGTCATCTTTCGCGCGCGCATAAAACGCGTGCACGCGACACCAATCGTGGTGATTTTAGAGGCAATAGATTATTGTTGCCCCGCGCATATTGCTATGAATAGTTCGAAGCTAGGTGCTTGCACGTTAGGTGCGAGAATGCTCGGTTAACCCATTAGCGGGAACATTATATTTGTTTCACAAAATAGGCTGATTTAATTGACCATGAACATCAGAGACAGACATTACGAATGTTCATTTAAAATACTCTATACTGAGCACTGGTATAAGAACATGAACCAGAGAACAGCAGTAAATGCAATAACCCACAGTCGTCGCTGATGATGTTGCATTTTCGATTAGGATAAGGGATTAAAGGCACCGGCGACGGACTAAAAGAGAAATCCGTTTACCGGCTTTTTACACGCACATGAGTTGTTGTAAGACTCATAAATGTTTAATTTCCACGGCAAAACAAACAATACACAACGAGGGTTTAGTACTACCACCGCATGATACAGCTGCATGTCATAAACTCGTGTAGAACAGCTGGGGAGTCTGAATATGTTTTCAACAAGGCAACAACTCTGCTTCTCACTCCAATTTTAAACTCTGAGAGCGCTGGAGCGCACACTGGGCCCGACGTCATAGAGAAACCGAGTCATTTGATTGGACGAGAGGCATTCCACGAGTGCTGATCGGATTTCCTGAGTGAATTTACGAACGCAGCCAGTTTTGAAAGCGCGTCGCCTCGCGCCGCGCGCCTGTTGAGAGATTCAGTCTCGATTGCAGTGCGAACACAAACGACGAGGTTAATTGCAACATTGTAACATATTGTAAATAACTACCCCTAAATCGTAACGAAATGTTGGTCTGGAAGCGGCCTAAATCTAGCTTCAATCTGCTTTTTTTCTGTTCTCCGGTCATAATAACTCGCTGCCTTTCTGCGCAGCCTGAATCAAAGTGGACTGTCTGAATGGTGGCGGAGGAAATTCTTTGGTGGCGGCCCGCCACGAATAAATGCATATAGAGGAAACACTGGGTTGAGTTCACTTGATGAGGCCCAATTTTGTTTTAGACTCTGTAGGCTACTGTATTTGTTTATTAAGACTTAAGATATATTATCTGAATTTCTCTTGTTTTATCAAATGTTCCAATTATTTTCATTTCTTGTGCTGGTTTAAAATTGCAGGAAACTAGCACAAATAATTGTGTGGGAGAGAGGGGCCGCCGCTACCAAAACGTGCACAGTTTTGGGTCGCTCCACCACCCAAAACTCTCACTCCAAACTTTTGGTGAAACATGGCAGCCCTAAAGTGTTTCTAATTTCGACACCAACACCACGATGTGTGTGTTCAGGGATGCATGAAGCTGGGGGCAGGAGGAGAACAATATGAAACGATGAAGGTTGGGGTAGTAGCCTATAGTTCCTGTAAGAAACTCAAACCACTTTCACCCCTGGTAGCCAATGAGCCAAGGACCACTAGAGCTCCAGAAAGACTTGGAGGCAGCAGGTACAACTGTGACAGAAAGGACAGTAGACAATGCACTCCGCTGCCATGGCCTCTGTGCACGCTCAGCCTGCAAGACTCCACTACTGAAAAAAAGACATGTTGGATCTTGTTATTGAAGGAACAATGAATGGAGCCATGTACAGAGAGATTCTTGAGATGAACCTGCTGCCATCCTCCAGGATGCTGAGGATGAGACATGGGTGGATCTTCCAGCAGGACAACGATCCAAAGCATACAGCAAAGGAAACTCGCAATTGGTTTCAGAGAAAGAAAATCAACTTGTTGGAAAGGCCCAGTCAATCACCTGACTTAAACCCAATTGAACATTTGTGGAAGCATCTGAAGATCCAGATTCACAAGAGGGCCCCGTGCAATGTTCAAGATTTAAAGACAATATGTGTAGAGGAATGGGCCAAAATCACACCTGAATACTGCGGGTGATTAGTTACTTCATACAGAAAGCATGTATTGTCATTACAAACCAAGGTTTCTCCACTAAGTATTGAATTAATTTCAGTTAGTGTGTTCAATACTTTTTTCCTGTTTCATTCCACTTTATTACATTTACAATTATATTTTTGGCATTTAGCAGACGCCTTATTCCAAAGCGACTTACAATCAATACATTTGACTAAGCAAGTGAATCATCAACCCACAGGAGGAGGAGTTAATATAAATTCCTAAAAAAAAGTTTGGAAACGTTATTTCGGTCGATTATTCCTCCCCTTTAATAATACCAATTGGTATTGTATTTTATTTCGTTGGAAAGCCTGATTAGTCCGTTTTACAACGAGGTACAACTTGTAAGGATCATGCATTCGTGCAAGGAGCAACACAGCTAAACGTGTGGGTAGCGGCCCAGAAAAATGTGCCAAAATCCCCTGCAATATTCTTCTGTTGGTATTCACGCTCGTTTTGAGTTGCTTGGTGGATTGGATGATTGCACTCTCCCACAGTAATAAGGAAAAAACAACACATTGACATTTATATACTTTATTCATTTTACACTGTCAGGGACCTCAGTAGCGTGTGGAAGATCCACCTCCTCCTCATGCTGGTCACCAGCCTGGTCACACACTGCTGTGGGATGGCATCCCATTCCTCAACCAGGATTGTGGGGGCGAGCGTTGTCATCCTGGAGGATGGAGTTTGGTCCCAGATTCTGGAGATATAGGATCGCCACTGGCTCCAGAATATCATTCCGATATCTCACTGCATTGAGATTGCCTTCAATGATGACAAGTTCTGTTTTGCAAGGGATTTTGGCACATTTTTGTTGAGCCTCTACCCACACGTTTAGCTGTGTTGCTCCTTCCACGAATGCATGACCCTTACAAGTTGTACCTCATTGTAAAGGTGACTAATCAGGCTTAACTTTTTACGAGGAGTTTATATAGACACTGGAGAAACAGAGAAACAGTACAAGGGGGGGTAACAGAAGTTTTAGGGGACACAGTAAAGGGGAAAAGCGGGTGTCTTCAGCAGACGCAGTGCTGGGGGGCAGTAGATGTCACAGTAGGAGCAGTTAAGGTGTAACCTGAAGTACGTTGCAGTACTTCAGGTTCCCACGGCTGTCAGAACTGAGTCACTACCCATCTTCCGTCAGAGACTGAAGATCCATCTCTTGGATCACCTTAACTGCTCCTCCTGATACATACTACCCCCCTTACTGTTTCTCCAGTGTCTACTAAAGAGGGGAAAATAAATATATATATATATATATATATATATACACTACCGTTCAAAAGTTTGGGGTCACTTACAAATGTCCTTGTTTTTTTAAAGAAAAGCACAGTTTTTTTTTTCAATTAAGATAACATTAAATTAATCAGAAATACACTCTATACTTTGTTAATGTGGAAAATGACTATTCTAGCTGCGAACATGTTTTTTAATGGAATATCTACATAGGTGTATAGAGGCCCATTTCCAGCAACCATCACTCCAGTGTTCTAATGGTACATTATGTTTGCTAATCGTGTTAAAAAGCTAATGGATGATTAGAAAAACTTTGAAAACCCTTGTGCAATTACTAAAAACGGTTTTGCTGGTTAGAGAAGCTATACAACTGGCCTTCCTTTGATCTAGTTGAGTATCTGGAGCATCTCTCAAAATGGCCAGAAAAAGATAACTTTGATATGAAACTCGACAGTCTATTCTTATTCTTAGAAATGAAAGCTATTCCATGTGAGAAATTGCCAAGAAACTGAACATTTCCTACAAAGGTGTGTTCTACTCCCTTCAGAGAACAGCACAAACAGGCTCTAACCAGAGTAGAAAGAGAAGTGGGAGGCCCCGGTGCACAACTGAGCAAGACGACAAGTACATTAGAGTCTCTAGTTTGAGAAATAGACGCCTCACAGGTCCTGAACTGGCAGCTTCATTAAATGGTACCCGCAAAACGCCAGTGTCAGCGTCTACAGTGAAGAGGCGACTCCGGGATGCTGGTCTTCTAGGCAGAGTGGCAAAGAAAAGCCATATCTGAGACTGGCCAATAAAAGGAAAAGATGAATATGGGCAAAAGAACACAGACATTGCATCTGTCTGTAATGGAGTGGCCAGTGGAGTCACCAGATCTCAACCCCATTGAGCTGTTGTGGGAGCAGCTTGACCGTATGGTACGCAAGAAGTGCCCATCAAGCCAATCCAACTTGTGGGAGGTGCTTCAGGAAGCGTGGGGTGAAATTTCTTCAGATTACCTCAACAAATTAACAGCTAGAATGCCAAAGGTCTGCAATGCTGTAATTGCTGCAAAGGGAGCATTCTTTGACGAAAGCAAAGTTTGAAGGACAAAATTATTATTTCAAATAAAAATCATTATTTCTAACCGTGGCAATGTCTTGACTGCATTTTCTATTCATTTTGCAAATCATTTGATAAATAAAAGTGTGAGTTTTCATGGAAAACACTAAGGCCCAATCCCGATTCCCTTTTCTACCCCTATGACTCGTTTTCGAGTGGCACTCGATTTCGAGCCAAGGCCTTCGAACAGAGCCACAAGCCGCTACAGGTTGAAATCTACGATCATAGCTCTACGTCGAGTATTGACCTTGCGTACGCACATTACCTACTGGTTATGCGGAGTTATTACAGGCATGTGAGCCGCACTGCCTAGTGTAATTCATGCAAGTGGCTCGTAATAAAATTAACGATGTTGTTATCAGCCGAGAAAATGAGTTTAATTCAAGATTTAGAAGGAACTGATGTTTATGATTGTATTTCAGTCTTCCTTTATATCCCTCCGGAGCTGTCTATCTCCCCTTCAACATGCCTAGTGCGTTCCACAACGGACCTTGCCCGGCCACGCGCTAAATTATACTGGAGTTTCTCCGGTGTCGTAATCATGTTTTCAATGTCACCTGATAAGAACAAGACCATTATATTATTACAGTATAAGCAGCACTCGAGTTGAGGGGGGATGGCATCCCCCCAGAAATAAAAACAGTCAAAATCGTCCCCCTCTTTCCATACTTTACGTCATTTTATCAATGAACGTGGTATTACTGCTATTTCAAGGTGCGAGGGGGCACACACACATGCAATGACATTTTTACCAAGTTACTGACACTGAAGTCACTGATGCTGAGGGGATGCTAAAATTGTCCTCATATGATAAAATCCACCACCTCCCCTGATTTTCTTTTACAACTTGAGTACTGAGTATAAGCATGTGCCTGGTTAGTTGTCATGATCAAACGTTACAAATGCAACTTACCGAGAAGCCACCCTTCTCTGCCCTCTCCCGCTTCCAGACGAACGCCTACCCTATATTATAGCACTTGTCTTAATTCAGCCGCTATAATTGAGCCGCTATCACAGGGCGTTAATACAAACCTCATTCACCTGCGTTCATTTTACCTGCGTTGGTATTTATAGAAGGAAGCACGTACGCAACTTTAAACCATCGCAACCAACTTTAAACCATAAACAGCCAGTTTTATAAATAATGCTTACGTCCGTTTAGAAAAATGTGCTTACGTGAAAGTCAAAGATGACGTTCAAGTACTTTTTTTATAAATGAGGCCCCTGTTCTCCTACCCTGCCAGTCTGCACTAATATAGGACAACAGTGCAACAACTTCGCGGCTCAACTTTAGTTAAATTTACAGCGTCATATGCCATCAATGGGAAACATGGAA
Source organism: Nansenia antarctica (assembly GCF_963989245.1). Classification (NCBI taxonomy): domain Eukaryota; kingdom Metazoa; phylum Chordata; class Actinopteri; order Argentiniformes; family Microstomatidae; genus Nansenia; species Nansenia antarctica. The sequence continues at coordinate 23,134,163 of NC_137691.1, forward strand.
AAATGCATGACTTACAGGGAGCGTCGATTTATTTTTATGGCGTTCCGAAATCCGATGTGACAGGAAAGCTGGAGAAACAACCGCTGTCCACTGCATTAGTCAACTTCCTTGATGAGTCTCCCGCTCACTGCTCTCCATCAAAAATGGCACATCCATCAATAATATTACATAATGACAACTGATTGCGGGTTGTTTTGGAATAAGTGCCGCTATACAGCTATATCGTCATATACTATCAAGAGGGGAAATGTTACATGGAACTAGGTCAAAACGTGTGACTACCATCAGCCTAATTAGATAGATATCTTTACATTAAATATGTCTACCATCATCCGCAGTCAAATGCCACAGGTAATAATTTATTTCTAAATAAACAGGATTGTACATCTCGGAAATGTGAATCGCGCTCCGATGACATGGTGTATTTCTATGGGGAGGCTGTAGCCTACCTGATGCTTCCGTTGGACTGGGACGCCGGGCGCTCATACAATCTTGCCCTGGGTGTCACCCTGTGACAAACGCGCAGATATGAGTGCTCCGGTGTCTTGCTTTGGTAGTCTAATGGAAGTGCCCACGTAATAGTTTTGCTATTATTGTCTTCTACTGCTGAGCACCAAAACCCTTGGATCTTAAACTTGGCTGAAGCGCGCTGGAACGGTGGAACGGTGTATTTCTATGTTAAGCACATTGGCATAATAAATATTAGTTTTTGTTCTGCTCGTTATAAAGGCATTGAAATGACATTAAACTAAGATAATAAGATGGTTATCATAATTTTCCAAATCTTTATTAATAAGTAATTACAGAGAAAGTAAATGACATTTCCGCATTGAATAGAGCGACATAACATTTCTGTAGATGATTCGCAATGCATGCTGAAATCAAGCCATATGGCTTCGAAAGTCCTGAAATCGCTCCAAACGAAGCAGTGGATAGCCCTCCTCCTTACCCCTAGCCCTCGATGAAATTATGAATTGGGACACCCCTACCCTAAACGTGAACGCGCAAAACGAAGCCATAGGGGTGAAAACGAAGCCGTAGGGGTGAATTGGGATTGGCCCTAAATTGTCTGGGTGACCCCAAACTTTTGATCGGTAGTGTATATACTTTCTTCTTCTAGCACGAGGACTGCCAGTGGCCGCTGGCCTGAGCTAGATTACTTTTCCAGCTACGACTGGTGGATTGATGATTCACTTACTTAGTCAAATGTATTGGTTTTAAGTCACTCTGGAATAAGGCGTCTGCTAAATGCCAAAAATATAAAAAATGTAATTTAAATATAAATTGTTGGAAGGAGATGCTAAATTGTGGGAATGATAATTTATATTAAATCATATTAAATATTATTATTATTATAAATATTAAATAATTTAATTGAGGGAATGATTAGCCTGTTGTTGCATATAGGCATGTTTAGCACCGTCTGGTGGCCGATTGTTATAATTACATGAGCGTAACTTCACAAGCCTGTAGACAGAAATTCTGCTCATCTGATTCAAGGATGCAAAATGCTCATAAAACTTCCAGAAATGTCAGAGTAAGTAGTCTCTAAGGAAAATATTATTTTTGGGCAAATTAAATGCTAATGTTGAGTTTACGCAAAATCAGGCTGTAATCACATATTTGTGCTTTGCATAGGCTTTCATGTACAATAATATTGTGGTTCAAAAGCTGGAGTCTGGATCTCCTTATTACACATACACTCACTGAACACTTTATTAGGAACACTCGGACACTTTCTCATTCATTCAGGTGATGTAATGGTGTGGAGTATGTTTTCTTGGCACACTTTGGGCCCGTTAATTAACACCAATCAATCATCGCTTGAATGCCACAGCCTATTTGAGTACTGTTGCTGACCATGTGCATCCCTTCGCCACAATGTATCCCATCTTCTAATGGCTACTTCAAGCATAATAATGCACCAGGTCACAAAGCAAAAATCATCTCAAACTGGTTTCATGAAAATGACAATGAGTTTAGTGTTCTTCAATGGCCTTCCCAGTCACCGGATCTGAATCCAATAGAACCCATTTGGGATGTGGTAGAATGAGAGATTCACAGCTTGAAAGTGCACCTGGGAATCTGCATTCCTAACATTTTGTGGAATCAATGCCATGAAGAATTGTTGCTGTTTTGAGAGCAAAGGGAAGCCCTACCCAGTATTAGTGTTCCTAATAAAGTGTTCAGTGAGTATGAGTGTTAATTGCCTGTAAAATACATGCCAAAAAATGCCAAATGCCAAAAAAAGCTACAGAGTCATGCATAAAGGCAACATTGATATGAGTGTTGAAAAATGCATTATTTGGGGTCTCCTTATGCAGTCCTAATCACTTGATTTTCATTCAGGGAAAATGGATTGAGGTAGGGTTAAATTGAAGGCACAATTTATTAAATTGAGGGAATGATTTATTAAATCAAAGGAACAAAATAGTCAACTGAGGGAACAGATTAGCCTATTTTCTCTCTCCCGGAGCTCTAAGGGGCTCTGCAGTTTGATGGTTTAAATTTTTTTTTTATTCATACAGCTTATTCTCACAAGATTGAGTAATGAAATTCAGTATTGCAACTGGAGTCATCCGTGATTTTTTTTTTAATGAAATAGATCTCCCTGATCCTTAAGTCTTGTCCTAGTGTCCAGTTTCCTGGTTTAAATGGCACAAAGCTCTCTAAAATCTTAACGTCCACATGCTCCCCAAATGCTGCCAGGTGTGTGAGAGGGGCCAACACATGAGAGGTATACATGGTGACTGGGAGGGCTGGTGTGGAATTCAACAGCTATAAAATGCTCCGCCAAGGCAAATAGAGCCGTTCACTTACCAATGTCATCTTCCAACTGACTCTGACTCTCACATAGCCTATAGGATAAATGTAAGTTGTATGTATGAACAGTATGTACAGTAGGCCTATATACAGTACATAGCACTTTTTCTCTCTATCCCTCATCTAACCAGGTGAGTGCATTAAGATAGCAATCTTTTCTATTAGCCTATTTCTTCTTGCATTAGAGAGTCCTCATTCTGCATGTGGTAGCAGTCTGTGGACCTATCACCCTAACCCTAACCCTGTGTGTTGGCTGTTGGCTATGGAGGACCAAGTCTGTCAAAATTAACAATAAATATATAGATACATAAATGAAAGTATGAACAAAAAAATGAATGAATACACACAGTATAACGAAATACATTTCTATATTTATTTATTCTTTTACGCATTCATTCTTTGTTTTCCACTTTCATTCTTTGTTTTCCACATTCTTTTCCACATTCATTCTTTCTTCTCCACATTCATTCTTTCTTTTCCACATTCATTCTTTCTTTTCCACATTCATTCTTTCTTTTCCACATTCATTCTTTCATTCTTTCTTTTCCACATTAATTCTTTCTTTTCCACATTTATTCTTTCTTTTCCACTTTATCAGATCTGTATGCAAATATCTGGGGGCGTATCTTGCATGTTGTCCACGCCCCTACGCATTTTCATTGGTTGATACCGCGCGTGACGTGTGAAAGCAGCGACGCAGTTATCATCACAGACGGGGAGAGAGTTGTTAGTCGTCTATAGCCCGTTCTCACACAGCCTGTTTCTCCCTATCATTTCCATGGAATCCCAAACTATGTCGACATCCCAAGCTATTCCCGTGTTGTCCCCTTTCACACATGTCGGCAATGGCAATGGTCTATACTAGTCCATCAGCACTGTATGGGAGAACTTGGTGATAACCACAATACCAGTTGACTCAATTAGACATATACGCTCTGGGCTATGCGCGATGCAAGACAGCTGAGAGTGTCTCCACTGCGTTTATATCACAAAATGTACATTTGATAAGTAAAAGTAAGCTAGCTAAGTAAGCAATCTAGCTGACTATGACTGGAAACGAAGTACTATCCAGTTAGAATTATAGAAGATCTAGTTGTGTTTTCCTGCTGGTCTCGCTGCCTGGGTTTGAACAGACAAAAAATGGCTTTAAAAAATGCCTTTCCACCAAAGAATAATATATATGCCATATATATGCGATATATCATACCTCCACTATGATTCATATGCCCTAACCCTTAAAAAAAAAAACATGCTATGATTGGAAATTAGAGTGTCTGCTCTTGGCTGAGAGCTTCATCACGTCACGTGCAGTATCAACCAATGAAAATGCGCAGGGGCGTGGACAACATGCAAGATACGCCCCTATGTTTGCATACATTACTGATAAAGCGAAAGACAATGTTGTTTTCACATAGAATAGTTTGTCTTAGTCATTGTCAGATGTGTATGCAAATATAGGGGCGTATCTTGGACGCACTCTACGCATTTTCATTGGTTGATACTGCGCGTGACGTGGTAAAGCCCTCAGCCAAGAGTACCTGAACATTTCATTACCATCTGGTTGCGCAAATTCTAGATGTGATTTTTTTATTCCTATACATCCCTAGATTATGTTTTGATATGATATACCTTTTGGTTTGGCAGCTTATTAGTGGTTAGTGGTTAGTGGTTAGCGTTAGGTCCCTTGGCATATCTTGCTCCCTTTCGCATGATTCGCGCGTAGCTGTGCTGTGGTTGTGATAGAGACATGAGCCCTTTCATGTTTTTTATGCGCCTGAGTCTCCTAGACACGTAGAGACCAACCCCGAGTCGATCAGAGATTCCAACAATGAGCTATGCTAACTTTCCCACACCTAACCCCTACCGGTGAATGCCTAGTTTTTGCGGTTTTCCGGAGGTAATATGCGGTAGGTGCGGGAGAGTTACCATAGCTCAGCGTAGGAAGCTCTGAACGACTCACGCCAGGTGCACCCAGGGCCATTGCGTTGCGTTGCGTTGCGTCGTTCTGGCGCAACCTGGTGGGATGGACTTCACGTACTTCAACGTGCGATGCAGAAAGCTACATCTACTCGTGTTGCTAGCGAAGTTTCCCACAGAAGTGGGGAAAAAAACGTCAGATCAGATATATAAACGGGTTATTTTGATAAACTGGACACATTTTGTGAATATATATGGTTACTTTCTCGCCTGAAAACATATAAAAACTTCATAAAATGACATATTAACACTTGTAGAGCCAAATTACAGATTTTAGCCAATGGCGGCCAAAATTTAGGATTTAAAATCTGAGGCAAGAGCTCCGTGCAAGAAACTACTTCCGGTTGTTTTGACGGATCCAACGCAACGCAAAAGCTGAAATTTTTTGACTGATTGCCGCACCCTGACGGTCAAGAAACGCAATGCAGAGCAACGCAACTGATCAACGCAACTGCAACGCAACGGCCCCATTGAGATGAATTACTTCCGGTGCAACGCAACGCAATGGCCCTGTGTGCACCCGGCGTCAGGGTCTCTCAGGAGACCCAGGCGCATAAAGAACATCTGGCTCATGTCTCTATCACAACCACAGCCCGAGCTACGCGCGACTCACGCGAACGGGAGCAACATATTGATTGATTGATTGATTATACTTTAATGTCCCCACTTCAAGTGCTACAGAGACGATACATACAACATACAGCAGGCAAAGTAAACAACAGGACAGCAGCAAACATTGAGTGACATTGGCAGCAGTTTCCAACTGGACATGGGCATGGCATCATTTGGTATATATATATACAGTACATGCAATATTCGAAAACACCACTTGAAGGGTTATGTGCAATATATATATATTGCACATAACCCTTCAAGTGGTGTTTTCGAATATTGCACATGGCCCTTCAAGTGGTGTCTAAGATAAATTGCAGGTGCTGGTGGTCATGTCCTTATCATCGTTTCTGCTTGAGCGAATTGATTAGTTTAATGGAGAATGGGACAAATTATAGTTTTAAGAGCTTATTATTACATCTTAGCATGCGAAACCTTCTACCTAGGGGGAGAACTTCGTATTCTGTGGAGAGCGGATGTTGGGGGTCTGCGATGATCTTATTAGCCTTGTCCAGGACAGCTTTTTCATATAGTTTATTTAGGATCACATAGTCTCTTTCACCTACAATTTTCATGGCTGTTTTGTGAATGCTGACTAGTCTGTTTTTTTGTTGTACAGTTAAGTTGCCAAACCACACAATTATTCCATATCTGATTACACTTTCAACAATGGACTGATATAAAAAATGTTTTTCTCATGATCTGCTTTCTCACCCCATAAAGTCTGAGTCGCCTCAGGTGATAAAGCCTCTGCTGTAGTTTGTTACATAAGCTGTCTATGTGTGTATTCCAGCAGAGATGGTTGTCTAATTGAATACCTAAGTACTTATAAGAGGGCACCTGGATGATTGTTTGGTCTTTGACGACCACAGGCTCATGGTCAGTTACCTGCCTTGGGTCTAACCTCCTGAGTTTTGGTGAGGTTTAAGATGAGATGGTTGCTGTCGCACCATTTAATGAATATGTTAATCTCATCATGGAGCACCGAGGGGTCTGTATCTTTAGCAAGGAGACTTAGAATCGCAGTGTCGTCAGCATATTTTATAATATGGTTGCTTGGGTGGTTACTTTTACAGTCGTTGGTGTATACTGAGAAAAGATATGGGGACAGAATGCAACCTTGGGGGACACCTGTACTGAAGTGTTTAGTCACTGACAGTGTTCCATTGACTTTCACTTGCTGTTCTCTTTCTAACATGAAGGAATGGATCCATTTAATTAAAGTACTATTGACACCCATGTCTTTGAGCTTTCCTAAGAGCACGTGGGGTTGTACCGTATTAAAGGCGGAACTAAAATCAACAAACATAATTCGGGCATAGGCCTTTTTGTTCTCAAGGTGCTTGGATACAGAATGTGTGATATAGAGAATAGCATCCTCTGTGCTACGGTTCTGTTTACAGTATAGGCAAATTGAAAAACATCTAGCAGTGGATCAATGTGTTTTCGAAGCAGAGTTTTTAATCTGTAGCACTCTGTAGCCTGCTGTGTACCCAGGCTTGAGACAGGGTTTTATATTGTAGTAATATTAATGTAAATTAATTTACGTTAAATTTACAGAAGATTCCTTGTTTGTAGCGCCTCTAAGTTGTAATGAGATCTGCCCCAATTACTGCACCCTGACAATATTTTTGTTTAGAATAAGGTTGGTAATTTAATGTCAAACTAGATGTATTCCTCTATTTCAGAGACCCGCACTAGTTAAGGCACTAGGTGGGCAAAAATGCTACACCTGTTTAGTCTTCTACAAATAATTTACAATTCAAACAGTGCAGTTTTACATTTGTTAACTTAATGTTTTCCTTTTGAACCATTTATCTAGGAATCAAGAAAAGCAGTCCATACCTTTAAGAGGTGATAACCACTAATAAGCTGCCAAACCAAAAGGTCTATCATATCAAAACATAATCTAGGGATGTAAAGGAATAACAAAAATCACATCTAGAATTTGCCCACCCAGATGGTAATGAAAAATGGTTTGGCCCAAGGACGATCTCGACTTTGTCGCTTTTACCACGTCACGCGCGGTATCAACCAATGAAAACGCGTGGGGCATCAACCAATGAAAATGCGTGGGGCATCAACCAATGAAAATGCGAAACACGCCCCTATATTTGCATACAGATCTGATAATCGGGGAAAGAATGAAAGAATGAATATGGAAAAGAAAGAATGAATGTGGAAAACAATGTGGAAAAGAAAGAATGAATGTGGAAAAGAAAGAATGAATGTGGAAAACAATGTGGAAAAGAAAGAATGAATGTGGAAAAGAATAAATAAATATAGAAATGTATTTTGTTATACTGTGTGTATTCATTTATTTGTTCATACATTCATTTATGTGTCTATATATTTATTGTTAATTTTGACAGACTTGGTCCTCCATAGTTGGCTGTCTATCTGTGCGCTGTCAGAGTCTCTGGGTTGTCTGAAAGCTGCATGTGCATGTCTACCAAACACTGTTACAGCTTCAAGCATATCAAACAAGCATATCAAACAAGCATGCCAAATGCATACAAGCTTTCGAATATCCCAGAGAAGCAAACACCAAGAAGATAACCCAATGACCTTAGCAAAGAGAACATGCAGAGACAAAAACATATTGCAGAAGAAGGGCAGACACGTTTCCATGTTTGTTTGTGTTTCTTACCTCATGGGTATTTTGACCCTCAGGTAGCGGTCGATGGCGATAGCCAGCAGCGCGAGGATGGAGCTTTGCGTTAGGACCAGCACGGTGCACGCGACCAGCAGGCAGCTGTAGAAAGACGTCTTGAGCCCGATGCTGATAGTGATGGCGAGAGGGATGACGAGCGCCCCGACTGCAATGTCAGCCAGGGCCAAAGAAACGATGAAACAAAAGGTCGTGTCCCTCAGAGAGCGGTTGATACGCACAGCCCAGACCACCATCACGTTGCCGATCACCGAGGACAAGGCTATCACCACCTCCATCCCGATGTAAAGGGCTTGGGTGGGGGCGAGACCCGATGGCATCTTTGCAGTTACAATACTATACTAGTAGTACCTCAGAGAGCAAAGCAAGTACAGTAGGCCTATATCTGTATGAGTTTCGGGAAGCCACCAAAGTAACTCTTCTTTACGCATGTGGTTTTGTCCGAGTCGTCCTACATCATTTTGAGCCGCCAGGACCGTGTGGTCCTTTTGGAGAGCACTTTAAACGACATAATTCGGTCCTTGTAAACAACACATACGGCAGCACTGTTACCGTCCGCGCGAGGCACCATCCCCAAGCCAACTGAATATGAGTCACACAGCAGGTTCCCACGCGCAGATCACCACAATTCTCCGAATGTAATCTGCATCATGGTAAGTCATCATTAGTCAGAAGTTGAAAAATCACATTACTGGAGTAGAGCTTGTGGATAACGTTGCTTTATAATTACACTATATGCGCATTGTTCCATATCAAATATGAATCATCCTGATTATTCCTCATAATACCTGCATTCTTCACTTCGTCTCCGATTGTATCACCACGTATGTTTATATCCAAGCTGTCTCGCCTATAATCCAGTCTTCAATTAACAGTCCGGCTCGAATCTCCGCATACATCTGCTGTGCCGAAACTAACGGGAGTGGGAACAGAAAGGAGAAGGTCCCAAACTCAGATGCAGTTGGTTGTTGGTAAGTTGAGCTCCAATACGGCTCTTGGTTGCAGTCGTTTCTCCGCTCTGCGTCTTTGCATGCTGGCGGCTGATCTCCAAGAGCTCACCCAGAGGACGCGTGGTGCCGGTGGCTCAGATTTGACCGCACGTGCTGTCCGGTGCTTACGTGACGCACATGACATGACACAGTTTCATCAGAACGAAAAAGATCCATCTCAGATCTATGTGAGCAGGTGCCACTGCGGGAGAAATTGTTTATTATATGTTCCTGTTCTCTATGCCATCAACATCAAATTGGTGTGGCATGTCTTCTCTTAGGTTTCAGGGGGAGGTCACGAAGGGTGAAGATATCAAGAATGAAGATATCAAAAATAATAATAATAATATTTCCATTTGCAGTCTATTAGGCCACAAGATTGAATAAGTGCACCTTTCCAATCTGAAGGTCATTGTGATGACATCTACAGCATGGGGACACAGAGAAGTTGCAGCTAATCTTGTGTTTTTTTTTTAAAAGTTTTTTTTTCTTCTTTCCTAACACCAGGGGAGCCACCCCTCCTAAATTTCGTTGTTTGGTACCTGTACTGTAGCAATGACAATAAAGACCATTCATTCATTCATTCATTCATTCATTCATCTACTGAGAAAGAGAAATAAAGAAGTGAGAGCTAGAAAGAGAGAGAGGATGCTGGAGGTATAGAGATACTGTAGACACCATCCTAGAACAAATCTAATCTCTGAACCTTCCTGTGTGCCGAGTTTGTGTGTGTGTGTGTGTGTGTGTGTGTCTGTCTGTCTGTCTGTCTGTTTGGCTGTGTATGCATGCAGGGGGAGAATGTGGTCTCATTATTTCCTTCTCATTTGACAGTAAGATGGGGCACAACATTGTGTTTTCACACCTCTAGTATTGCTGTCAAGCAGAGAAACTAAAAAGGCTCTCATGGATGATTGGCAAGAAAAATTATCCCAGCTAGTGTGTACAAGCAAAGACTTCTACACTTCAGAGCCTTTGTGTGTGTGTGTGTGTGTGTGTGTGTGTGTGTGTGTGTGTGTGTGTGTGTGTGTGTGTGTGTGTGTGTGTGTGCGTGCGTGCGTGTACATGCATGCCATGCAGTACTCAAGTTATTATTTTTTTAAATGGGGGGAGACCAACTGTGTACGTGCGATGTGGGGGGATGGTGGATTTTATCATATGGGGACAATTTGTGCTGATGACAGCGCAGATGGTGGGAGACCAACTGTGTACCCTTTTGATTATTATTAAAGCATAAAGATAATTATTATACTCCTAAAACAACATGCATGTTATGGATGTTAGGTGTCAGATACTCCTGTCATTGCTCTTGACCAAGGCACCTCAGAATTGGAGTCGGTCCCCGGGCTACCATGGCACCACTGCTCTTACATAGTTAGGGTCAAATGCAGGACAATTAGTGCAAAACCATTTTTTAATACCACGTTCATTGATAAAATGACATAAGGGATGGAAAGGGGGGATGGCAGTTTTAGAAGGGGGATGATTTTGAACGTTTTTATTTCAGGGGGGATGCCATCCCCCCTGAACTTGAGTACTGCATGCATGTATGCGAGCACTTGTGTGTGACTATGTCGTCTTTCAGCTCTATCACAGATAGGCCGTTTCACAGCATTCTCCAGATATTAAGTGAAGAATAACACCAGGATAGACTCAAGGAACCTCTAGAAGATAGATAGCAGAGCATTGAGCATTCTCTGGGATTTTACCGAATTTGTGGGAATGGGATAGGGATTGGGAAGAGTGGATTTAGAATTGGATGTGTTAGCAGAAGCAACGCAGGAACGCATGCACTCACACACACACATAAACATCAGCGCAACTTGAGTGTGTCATGTAGTATTAGTGTAGTGCTACGTAATGGCAATGTGAGATAGCAGTCTACTGAGGACCATGTAGTCCCCCACTGAAATACTTTAGACACACTATCTGTGTCGAAGAAGATACATGGTTTCATCATTTGTATCTGTTGTAATGTTCTGATGCATTGTGACACCTAAGGCCCCGGCCACACCAAACTATCAGAAAAACATTTTTATATGTATGAAATGATCCGATTTGATCTGTGGATTGCAAGTGTAACTTTTGAAACAACAACATTGACAGCAACATTGACAGCTTTCTTATGCCCGTACAAATTATGTGATGGACCACACCTGACTTGCCAGAAAACAGCTGTCAAGCCAACTGTCCCATTATTTTGGGGGAAATAGTAAATACAAGTAAAATAGGGGGACTATGCATCAAAAGTAATTTCAGAATTCTATATACAAATACCAGCAAATAAAAGCTGGCCATCTGTACTTTAACATCATAGTAATTGTTATATTAATATTCATCCATAATGACTGCATGACGACAATGAACGCATCTCCAGAGGGAAAGGCTAAAAAAAGAAATTTCACCCATGAAATAAACACTTCTGCGCAATGAACATTGTGATACAATATATGAAACTGTGCACTCGTATCTGCCCGACTGAGGCATCGAAAAAGGGTATCAGTTTAAACGTAATACTGTTCACCTTATTATTTATGACAATACATTTCATAACATCCAAGTATTATTTAATAATTACAGATCCAATGAAATATGATTTCCGATTAAACAGTACAATATATTTGGGCTTCTTTTGCAAAAACAGATATCTCTGTTTGTATTTATTATCCGAAATCATGTTTTTTTTGTGTGCACTCCAAGGAACTCTTCATATATATTGGTATCAATTGGTATCAATTTCAAGTTCGAGTGAAATTCGAGTTGAAATTCGAGTTTCATCCTTCTGGCATCAGAGTTACAGTTGCTAATTTCTCCAGTTTAGTTTGTAAATCCCAAAGTTTTCTTAGAAAGTGGCACACGCCTTCTCTTGTGTGTATGCAACGTTTATACATGAGGCCCTTGGAGTGTAGACTAGAGCCAAAAGATGAAAAATGCTTCTCTGTCCCATTACTTACGCAGAGCATTGTATACTTTTCTGCTAAGTCATCCTCTTCTCCAGACTTTCAACACCAACTTTAGGCTGCCAAGAAGACATGTTGATTATGGTGCTTGTCCTTGACTCTATACGTGATTCACTCTGTCTGCTGACTGTATGCTCTTACTCAGACACAACATGCCAAAAAACAACACTATGAATGAATGAATGGTCTTTATTGTCATTGATATAGTACAGGTACCAAACAATGACATTTGGGAGGGGGGGCTCCCCTGGTGCTAGGAAAGAAAAAACTAAAAACAAGAAGGGAAAAGAGCTGGGCATGCTTCTCTCAGAACTCTCTCTGTCTGTTGCTCTTGGAGATCAGATCGACCACCAGAGTAGTGTCTCTTGTTTCTCAGTGAGAACACAAACCTCCTCTTTCTCTGTGTCAGAAGGGCCAAGATATACCAAGGTCATGTGTGTGTTTAACCACGCTGCATGACTCAAGACTGTGTAAGCCCAATCTGGGAACTAACCAAGTCTACAGGGATCATGCCAGGGATCATCATCATGTAAAGACTACAATACAGTAGCCTTATAAGGGATGTAGTAATATTAGTCAATTCAAACAAATATACAAAATAAATAAATGTATTGACATCTTTTTCTTTCTTTCTTTTTTTTCTTTCCTTTTTTTTATTGTTAATTTGCTAATTGTTTGTTTCTTTGTTGGTCTTGGTAGGTTTCATTGTTACTTTTTGTAATATATAAATTATTTTGTGCAAATTCTGGTTGTGCGCCGACCATCAAATGTACATTTTGTTGATGATGAATAGGGGGCAGGTAATTATACGATTTTTCTTCTTCCTGCTCCTTTTTTGCTCATGGGGAAATTAATTAAATGTATAGGACACATAAAAATGTATGACATGTATGATAATCTCATGTGCAAAAATAAATAAATGAAATGAAAAATGAAATGAAATACCTCATTTATACTTCATTATAACTCATCCCTCTGCTCTATCATGGTCACCTCAGAGCTGATTGTGCTGTTAGCCAACTTCTAATGTATTACATGTTTTGTATTGTATGTAATGTATTGCTAGTTAAAGCAATGTTTTCTTATGATTGTATTACTTTTTAGGGAAGGCTTCTCGACAAGCCCTACAGGGTTTCTTTACCTCCCCGGCACAATTGCTTTTGTTATTATTGATGTTGTCTTTCATTTGTTATTGTGTGTGTTCAAATCAATCAATCAATAAAAATACTGATATGGGTTGCCTAAAGGCCCAAACAGATCTGGGGTGACCAGACAAAGTAATATCTTTGTTCTGATTGATGTCCTGGATGGAACGCCACAGCTAAGCTCATCACACAACAGTAGCATGGTTCGGCTAACCACCTCCACTCTACATAACCGCTCCCTTTGTGCCATCTGAACAAAAATAATACATAAACTGGTGTACAGTAAGGCAATCTCACTGCACTTATCCAACAGTCATGAAACACATTGGTATTGCTCACTCTATGAACTACAGTACCACATAAATGAACCTGTAGGGTGTTCCATCAGTGGCAAAGCCAATAGCATCCCTTCTTCCTCTTCCTCTCTAGCATCCCCTCTTCCTCCCTTCTTCCTCTCTAAAGCCAATAGCATCTCTTCTTCCTCTCTAAAGCTCATCAATGTAAATGGCAGAGGCCCTGAGGCCACTTTCATAAAGTGGAGGGATGAAAAGAAAAAAAAACTATGGCATCTGAGATGCCGGGATTCAATTCTCGATGACATGACTTTGTGATTGCTGTTGACAAGACTGGTTTATGGATTTAGGCTATTGTTTTGGAGGAGCACTTACTTAGAACTGTTATTGAGCAAACTAACTTGTAAGATATGACATGACAAAGTCAGTTTAAGAAAAAGATGAAAAATATATATATTTTTAGAGTGGTTAGATTCATAGATTAATTATTTGATCTTTATGGGCAAATTGTCTTGCTGTTTGGGGCTTTTAAAGCGGATTAGAAAAAAACCTTTCCTTCTAATCAAGCCCTTATAAACACACTGTAAACCTGTGAATGAACAGATTACATAGATTCCTAGTGTGGCTTTATCTCCATAGTCTGAAGTTGACTATGGTTTGGTTGTGAACAGACTGTTGTGTGTTTGTTGAGGCGTGATCATTCAGACAGAGAACATGTGTTTCCCTTGTTGTCCCTCTCTCTGGCTCTTAGTGAATAGAGGGGATTGTTTGAGTACGATGAAAGGACAGTACGAGCCTATTCTCACATGCACATCCCCTTGTTGATGTATAATACCCAAGGATCGGCTCAAAACGTAATGCCGCCATTGTCTCCCTGTATTTAGTTATTTGTATGAAGTACTCTACTAAGATGTTTGGATCTCTATGGCACAGGGGATAAGTACAGTCGTGTGATTGCCTTGCCTTATAGGGTGAATTCGAGTAATCTGGGACATTGGGTAATGTCGGACACCTGTGTTTATTTCCTGTTCTAACGAAACCTAGTCAACAGGACTTTTACTATAGGTTAGCATGAATGTATTGTGACTGAAATCACATCACTTCATGATGTCACAGAAAGGGACTGGAGCTTAGGTGTTTTACCCAATGTTACCCACATTATACCATTACCCAATGTTACCCACATTATACCATTACCCAATGTTCCAGATGACCTGAATTCATCCTGTAGCCGCACTCTGGCTATTCAGCCAGTTTGAGCTCATTGTTAAAATGATCATGCGGATACGGTTATAATCAAAGTCTTTACTCTCAGTTCAAGGACAATACAGAACTTACATCTTATATCTGTGCTAGCATAATAATGAATGAATCAACAAGCTCACTGGTAAGTAACACTGACTGCAGGTGGTGCAACCTGCAGGTCAACTCTCGTAACATCTCCTTTCACATAATCAATGAAGCGATTCTCTCAGAGATATTGAACTTCAACATTTATTTTGGCCACTCAATAAACAATGAACAGTAAATAAGATAATAAACATTCCATTATCATTCCTCTTCTTTTTTGGGGGTGATTATTATTGTCAAGTCACATAGTCTTTGGTATATTTCTCCGGAGGCTTGATGTTGGACCTGGTTCTGGTCTGCCGGAGACCTTGAGGCTCAGGGTCTGCCAGTGCTGGAGCGTACTCGTCGGGATTATCATATGTTTCAGCTCGACCCCATGTACCCCAGTCGTCCTCTCCTTCAGGGTTCTGAGGCGGTGATAGCCGGAGTGTTTCGTCCACTGGACGGATGTGTTTCCTGTTCCTTCTGTATGTGTTACCATGTACCATCACTTCATATGACCTGTCACTCTTCTGGTCAGTGGAAATGCCATGCGCCCATGCACTGTTGGGTACATTGGGTTGTAGCAAGACTCGGACTGTCTCCCTTTGAATGATCACTGGCATGTCATGGGCATGTGCATCGTAGTGGTGTTTTGAAATAAGCCCCTTTGTTTGCTTTTTTCTATCACATTGTGCACTACCAGAGGTTGAAGCAGAAGGTCTTTGGAGGGCAGGTGTGTGCGCGTGCGTCTGGACATGAGTCGCTGCGCTGGGGAGCTGTCAAGTCCCTCCGTTGGAGTGTTTCTCCATGCCAGCATTGCCTTCCATGGGTCCTCTCCTGCCAACGCCGTCTTCTTCAGCAGTGTTTTGGCTATTTTAACAGCTGACTCCGCCTTGCCATTGCTTTGGCTGTGGTATGGTGATGACGTTACGTGCCGGAAGTCCCAGTCATTCGCAAAGGTCTGAAAGTCAAGTCCCGAGAAGGGTGGGCCATTGTCTGAGATTACTGTGTGAGGTATGCCATGACGGCTAAACTGGTGTTTGCATCGATCGATGACAGTAGAAGCTGTGGTGTCCTCCAAGTCATCCAGCTCCCAGTAGTCAGAGTAGTAGTCAACCATTATAAGGTAGTGTGAGTGGTTCACAGTGAACAGGTCCATGCCTACCTTAGACCATGGGAGTTTAGGGAGATGATGGGGATTGAGTGATTCTTTTGGTTGTCTCCTCTGAAGGGAGTTGCATGTGCTACATCTGTTGACATAGTCCTTGACATCTTCTGTTATTCCTGGCCAGAATACTGTATCCCGTGCCTTCCTGAGGCTGGCTTCACTGCCGGAGTGCCCTGAATGTATCTTTGATAGGAAGTCATTTCGTAGTAGCTCTGGGATGAACACCCTGTCACCCTTGAATATCAGGCCATTATCGGTTGCCAGCTCCTCTTTGAATGTCCAGAACGGTCTCAGTGTTTGATCTACCGCCTGCTTGGAGATGGGCCAGCCTCCAGCGATTCGGGCACACAGAGCCTGACATAAGGGATCTTTGAGTGTGGCGGCTCTGATGGACTTTTGCGTCTTTGTAGAGATGTTGGTACAGCTGCTGTGATCCACGTGTTCGAGGGCTTCAGTGGTCAGGCCCATGGCGTAGACTGTGGTTGGTGTTTGCATTTGTGCGTGTGTTGTATTGGGCTGAGCAGTTCTAGATAGGAAATCTGCTACATGCAGCAGTTTGCCCTGTTTGTAGCTGATAGCGTTGGAGCCGCAGTAGCATCCTCTGTAGCCTCTTGGGGGCTGTGAGAAGGGACTTCTTGAAGATCACCTCGAGCGGTTTGTAGTCGCTGTGCACTGTGATGCTCTCCCTGCCATGAATGTATTGATCAAATTTGTCGCATGCAAAGACAATAGCGAGGCATTCTTTTGAGCATATCTCTGTTCTGTAGGAGTTAAGAGTCCTGGGGCCTCATTTATAAAGCTTGCGTACGCACACTAAGGTGCGTAAGCACATTTTCCCGCAATTTTGGGATTTATAAAAACTGTGCGCACCTCTAGGCTACGCACACACGTATCCATGCGTACACATAGAAACTCGAGAAATGTCAACTGCGACTCCGCTGGCAGAAGGATGAAACAGGAGAAACGCTTTGAAATGGATACAATTTCCACCAACATAACGCGAAATATTACCTCACATATTACGGTATGTGAGTGCACACAAAGAATATACGTACACACTGCACATATCTTATTCTCCCTTGTCCTGTACCCATCACAATGTAACCTACATATATCTTTGTTCGTATATAGATATTCATGCAAATATATTAACTTTTTATATTCATATTCATTGCACATAGCGCGAGGCTGGACAAGTTGAGCACCGTTCCTGATTCACTGTTCCCGAGTGCTCAGTGGGTAACGTCCCGAAAAGTCCAATGATCGCAATATCCATACATTGAAGAACATGAACAAGCCCACTAGACAATTGACTATCATCCCCAAGCACACCCCATCTATACGGACTACGAACATGTTAAGCGCACAGACACTTTATTACTGAGCTATCTATTATTACTAATTGCACCACCAGTGTATCTTTTTTTTTTTTACTTAATCTGTAATTATTAAACAATACTTGGATGTTATGACATGTATTATCATGAATAGTAAGGTGAACAGTAGGACGAATGACGTTTAAACTGACTCCGTTGTTGAAGCAGTCTGGAACATAGATATTATATAGACGAGGGAAGAGAGTTTCGTCGTACGCAAAGCAAGAACATTTGGATTCTGATTTATAAAAGGCGCACCGCACGCGCACGCACGCAAGTGGAATTTGCGGGCCACTCTTCCCACACCTGCTTCCCTTTATCCCAATCAACCCTAATTACATTTTGCGCACGGGAACGAGCGTCTTGCCCCACCCTTTTTAACACCCATGCTTTGCCTATTATTGGTCAGTGAAATGCCCGTCAGAAGGCGAAAAAAAAATCACCCACTTGTAACCCCTCACAATCCGGACAGACCAGGCAGGCACACAGGTTCACTTTCAAGCTGTTTATTTATCTGAATGTGCAAACAAAATGATGGTTATTTAATGTTAGGCTCCAGCACAAAACAGCTCTCACCCCATCTCAACCGCTCACAAAGACGAAAGGGGTGATCTACAGTGGCCTTCGTCATAACATTAAACGCGGCCAGTCCAACCACCACTAGGGGCACTACACACCGTATGCAGCCATGGGTAAATCAATTCAAAACACTTAACCAAATGATAAAAAGCAAACGATTTTGATGAATTTCAACCTATAACTTAAATATAATTTATAACCCTGTTACACTCTCCCCGCCTGAATTCAACGAAATCGAGACTAACGGGGGAGTAACATAAAATCTAAAGACATCCAAAACACGAGGGACTAACTAGCACCATGAAAGTGTCAAAGAATCCCACCATACCCCATAAGCAACACTTTGAATGAATAACACACATATACAACAATGTGCCCTGTCAAGCCATAAGACTGTTCAATAAAGAACTCCTGAGGGCAGTGCTGCGCATATCACAAACCCTTCACAGACGACGTAAAAAGTGCCTTTATACACCTCTCGCATTCAATTCAAACTCAAGACCAGCCAACTACAATGGCACTGCTAAGAGGTATGAAAACACAAACAAAACAACATCTCAAAGGCAAGAAAGCCTATCCCAGTGTGTCTATGCCAAATAAGGAGCTAGCCCACATCTTAAGTTTCTGCGTCTGCACGTTCAACACCCTCTGATTGCTCATGGTTTGAATCAGCCTGTTCACCGGTTTGATGACGCGGCCTACTCTGGATACCACTGTGTCAGCATCGTGAACATGGCTAGATTCTGCTAGCAAGGCACTGGTATCAGCATGAGCGTGGCTATGTGGACCAACCATGGATGCAGTGTGCTCAGAGCTTCCCTCCGTCCGCGGACAGGTGGACCCGCCGATCGACTCCAGAACTGTCCTCCCAGAAACCTCTTCGGCCACTACGCCCCCATCCTGGTCCTGATCGGGTCTGTTCTCATGGGGAGGGGTGGGAGGGTTACTATCCACTGCACGAAGACTCTCCTCATGTACCGGAATCTGGGACATCCAGTGCCGAGTACGGGAGGTGTGTCCCACTGCACAGTCAAGCCCCGTGAGTTGCTCAGAGATATCCACGGCTCCATTCTCTTCAGAAGCACAGTCAAGCTGTGTGAGTTGCTCAGATGAGATATCCAGGGCTCCATTATCTTCAGAAGCACTATCAGAGATCACTGAGGCACTATCATCATCCTTGGGCAGGACTGGCAGAAAATTCACACAGAGTAACAGGTTACGGTGGACAACTTTTGACTGGCCTGAGACCGGATTCCGCACCTCATAGGTGTGAGTCAGGGGGTTCTTGCTGATCACTGCATAGACCACATCTCCCCATCGGTCAGCCAGCTTCCTGCGTCCTCTCTCTCCATTGTTCGCCAGGAGAACTCTGTCACCGGGTTCGATATCCACTCCCTTGACTCTCCGGTTGTAGATCTTGGCCTGACGCCTTTGTTCGTCACTGGTGTGTCTTTCTGCCAACACCATAGCTTCACGAAGATCTGACTTCAGCTCCTCAACGTACTGTGGGAACGAGGTTTCACTGTCGTCTCACAGAGCGGATTTGAACAGGACATCAACCGGAAAGCGTGGAACCCGGCCGAACATGAGGTAAAACGGCGGGTATCCGGTGGTCTCATGCGTGGTGCTGTTGTACACGAATGTCAGTGTGTGTAACATTTGAGGCCAGACGTGCTTGGCTCGTGGAGAGAGGGTCCTGATCATGTTCCCCAACGTGCGGTTGAAACGCTCTGCTGATCCGTTTCCCATCGGGTGATAGGCTGTGGTACGAGACTTCTTAACACCGGACACCTGAAGAAGGGCTGCTATCAACTCGCTCCCAAAGTTGGCGCCCTGATCTGAATGTATTCTTTCAGGGAGACCGTAGTAGCAGAAGAAGTCATCCCACAATCTCCTCGCCACCTGTTTAGCGGTCTGGTCAGGACAGTAGAAGGCGTGAGCCAGCTTTGTGAAGTGGTCCGTCACAACTAAGACGTCCACAGGACGGTTCTTAGAATCCTCAGCAGTCCAGAAATCGATGCACACCAACTCCAACGGTGCTGTAGTCTTGATGCTCTCGAGTGGCGCACGGCCCTCTGGCTCTGGGGTCTTGGCTGCAACGCACCTGGGACAGTGTTTGACATGTTCTCTTACATCTCGCTCCATGGAGCTCCAGTAAAACCTCTGTCTCATGAGGGAGAAGGTTCTATCCTGACCCTGGTGTCCCGCATTGTCATGACACCCACGCAGAGCATCCTCTCTCAGTGACGAAGGGACAACGTACTGCTGCCTCTTCTTCCTGGTTACCGGATCTCTGGACACACAATACATGATACCATCCTCCATCACTAACTTGCCCCACTGCCTCATAAGCCTCAAAGCACCCGCAGTCTCACCAGGCCTCTCTCACCTTGAAGGTCTCCGGTTCCGCTCGACGTAGAACACCACTCTCGCTATGTCAGCATCTTCCCGTTGCTTGTCTCTGAGATCTTGCTTAGAGAAAGACGGTAACACATCTTGGCCAGTGGACATGACCCTCTGGACGTGGTCTACCAGGACTGTGGACCTGACTCTCGCAGCTGTGTCCCAATTGTTATGACCTTCAAACAGAGCTGACACTTCATCTTGGGACATGGAGCTGACTGAGGGCACAGCTGCGTTGGAGGCTGTCGACTGGTCTTTCCGAGAGGTTTTCTGGGTTGACTGGCGGGCGTTGGACCACCTGAAGGCCTCTTGGACACCATCCCCAGACAGACCCTCTGACTCCTTCAATAGACACTCGTAAGGCTCACTGATCAGGCGCCCACCGATTCTCCTTCCCGCAAAAGGCTCCCTACTAAGGGCATCCGCGACGACATTCTGTGGCCCTGGGACATATTTGATGTCAAACTCGTAAGCAGCGAGCTTTGCAACCCACCGTTGCTCGACAGCGTCCAGCTTGGGCTTAGTGAGGATGTGAGCGAGAGGGTTGTTGTCTGTCCAGGCGGTGAAAACATGGCCCTTCAGCCAGTGGCTGAACTTCTCGCAGACAGCCCATTTCAGAGCCAGAAACTCCAACCGATGAGCAGGGTACACACTCTGGGCTTTGTTCAGGGTCTTACTCGCAAAGGCTATTGGGCGAGCCCGCCCATCACTGGAGGCAACCTGAGACAGCACAGCTCCTAAGCCGTCAGACGACGCGTCGGTGGAAAGGATGAACGGCTTTGAGAAGTCAGGGTGAGCCAGCATGACGTTGCTGAGTAAGGCCTCTATAAGGTTCTGGAGGGCCTGGTCGCACTCTGCAGTCCAGTCTGCAGCGGTCAGTTTCCTGTAGGTCACATGCTTCTGTCTCTTCCCCTTGTTACTCTTGTCCGTCTTCGCCTCAGCCGTCAGTCTGAAGAGAGGTTTAGCTAGAGTGGAGCAGTGAGGGATGAACCGCTGGTACCACATGACCAAACCAAGGAATGACTTAATCTTCTTGGGGCATGGGGACTGGCAGTCGGAGGACATCAGGTCTGACTTGGTCATCTCCGTTACGGCTCCCACCTTAGCTGGATCTGTTGACACGCCACTACTGTCCACAATGTGCCCCAGGAAGTGGACAGAGCGGCGCAGTAGGTGGCACTTCTTGGGGGCCAACTTTAGGTTGTATGCCCGCAGACGCTCGAAGACGATCTCCAGCCTCTTCACGGCCTCCTCCTCACTGGCCGCGAATACCATCAAGTCGTCCAGGTAGCACAACAAGTTCATGAAGTTGAGGTCCCCAAAGATCATCATCATCATCCTCATGAAACTTCCTGGGCTGTTACACAGACCCTGAGGAAGTCTGTTATACTCATGGAGGCCGACAGGCGAGGCAAAGGCAGTGAACTTCTTACTGTCTTCGTGCAAGGGGACGTTATAGAAGCCACTGGTAAGGTCCATTGTACTGAACAACACGTTCCCTCCTAGAGCTGCCAGGCAGTCTGGCTGATGTGGAAGAGGGTAGGCATCTTTCACTGTCCTGGCATTGAGAGAGCGGAAGTCAGTACAGATGCACAGCTCGCCATCTCTCTTCCAGACGAGGACAAGTGGAGAGGCAAACTCACTAGTTGACTTTCTGATGATGCCTTTTTCCTCCATTTCATTCAGTGTTGTCCGGAGCTTCTGGTAGTGCGCTGGCGGCACGCGCCGGTACGGCAGCTTGAATGGCCTCTCATCTACTAAGTGGATCTTGTGAACAAAGTCCCTCACTTCGCCACAGTCGAGCCTATCCTTGGAGAAGATATCAGAGTATCTGAGAGCGAGCTTGCACATCTCCTGCCTACAGTCCTCAGAGACCTCACATGAATCGAGATCCAAGTCACTCAGGCCACTCTCTCTCAGAGCTCCCGTCAGGTCAGACGGAGGTGGGGCCCGTTCAGCTGTGACATGTTGACTATTGGACTTTAAACATGGACCATCAGCGGGCTGGAGCTCCTCAACAGCCAGGCATGGATACACATCTGCCAACTTGGCGTTTCTTCTCATCGTTATTGGCTTGTCCGTGAGGTTTATGATCTTCATGGGGACCCATCCATCTCCCCACAGAGGAGTCACCACTCTGCTAACCAGGACGTTTCTCGGGATTGCATGTGACTTTGTTGGCTCAACCACCACGGTGCAGCCCGGGGGTCCACGTGATTTCTCTGGAAGCTTCCCCCACACCAGGTGTTCATGTCCAGGCAGGAGAGTGACGGCTTGGTTGAGTTTGACTGTTCCAACAACGTCGGGCACATCATCACCCTTCCACCGATTGATGCCGGAGAGCATAGCAAGGAAGTCGTCACGCCCCCCAGCCACAGGACCAACTGTCTCAGAGATCATTTTCCAATATGTGTCTGAGTCCTTGAATTTGTGAGTCAGATACTTGATCACATTTGTCCCTATGATGAGCTCATCTACCTGACCCGGGACAACTAGTGTGGGCACCGTCACTGTACATCCATAAACCTCAAACTGGTGCCCCGCGGTGGCGTAGCGGTCTAAGCACTAGCCACTAGTGCAAGCTGCCCACCGGGGACTGGGATCGAATCCCGGTCTCGCCAGACCCGGATATGGCCAAGGCACACAGGGAGCGGCATATTGAGCGGCCGCTCCAGAGGGCGGTATAGGACTATTTCCGGACAAGGATCCGTCGCGCAACAGCGCCCTCGGGGTGCCGGAATAACGGTGCTGGGCTCGAGGAGCCAGTCAGCTAGTCTGCCTGGCGATCTCCTCTGGGGCTGCCGGCCACGGGGTCGTGCGGCGGATCCTACGCAATAGGCAGGGGATAATTGGATGCTAGGTTGGGTTCAATTGGATACCAAATTGGGTGAAAAAGGGATAAAATCTGAAGAAAAAAAACAAACTCAAACTGTAGATCACAAAGTCTCTTAGGATGGACTCTCTTTCCTCCACATCCTATCAATACTATATCTAAGTCACTCTGAACATCACTGTCTAGAGTGCCAGCAGCAATGAGCCGCTGTTCAACAGCCTCACTAACAGAGCATGCCATCGAACCAGTGTCCAACATGGCATTCACTGTTACACATCCATTAGATGTGTAACAGTGAGGAGCCTCCCCTCCTAAATTTCGTTGTTTGGTACCTGTACTGTAACAATGACAAATAAAGTCTATCTATTAACAGCCACAGGTGTGTAAAACAAACTATCACTACCATTTAGACACTGTATGTTCTGAAGGATGACTGTCTGACGACTGGGAGCACTCTCACAGACTGACTCATATACTGACTGTAGATCATCACTGAGGGTGTTATCACTTAAGCCCACATTGACCCTCTCCAAATGCAGGCTATCTAGTTTCCCTGGTTAGACGAGAAGATTGGGGCACTTGGTGCAGACAGAGGCGCAGGGAGGGGGTGTACATTCGGGCACTGTAACTTCATGTGCCCTGGCTGTTTGCATGAGAAACACAGGTTGTGCTGCCTACAGTGAGCAGTGGTAGTGTGAGAACTGTCACTACAGTCACTGTCACTGTAAATTCATATATATATCCTATTGCATTATTAGAAAATTGACAGCGCTGTAGGCTAAATAGTGTCATTCAATGCACAACGCACGTCGTTTCACACGATTTTGATTGACTTTCTGCGGCAGCGAAATACATGATCAATATCTTATTATCAATTATCAATATACTGGTGGCCTGAGGTGGTCCAGTGGTCTAGCACCGTGGTCGTGCACACATATGTCGGCCCTTCTTCTCCTTACTTTCCTGTCTGTCTTCACTATATCAGTCCAATAACATGAAAACTATGAGTGGGACTGCCCCACTCAGAAAAAAACATTATACAATATTATGCAAGGTTAACAACCTGCTGCTGAACAAGTCAAAGACCCAGGAATTCATCGTAGACTTCAGGAGGAAAAAGTCCGAGATCCAGCCCCTGCTCATCGACGGAGAGAGCGTGGAGAGAGTCTCAACCCTCCGATTCCTGGGACATCACATGCGGGATGACCTGACCTGGAAGGACAACACAAAAGGCACCATCAAGAGGGCACAACAGCGGCTATACACCCTGAGATGCCTCAGGAAAGAACACAACAAGCAGGAGATACTGGTGGCCTTCTACCGCGGCGCAGTGGAGAGCATCCTCACCTACGGCATCTGCAACTGGTTCTACAGCTGCACAACAGCGGAAAGAAATGCGCTACAGAGAGTCGTGAGAACAGCACAGAAGATCACCGGCGCCCCCCTCCCCTCTCTGGAAGAGCTGTACAACACACGCTGTCTCAGGAAGGCCTCCAAGATCTCCAGGGACCCGACCCACCCTGGGCACGTACACTTTATCAGGCTGCCCTCGAAAAGGAGGTACAGGACCCCGGCCGCTAAGACAAACAGAGTGAAGAACTGCTTCTACCACAGGGCCGTCAAGGCCCTGAACACAGCAAAGACCTAAGTTCTGGGCCCAGGACAGTCTGGACGGATTGTATGGCAGCTAGTGCTGAGGCACAAACATGTACATTTCAAGCCTGCAAACTGTGACACTTTAAATAACGTGAAAAAATACTATTGTGCAATATGACAACCCTAGTTGACTATCTGTGCAGTATAGTACAGTGGATTGTGTACGCCTTTATTTATGTAAACCAGCTCCTTACCCTCTTGTGATTTTATTCTTTTTCTAAAAGTTTTTTATTTTTCCTTTCCTAACACCAGGGGAGCCACCCCTCCTAAATTTCGTTGTTTGGTACCTGTACTGTAGCAATGACAATAAAGTCCATTCATTCATTCATTCATTCATTCATTCATTCATTCATTCATTCATATATACAAAAAAAACATTATATACAATATTATAAATATCAGTTTGTTACATAATATTCGTTGATGAGTACAGGCATAATCAAACGTAGGTTACTGCAATTACTTTGCTGCAGTAGCTATGCATGCACCACACAACTTGATAGGTACATACTGTGCAGTGTATCATTCATAACTGTACATAGGCTACACATATCATAATATCTTATCACTATTGGATGGAACTTGGGTAAACCCGCTGTGGAAAAAAAAAACTCAGCTCCAACAAATCTGAAGGGATTGGGAGACATACTGTACAGTTTATCATTTTCATAACTGTCTGTACATATACATATCTTATGTATCACTATTGCTATATACAGCCTATATATAAACACATTGGGCCCTATTATGCACTTCATAAGTCTTAAGCAATAAGACGAGGCGGTAGATCTAAACTTAAGACGTGGAGGCGTGGTCAAGGCCACTTTGCTATTATGCGTGCGGTAGTGGGCGCCTAAAACCCGGCGCTAAGCAAAGAAATTAGTCATGGGTGTGTTTTGGGCGTCTTCTCAATCAACCCAATCAGTGTGGCAGGTGCCATTCCCTTTAAGAACCGGCTGCGTTGAGTCATTAGCGCTATGCTATTATGGAAGTCCTAAGAAGGAGGTCAGCGCGCTTCTCTGCAGAAGAAAGTAACAAGCTCGTGCATGATTATTTTCTGAATAAACACGGCAATACCTCCGCTTGTGAGTTGAGAAGTATTACAGAGGGGTCGCTGGAAGACTGCAGGAATGACAGATGTTGATGTCATTATATTACGCATGGCATGCTTGTACTGTATGTGCACAGTATGTGGAGGCAACATACTGTACAGCGCTGGCCTCTCCCTTCTGAAATAAAGCATTTATACTGTGACCGTAATTGACGTCTTGCCGTGGAGCCACGTGCGTGTTCATGTGTGGCGGTAGGTCTTAACCTGGCGGTGCGTCTTAATTAAGACTTAAGACGGCAAGTTAAGAAGTGCATAATAGGGCCCTTCATGTGCTTCTGGCGCATGATCGAGCCTTTTACCTCCAGAATGGTGATGGTCACCCGGGCTAAGGTATCCTCTACTGACCCTGAGGAGCCTGTTCCTTTAAGAGCAACGGTATGTTTTCTTCTTTGAACTGGACATCATTTTAAAAACTGTTAAATTACAACATGTTGGCCGTTATAGTTTGGTTATATCAGCTGCTGTTCTGTTGTGGATCGTCTAAGTATAATAACAATAATAATAACTTTTTATTTGTATAGCGCTTTTCCTGCAAACGTTGCAGCTCAAAGTGCTCCAATCGTTATATAATCATAATTTCATTATTTAGTCATTTAAAGGCAATATTACAAATATGGGGTTTTAGTCTTGACTTGAACATATTTGCTGAGGTTGCATCCCTAATGTAAACTGGCAGTGCATTCCACAATTTGATATAGAGAATATGAGAACATGATGTCTGTTTTTCTTTATTGACAGAATATTGAACCTGTTGACGAGCTGTTCCTATTTCTGATGCACCTTTCGGTGGGCATGACGCTCAGGGATCTGGGCCATCAATTCAACATTCACCGCACCACAGCCAGTAGGATTGTCGTCACATGGGCCAACTTCCTTTACAACCTGCTGGGGTCAGTGTGTCTGTGGATGTCACCGGAAGCTGTCAAAGCTCAGCTGCCGCGAGAGTTCAAGTTGAAGTACCCAGACACCCAGGTCGTGATCGACTGCACAGAGATCCGCTGCCAGGAAGACATTCGAGAGACGCAGTCCATCGCACGGTTGAGGGTCCATGTGGAGAGGTGCATCAGGAGGGTGAAGGAGAACAAACTGTTTGATACAGTCATCCCCCTTTCCGTCACTGGGAGCATCAACCAGCTGTTCAGCGTGGCCTGCTTCCTGGTGAATTATCAGAATGGACCTCTGGTCAAAGCATGGGCCACACAGTGATGGAAACCTGGCCTTCAACCTTCCCAACCTGGCCTGCAATCCTCACTTCAAAATATACATGAATTCATGGTCTAGGCAGCCTTTCTCAACTCCAGTCCTCGAGACCCAGAAGATTTGTTGTAACCAGGAATTCACACACCTGACTTAACTAATCAAGGGCTTTTCTGATGGTTTGGTTGGTTCAGTCATTAAATCAGGTGTGTGAGTTCCTGGTCAGGAACTAAATCCAGTCCAGATTTAACACCTGATTTAATGACTGAACCAATCAAACCACCAGAAAAGCCCTTGATTAGTTAAATCAGGTGTGTGAGTTCCTGGCTACAACAAAGATCTTCTGGTCCCGAGGACTGGAGTTGAGAAAGGCTGGTCTAGAGGTGATTTAAAATAAAATAAAATGTTTTTTAACTCACTCATGTCTCCTGGTGGTTCATATCATGTATACCATGGCCTTCATTTACATGTAAACTTCTTTACAATACTATAATTTTATCTTTACAGAAAGTAACCTACCACTTGCATGTACCCACCAGAATAGTTAGGCTATAGCCAATCAGGACCAAGTACCATGGTATAATTACAAATTAACTTTAATACATTTAAAATACAGTGGTGATCCTCTTACTTTTTACAATGACAAACCATCTGGTGGAGTCAGGTTACCATTTCACCTGAGCATTCCTTGGGACTAACAACTCTCCTAAACTGGCACTTTCATTCATTGTAAAAAAACAAATAGGGGATCCATACTGCACTACTACCATGCTACTTACCAAGGGCTCTGTGGATGCCCTTTTTAAACAATGAACAGAATATTTTATGCACCTGCAGTACCAGATAACTGGGTGTGTGAGTGGTGTTATCATAAATGATGTGTCGGATTTATATTTTAGAACTTACCTCACGCCATCAGCCATCGTCCTCTGTTTTGGTTTAGGCCTCGCAGACAAGACAACCATTTTGTCTACTGGGCCTGGCTTCACACCCTATTTAATTGAAAGACATTTGTTTAGATATTGATGTCATGTGTGCTTATGTAGGCCTTCATATGTTTCCCCCCCAAACTACTTACCATTGTTCTTGGCTTGTGCCAACGCTGCTCGCTCTCTGTGCAGCTCAGGACAGGCGGGACCACTGGAGTCTTCAGCTGCGAGTAATGTGCAGACTGATACAACAGAGCAACGGTGTGGTTACATAATGTTGTACCAGCGACACAGGAGCACTGTGTATGTATGAGCTCCACAGGGCATGAGTCCTTCAATATAACCTGAAATAGTAAGGAAAGAGGTGACATTAAAAATGTGTTCATACTTTATTAATTGGTAGTAGAATTGTCAGTCTTCATTTACTGATTCATGATTTTAAAAGAAGAATAAGTTGAGACAGACCTTACATGGGTTCAAGGAAAACTCTAAATCTGAAGTAACATTTCAGCAGTACAGAACTCTGCACTGGATCTTTTACATTTTTGGTTCTGTAAACTGTCTCAACTGATTCATTTAAAGGAAGTATGAATATTGTGAATAGCAACCGATACAGTTAGGTGAGTGGAACATCTGAAATAGAACAGAAATTCTCTAACCATTTTCTGGGGATGCCAAGCTAAATATGCTGCACCTAACGTTCATTTCAAATCACTGACTGGTGTTTTGCCTAACATCGACTCCCCAGAACATGATTGAGAACTAGAGCTAGCTAGCTAGCTGTAAAAGCTAGATAACTGTGCATCCCCCTACTCTCAAATTGTGCGGTTTCTCATGCTTCCTCATGGACCTATAGCAGCTCGCCCTGACGCTGACCTCTCCTGTACTTGTATCTTTGTTTGATACTGAAAAAGAGACAGATAATAACGTTAATGTTAATCAAGAATGTAACGTTATTGATATTGTGTTTTGAATGTAGCTGGCTAGTACAAAGTAGCAAGGTAGTTGCAACATAGCCAGCTAAAAAGCTAACGTTAGTGCTAGCTAGCTAGTATTCTAGCTAATGATACCGTTACTCACCCTCATAGTTGTTGAGGTAGCTCGAAATACACATCTTGAATCCCTTTTCTCGTTTGCTAGAATGGGCTACCGAGGAAGCGCTAACGATTCGATGTACGTCATCGACCGTGATTTTCAGGAGATCCTGCAAACAGCGAGTGTAAAAAGCCATCTCTTTCTGTAACAACAAACCAGACCGGAAGTTCTTATGCAAGTAGTCGTACGCCGGAAGTCAAACGACGCCATCTTGTGCACCTAGGCTATTGACATTTCACTGTGTGGCTGGGGTCATATGTCACTTTTCCATGCATTTGTGGGGTAAGCTTTAGATTGACAAACAGATTGTGTGCTGTATAGAGTTTACATGTGAAATGTACCACATTTCATCTGTTGATTCACTATGTGGCTCATTGTCCTCCTGCATTAAGTTAACATGACGTTTGTGTTGTGATTGTTTGCATACCTTAGCAAAATGGTTTTTCTTGCCACAGGTTTTGCAAATGGCTCCATATGCTGGGCATTTCAGACGTTCATGTGTAGACCCACAGTAGTGGCATGTGCCCCCTGGTTTCCTTTCTCTACTTGTGGTGCTTGCAGGTTCTGTCGGCTTGTGTCGAGTGAAGCCACGCCCCTCTGAACGAGTGAAGCCACGCCCCTCTGAACGCCTTTCGCTTGAAGCATAACTCAGTCTCCTGGGGCCCATTCCACTAAGGTCGATTATCTTCTAAGCCTCGATAAAGTTCTAAGCCTCGATAATGTTAGCTTGCGTTCGGTTCCATCAATGTGGCTCAAATAATTCGCTGCTTGGTTGAGCTCCTTCTGAGTCAGATATAATTAGCCTGGTTGCGACCAGGCTAAAACACTGGCTAAAGTAAGACGCGCGTCAAAAAAGGCTCACAGGCGGAAACTACATCCCGAACGACAGTTCCTCTTTTAGGAAATATTAGTTCCCACTTCACACGGGATAGATAGATGGATAGGTTGACTGTGTGATAGATAGATAATTTGATATTTTGAAAGTGTGATCGATCGATAGATAGTTTGATTGTGTGATAGATAACTTGATATTTTGAAAGTGTGATAGAATAGATCGATAGATCAATAAATAAAAGAGTGTAAAAAATAAACGGTTATTGTCTCAACTTGCATTGCTGTCATCACGGCGGTCTGGCTGGCGCAGTGGTTAAGGCAGCCAGCTAGACTTTCAAAGGTTGCGTGTTCGAGACTTGACTAAGTGATTATTGTATATTTTTTACATTTAACCGAAGATTTCATGCAAAGGCTTCAAACACCATTGTAATCGTGTCAGTTCTTGTAAATTAGCCTGCACCATAATTTTATAGCCTACATACTTTTTTAGATGAGATTTTAGATTAGATTCAGACAACGAAATGCAGTAAAAAGTGTGTCCGAAGAGGGATTCGAACCACCGTCTAAAAATTATGAATAAATCCCATGGCAGCGGTCGATACCACTAGGCCATTGTGGTGATATGGCTGTTAGTAGCCTTGCTGCTGATATCACCACAGTAGTAATATTCATTTATTAAAATATGAACATATCACAATGATAATGATAATGATAATGAAAACCTTTATTGTCCCCAATGGGGAAATGTTGTTGTCAAACAGCTTAGTAGGGCAGACAGAAAACATGTAATAAATAAATAAATAAAACAGTGCAGGCTCAATAGTAAACAGTGCAAGATAAAGTGCTCAAGTGCATGTATAGTCCAAGTAGCAGTCTTAACGGCCTCTCAGCTCCAGGTCTCCCCCACCCTGCAGGGCCTGGTTGTAGAGTCGGAATGCAGCTGGAATAAAGGACTGTCCAAATCTTTTTGTACTTTGACGGGGGAGAACAAATCTGTGGCTGAACTTGCTCCTCATCCCCGCCAGCTCGCAGTACATCGGGTGGGAGGGATTGGCCAGCATGGCCGCCAGTTTTTTCCCCATCCTCTGTTCTGCCACCACCTCTAGGCTGTCCAGCCCGGTCCCCACCACAGAGCTGGCCTTCTTCACCAGTTTGTTCAGCTTCGCAGCATCCCTGGCACAGATGTTTCCACCCCAGCAGGCCACGGCGAAGAACAGAACGCTGGCGACCACCAACTGGTAAAACATTCGCAGCAGCTTGTTGCAGACGCCGAAAGACCTCAGCCTTCTCAGGAAAAACAGTCTGCTCTGCCCTTTCCTGAGAAGAGCCTCGGTGTTGTCTGTCCAGTCCAGTTTGTTATTAATTTGTACTCCCAAGTACCTGTAGGAGTCCACCCTCTCGACTTCCACCCCCTTGATGGTGATGGGGGCTGGGGTCCTTCTCTTCCTCCTAAAATCCACCACCAACTCCTTTGTTTTGCTGGTGTTAAGCAAAAGGTAGTTGGTGTCATCCCTGTCGTCTGTGATGTAACCGACGATAGAGGAGTCATCTGAAAACTTCTGCAGGTGGCACTGGTCGGAGCTAAACTGGAAGTCGGAGGTATAGAGGGTGAAGAGAAAGGGTGACAGAACAGTTCCCTGGGGGGCGCCGGTGTTGCACACCACCACCTCAGACTGACAGCCCTGCAGTCTCACATACTGACGTCTGTCTGTGAGGTAGTTGTGGATCCAAGCCGTCAGGGAGTCCTCCACACACATCACTGCTAGTTTGTCAGCCAGCAGTGATGGCTTGATGGTGTTAAATGCACTGGAGAAGTCGAAGAACATGGTCCTCACCAATAACTGGGGCTAGTATGACCTACGCATTTAATCGGTCAGCAATTTCTTGCCAAACCATTTCCCTCGCCTTGTTAATTGCGGCAGTATTGCACTATTTTACATCTTATTTTTCCGTCTTCATAAAGATCAATAATTCGGGAATGCTGCGCAAATGTAGTACCCCTGCAGAGTGGAGTATCTTCATTTCGACAGATCGACTCTTCGGGGCTCTTTATGTCTGCGTGCACGCGCCATTATCGAAGATTTGTAAGCCTGTCTTCTGTGAACACTGATGACACAAGGCTGATCCTCGTTCGAGGAATCCCCTGAGGCTTGAATTCCAATCCCGAGTTGCCTGATCGCCTGATTTCTTTCAATCGCCGATATACTAAGTCACCTTTAGTGGAATGGCCCCCTGCTCACCTCCGCTCATTCTTTTGTTTTGTATCTGTGCTTGTTCGCTCGACCTGCACGTGTCTACGGCTGCCGCTAGGGGGAGTTTAGCTTCCCTCAGCATGCGTGTGTGCGCTAACATCTTTTGTCCCAATGACAAGCCTGTCACGTATCAGTCTGTCTGCTTCTGTCATGTGAAGGTGCCGTTGCAGCATGTGGCATTCCTTAACTATTACGGTTAGTAGGGTAGCTATGCGGATCTTGTCATCCTTTTTATCCAGCCCAGTTGCAATCTCGTAGTTGTCCCACTGTGCTCTAAAGAATGTCCAGTTGCTATATACATCCCCTTTCATGTCCATCCGTTCCGGCACTGGCATCGCCGGGTAAACAGCTTTAGCTTCAGCCATTGCGTTCGTGATAGCTAGCGCGGTCCGTCTCAGCAGTAACGATAGTTATCAGAATGTTTTTTCGTCTTTGGGTATGTTATTCCCTTCTTCTGTCGTTTGCCGCTGAGTCCAGTTCTGACACCATGTTAAAATGATCATGCGGATACGGTTATAATCAAAGTCTTTACTCTCAGTTCAAGGACAATACAGAACGTACATCTTATGTCTGTGCTAGCATAATAATGAATGATTCAACAAGCTCACTGGTAAGTAACACTGACTGCAGGTGGTGCAACCTGCAGGTCAACTCTCGTAACACCCATGAGCTCTGAGAGGCGGTATAGAGTTCCCCAGGCAACTAGAAATATATTCCAGAAGTCCTTCATTCCAAGTGCCATTAGCATCCTTAATTCTGCAAAGTGACCAACAAGATGGAAGCCACGGACAGGAACTGTTTTGATGTGTTTCTAATGTGCAACCCTGTCTATGCCTGTTTGTGTTTTATGTCGTGCTGGTTGCCTTCTGGCTTCTTTTCTGTTTGGTAAGCCGAAGACAATTTTCCACCTTGATGGACAATAAAGTTATATTCAATTCAATTCAATTCCCCTTTAATCACTGCACTATTGCGAGTTGTAGTTCACGGTATGCCCTTGAGTTGTTCCCTTACCATTCAGAGGAGCCCCTAGTGTAAATATTGTTATTGACGGGCTGTCTTAGTAGCTTTAAATGCAAATGAGATGCTGCTCCCCACACCCCACTCAGGAAATGTTTGTGGCTTTCCAGCCGTGCGTCCTTGAGACCATGGTTACGATCAATTATTGAAGAAAATTCATTACACAAAACATTTTACTTCGAGTGTAACTTTGTGGTATTCTGTAGTAAGAAAGTAGTTAGGAAAGAATGAGACCGGGAGACACGCAGCTGCTGTTCACTTCGCACGTTTATTCAACTTCTTCTTCTTAACATCCGTCAGTGCATACATCACTTCCGTCACTGCATACATCACTTCCGTCACTGCATACATCACTAGCATACTAGCGCCCACTGGCGGTATAAACAGGACACAACATTTCCCCCTTTCTTAAAGGAATTACAGTACTCAAAGAATGCAATATTCTGTAGACTGGTGTGAGTACAATTGAAATAAAATGAAAACTAAGGAAATGAAAATGAATGAATCAGCAGAATGAATAACAACAATAAACAGTTTATGACAGTGAAACATGAAATGAACATTCACTTTTGTCATTGCATTGTAGGACCTTTTTGTACTAAGTTAGAACCGTGTTCTATCCTACCCTTTTTGTACGTTCTCTACGGCACAAAGTCTACCAGCCACCTAGGTGGGTTTCTGACTCTAAGGTTCCTTCTTGGACCTGGTTCATTAAACACATTCTCTGACTCGGGCACCATGAACTCCTCTAGCTCAATCTCCTTTTCACCACTGGTGCCAGACAGAGCATCCTTGGGGAAGCGTGTAAGCTTGGATGCATTCCATTTTCGACCATCACTGAGCAGGTATGTATTCTGTCCTGCTTTACTAACTACTGTCAGCGGTTCTGTGAATCTTGATGATCCCTTTTTACATGCTCCGGTCTGCGGACACGTACGGTGTCATTCACTTGGAACATGGGCACTTTCGCTCCCCTCATTCTGTCTGTGTACTCCTTACTCTCCTGTTGCTTGCGTCTCACTGTCTCCTGCACTTTCTCATGTGACTTAATTTGTTGTGAGACAGGGAGGACATTTAGTTTTGTACGCATCTTTCTGTTCCTCAGCAACTCAAAGGGAGTAGCTCCTGTAGTAGCATGCGGCGTAGCGCGATAGTTCAGTAAGAACTCTGTTACTGCATGTTTCCATGGCTTGTGCATTCTCTCAGCCGTCTGAATACACTCTTTGAGAACTCGATTAAATCTCTCAATAGCCCCGTTTAGTGATGCTCCGATCTGATCGGCGCTGATCGGTATCGGCCGATATGGCCTTGATCGGTTTTGATCGGAGTTCTCAAAACGGCCGATCAAACCCGACCGATCAGTTTACAAGATGGCGTCGCCAGTCTGGAAATATTACACCGTGTCGGAAAGAGACAACAAATATGCCGTTTGTAATGCCTGTTCAAAAGAAATACCTCGGGGAGGAACGCACGCAAGGTCTTTCAATACCACGAATATCATACGGCATTTGAAGGCTTGTCACACCAAGGAATAAAACGAGTTTAATACATTGGCGAGCACTAAGGCCAGAGAGAAAGAGTTGTCGAAAGAACGTTCGACACCACTCACTCAGCTTACTGTTACCGAGACATTGCAACGACAGCAACCATACGGCAACGACCACAAGAAACGAAAGGAAATAAATGCGAAAGTAATAGAATTCATATGCCTTGATCAGCAGCCCCTGTCTGTTGTGGAAGACGCCGGGTTCAAACGCCTTGTTTCCTGCCTGGATCCACGCTATACGCTGCCGGGGCGAAAATATTTCACTGATGTTTGCCTGCCGGAATTATATAACACTGTCTACACATACATCGGGAGCCTAGTGAAGGACAACATCGCGTCAATCAGCTTCACGACTGACATTTGGAGTTCGAGTGTCAGTCCTGTGTCTATGCTGAGCCTGACTGCGCAGTTTATCAACGCAAACTTTGAGCTGACTAAAGTGGTGCTTCACTCTCAAGAATTCCCTGGGTCACACACCGCAGAGGCACTTGCTGCAGCTTTCACAGACATGCTCAACGCCTGGGAAATCCCAAAGGGAAAGGTGCACGTTATCCTACGGGATAATGCCAGGAACATGGAGAAGGCTATGAGGGACGCGCGTTTACCAAACCTACCGTGCATGGTGCAATGTTTTGTTTTATTGATTATTGCTGACTTGCTGTCTTATCTCCTCCTATATGACTTGAAACTGACTGACTTGAAACAGTATTTATTTTATATTTGGCTATAGCCTGTTTATGTTGCACTTTAGTTTGGGTATGTTTATTGTTCCTCAGGAAATGTTTATTGTTTATTGTTCCTCAGGAAAGCTACAGTATAAGCTCCAAGTTCTCTAAGAGCCCCTAGTTCCTCTCATTCGAGTGGAATGTTGCACATTTGATGTCATGTGACAGTGTACATTTTATTTATTATGATTTTTATTTTCACATTTTATTTATTATGATTTGTATGTTCCTGAAGTAAGCTACAGGTGGTTGTGAATTCAATAAAACAGATGGTTGTCAATTCATGATACTTTCTCATCTCCTAATTTCATTTGAATACTTAATATACAATATCAATGGTGTTAAGAATAATTAAAAACATAATTAATGCTACACAATAAATAGAATGAATGAATGAATGAATGAATGGTCTTTATTGTCATTGCTATAGTACAGGTACCAAACAACGAAATTTAGGAGGGGTGGCTCCCCTGGTGCTAGGAAAGAAGAAAAAAAAAAAAAAGCTTCAATTGCCATTTTCGACGCTGTGATCGGTGATCGGTGATATCGGATCGGCAGATCACTGGTTCCAGTGATCGGTGATCGGTGATCGGCACCAAAAACCCTGATCGGAGCATCTCTAGCCCCGTTGGCTCTTGGATAATAAACACTGGAACGCAGGTGCTTTATCTCTCTCTCTCCCAGAAAGCTTGCAAAAGCATGGGAGGTAAACTGACATCCGTTGTCAGAGACCAGGAAGGAAGGGTTACCTTCACGACTAAACACTGTAGTCAAGAAGCTAATAACCGCCTCTGTAGTTACAGTAGAGACAAACGCCACCTCTGGCCACTTACTGTAATAGTCTGTGAGTGTAATAGCATAACGGCAGTCCCATGTCGCACAGTCAAAGGGACCAACAATGTCAATGGCCACCTTCTCCCATGGTCCACCTGGCAGTTCCACTGGGGTAAGTGGTGCAGGCGCAGTTTTGGCTGTTTTGTCATTGTATTGACAGGGTACACATGAGCCTACTAATGTCTGGACACATCTGTCCATTTGCGGCCACCAATATAGCTCTCGTAGTCTCTGTTTAGTACGCACTATTCCCTGATGCGCTTCATGAGCTAAATTTACAACTTTAGACCGTAGTGTAGTAGGGACCACCACACGGTCGGGGCCTCTCATGACAAGTAGTTCATCCACAGCCAGTTCATCTCTCACTCTAAAATATGGAGCAAGTTCCTTTGTCACATTCTTACTGCATTTTGGCCAACCTTTCTGTATCTGCTGTCTCAGTTGAGTCAGTTCAGGACAGGCCTCACAGGCAGCAGTGAACTCGGTCACAGATATGGCATGTGAGGAACCTGTGAACACAGTAGCCACCATGTCTGGCTCCTCCTCCACCTCTCCTGTCGAAGGCAGAGGGAGTCTGGACAAGCAGTCAGCAGTCACATTACGTTTCCCTGGATGGTAAGTGACATCATAAGTAAAGCATAGTAGACGTGCAGACCATCTCGCTATTCTCAGACCTGCGCGACCCGTACCCCTGGAAGTGAGTAGGGTTGTCAACGCTTGGTGGTCTGTGCGTAGGACAAAACGATGTCCCCACAGGTAGGTTCTCCACCTTTCCACCGCCCAAACGCATGCCAGCGCCTCACGCTCGACGGTAGAGTACTTTCTCTCTGCAGGAGAAAGTGTCCTGGACGCAAAAGCTATGGTTCTCTCTGTATTGTCTGGGTGAATCTGGCTCATTACAGCCCCCAATCCATAGTTAGAAGCATCGGTAGTGACATAAGTAGGTAACTCAGGATCATATAATGCTAAGGTAGGACTCTCAGTAATCAGTCTCTTAACCTCAGTAAAACTGGACTCTGCATCCGCTGTCCATTCAAACTTAGTGTCAGTAGATTCCCTGAGTGTAGCACGTAGCGGTTCCACCACAGTAGAGAAGTCAGGTATGAATTTACTATACCACGATGCAAGTCCTAGGAAGGACCGCAGGGAGGATGTGTCGTGCGGGGCAGGCGCGTTCGCCACAGCACTGACCCCGTCTTGGTCAGGATGAAGACCATCTTTGGACACAGTGTGGCCCAGGAAGCGCAGAGCTTTCTGGTTGAACTTACACTTGTGCATGTTCAGTTTAAGTCCCACTTCATTTAGAGCATGTAGCAGTCTCCGTAGGATGACATCGTGATCCTGCTGTGTGATGCCGTAGCAAATCACATCATCCAGGTAGGCCTGTACGCCTGGCAGGCCTGTCAGTACAGTCGACATCATTTTCTGAAAAGCTGAAGGAGCAGAAGCGAGGCCAAATGGCACTCGGCAGAAACGAAAGAGACCCTCATGCGTGATAAACGCAGTTAAATCACGGCTATCTGGATGCAATGGCAACTGGTGATAAGCAGAGGCTAAGTCTATAGTAGAAAAGACTGTGGCTCCACGGAGCTCAGCGAACAGTTCATCCATGTGCGGTAAGGGATGACAGTCACTGATGATTGCCTTATTAGGTTCTCTGAGGTCAACACACAGGCGAGGCTTTCCTCCCCCCTTTCTCTGGGTCACAACTATAGGGGAAACCCATGGAGATGCGTCTATACGTTCTATAACGCCTTTTTCCTGTAGATCTGCGAGCTCATCGGTCACAGCCTGCCTCACTGAGAACGGAAGCCTCCTCAGTTTCTGCTGTACTGGCACAGCATCTGGTTTAACCTGTATTTTGTGCATAAAACCTTTTGCACACCCTAACTCCTGTACTAGAACCTCTGGTTCGGTCTGTGGAGTGGTACTCTGTACAGTAGGTGCTCGGAGCACAGTAGGAGAGCTAGCAGGGCTAACAGTAATAATTTTGTTACCCTCAATGCACATCTGCAATGCTACAAATAAATCTAGTCCCAGCAATGCATTTCCTGATTCAACCTCTATCAATGAACCTGTAACTGAATGTCCATTATGAACAACTGTAGCATGCATGCAACCTTTAACAGGAATTTTCTCTCTGGAGTATGTAAGCAGATTCACTGTAGGCTCAGCAAGGACACATGTATGGAAAAGTGTCTGGTAAGTACTCTCTGGAATAATAGAAACAGATGAGCCTGTATCCACTATCAGCTCAACATCATGGGAATGATAATTTGCATCAACTCGTACAGTACACATAATTTTATCATTCACGACGGCCCCCTGCATGTAAAGCACAGTAACGTCATTCACCACTACCTCACGCACCTCTTTTTGAGCCGATCTACACACCTTGGAAAAATGTCCAACTTTTCCGCATGTATTGCAAGTCACCTTAACCGCCGGGCATGTAGGCTTGTTAGCTAAGTGTCCTGTGGATCCGCATCGGAAGCAGGCGCGCTGATTCCCAGTTGTAGCTGGCTGGCTGTAGACCGTGGCAGGTGCAGTCGTCGTCGGAGCTTTCTTCTTGCCCTTGTCGAACCTCCTCCTCGTCGGCTGTTTCTCGATGGCTCTCACCGAAGCTGTAGCTCCAGAGAGAACGTTGGAGTTCCGTAGTCCAGCCTCGATTTGTAAGGCCATTGAAGTAGCTTTGTCCAGAGACAAGTCCGATTCAAGCAAAAGTCTGTCTCGTATGCGTGTATTAGCAACACGCTCAATCAGTTGATCACGAATCATTTGTTCCTCCATGGCACCAAATTCACAAGCTGCAGCTAGCTCGCGTAATGAAGCAAGGAACTGATTAACCGTCTCGTCAGGACCCTGAGCTCTCTGTCGAAATTTGTGACGTTCAGCAATCACATTCACCTTAGGAACAAAGTACTTTTTCAGTCCATCCACGGCAGAAGTGTAGGTAACACCCGTATCCTTTAGAGTGTAGAACAGTCTTTGTCCTTCGGTCCCAAGTGCATGGAGAAGAACCGCGCGCTTTCTTTCCTCCGGCCATTTTTCTCCGGTAGCATCAATTACGAGCATGTAATTTTCAAACATTGTCAACCAAGTAGGAAAAGAAATAGCAGGTTCGCCTGGCACAGGCATGAACGGTGTAGGTAAGGGTACGGAAATAGCCATCCTCGTCGCCAAAAATGTGGTATTCTGTAGTAAGAAAGTAGTTAGGAAAGAATGAGACCGGGAGACACGCAGCTGCTGTTCACTTCGCACGTTTATTCAACTTCTTCTTCTTAACATCCGTCAGTGCATACATCACTTCCGTCACTGCATACATCACTTCCGTCACTGCATACATCACTAGCATACTAGCGCCCACTGGCGGTATAAACAGGACACAACAAACTTGTGTTGTGACATACCAAAAGCTTGTACAGTATCCCGGTCCAGGGTCTCATAAAGTGCATAAAACAACATTTACCTAGTCAGTCTCAGTGTTCGTAATACAATGCAAGATTATACAACCGCAACAGGACAGACTGAGGGCTGTGGACAGTATTCATATTCATACTGGCACTGCAACGGAGCTGCAGTAGCGTCACTATACTAGTATTACAGTAACACTAAGTGTATTTGTGGATCAGAATGGTCGTATTAGCCTGGGCTTCACTTTACACACACTGCCCAGCTAGTACAGCTTCATGATCTGAGCAAG
Organism: Nansenia antarctica; assembly: GCF_963989245.1. Classification (NCBI taxonomy): domain Eukaryota; kingdom Metazoa; phylum Chordata; class Actinopteri; order Argentiniformes; family Microstomatidae; genus Nansenia; species Nansenia antarctica. The sequence goes on from NC_137691.1 coordinate 23,174,220, forward strand.
TTAGCTGCTGGGTGCTAATGAAAGTAACACAATGTTGCCAAGCAAAGGAATTCCTGCAATTTGACCATTTCTTTTTCACACGTGTATCGTTAAACTAATACCGTAAACATTACTGTAGATCCTGCGAGATACTCAGATGGGGGGCGGTATAATTCGAATGAGATCCCACTTTACGTAGGATGGGGCGACAAATCTGAATGGCTTGTTGAATTGCATGTTTTCTGAAATAGGCAGCCCACAAAAAACTGACTGGGTTGTTTAATTTCACAGTTTGTGTGTTAGTAGACCCATCAGAGACCCACATGTATGTTTGTGTGTTAGTAGACCCATCAGAGACCCACATGTATGTTTGTGTGTTAGTACAGTCATCAGAGACCCACATGTATGTTTGTGTGTTAGTAGACCCATCAGAGACCCACATGTATGTTTGTGTGTTAGTACAGTCATCAGAGACCCACATGTATGTTTGTGTGTTAGTAGACCCATCAGAGACCCACATGTATGTTTGTGTGTTAGTAGACCCATCAGAGACCCACATGTATGTTTGTGTGTTAGTAGACCCATCAGAGACCCACATGTATGTTTGTGTGTTAGTAGACCCATCAGAGACCCACATGTATGTTTGTGTGTTAGTAGACCCATCAGAGACCCACATGTATGTTTGTGTGTTAGTACAGTCATCAGAGACCCACATGTATGTTTGTGTGTTAGTAGACCCATCAGAGACCCACATGTATGTGCACAGGCACTGAAAAGTTGAGTTGTTCATAATATGGTATTTTAAGTATTTCTTGATTACAAGTATACCAAGTAACTCACAGTATAATAGTATAACAGTTCTAACAGATTGTAGGATCTATGGATGCAGAGGAACCACTTATAATCCCTCCGCCACCCACAGTGGTACTGTAGTTTTCCAAATGTCTTCTTCCTGAGTGAGTTTACTGTGTGGGAGGGGCTGTTCACCGCTTCAAAGCTTTTACTGTCCCCAAAAGTATCATTTATGTAGGAGCAGGATATTATAGGCCATCTCAATGCTAATGACTTGATCAGAAGAAGAAACAAGTGGGCATTTCTGCTGTCTGGCTGCCTCTGGCTGTGTGTGTGTGTGTGCGTGTGTGTGTGTGTGTGTGTGTGTGTGTGTGTGTGTGTGTGTGTGTGTGTGTGTGTGTGTGTGCGTGCGTGCGTCTGTGCGATTGTGTGGGTGTCTGTTTCTGTGTATGTGTCCAGTAAATGTGCATATGACTGATGTTGTTACCGGTTTTACTATTATCATTCTGGTATTTTCTCATGGTGGCCGGCCAAAAATGACCAAAAGGATCTTGGCTTTTTCTCAAACGTTCACACACATAATTGATTCCAGAGAGTATTCAAGTAAATTGAATCTCACTATCTATTGCGTAATTTGCTTCACTTCACCTAAATCCTCCATGCATGAAGCTAGTGTTAGTTCAAACTGGGCATTTTAAGTCAGGTGGCAGGACAGCTGGTTCACACAGACATCACATTTTCAAGGGACAAGGCTTAAAGTTTTACACTCCACCATAGTTAAACAGTGTGACATGATTGTACTGGTTATGACAGTAAGGCCCAATCCCCTTTCCCTTTTTTACCCCTACCCCTAGTTTCGGAGTGCCACTTACTTTTCGGCTTGCTCCTCAGAAGAGAGTCACAAGGGGTAGTGGTTGAAAATCTTCCCTTATGAAATGGGATAACTGATACGTCATTAGTACTATCATAGAAAAGCATCGACGCTCGCGATTCATTCACAACTGAAGTTTCATCAACAAGTCATCAAATGAAAAAGAACAATGCTTCATTATCAGGCCATGACAACCCGTGCTCATACCCTGCCAGTCTGCACTGATATACAGTAGGACAACAGTGCAACAACTTCGTGGCAGAACTTTAGTTACATTTCGGGCGTCATATGCCATCAAAGAGGGGAAATGTGACATGGAAATGTGTCAAAATGAGGGACTGTCATGCACAAATCAGTCTTAAAACACGTAGGGCCCTCTTATGCACTTCTTAACTTGCCGTCTTAAGTCTTAATTAAGACGCACCGCCAGGTTAAGACCTACCGCCACCCTTATTATGCGCTTCATACGCGCTACTGCTATTATGCAGGTGTCCCTAGGCGCCCACACATAAGACTCCCGTGCATATATTACTCATTGTGGGAGTGTTCATATGTTAATGAAGTGCGTTAGGCGCCCCTGCTATTATGCGATCTGACTTTGCGCCTAGCACTAAGAAGTGGTTTGAAAAGTTCTTAGGCGCTAGACTTTTCATGCACGTTTTCAAACACGGCCGCTGCTACTTCTTCCCACGCCTGTTTCACCACCTCGGCTCGGGGAGGATTTCGCGCCGTTCCAAAGATTGCGAACTGGTGAGCCTTGACCTCATGCACGAGCTTGTTACTTTCTTCTGCAGAGAAGACGCCCAAAACACACCCATGACTAATTTCTGGGCTTAGCGCCGGGTTTTAGGCGCCCACTACCGCACGCATAATAGCAAAGTGGCCTTGACCACGCCTCCACGTCTTAAGTTTAGATCTACCGCCTCGTCTTATTGCTTAAGACTTATGAAGTGCATAATAGGGCCCGTAACGTTAGACAGCTAACATTAGATACACAGCTAACATTAGATACACAGCTAACATTAGATACACAGCAAACATTAAATACACAGCTAACATTAGATACACAGCTAACATTAGATACACGGCTAACATTAGATATACAGCTAATATTAGATACACAGCTAACATTAGATACCCAGCTAACATTAGATACACAGCTAACATTAGATACACAGCTAACATTAGATACACAGCAAACATTAGATACACAGCAAACATTAGATACACAGCTAACATTAGATACACAGCTAAGATCTGTTATGTAGGACTAGATGTTGATATCCCTCGATAGATACATACTTAAGGCACCGATAAGACTCTGTGGTGTTCAAATGAGCGATGGCATCCTTTGGGTTGTCAAGTGGGCGCCCTCCTTCATGAATGTTTCGCTGATAAGCCCACGACACCTCCAGAGGGTTCAGCAGTGAATCCCAGCGTCCCAGGTTCACTCCCTAGATGCGATCAGCTCATTTGAACGCCCGGGTCGAGTCCTTTCTCTTCATCCACAGCCACTGGCTCCCCTTTTCAGCAGCCCTGGAGAGGTCCTTGATTGCCTGCCGGTGGGCCTTCCCTCGCACTCCCATCTCCCTGAGTAGCCTGGATGTTGAGGTGGCTACGAACCCTCTGCAGCCTACTTCCACTGGGCGTACCTTCGCTGTCCAGCCTTGTTGTTGGGCATCTGCTGCGAGTTCAGTGTACCTCAGCCTCTTCCGCTCGTAGGCCTCCTCCACTGCACCCTCCCAGGGCACAGTGAGCTCGATGATGTAAACGAGCTTGAGCGAGGCTGACCACAGCACAAGGTCTGGTCGCAGGTTGGTGGATGCGATCTCAGCTGGGAAGCAGAGTTTCTTGTCCAAGTCTGCCAGCAGCTTCCAGTCCCGTGCTCTGCCCAGCTGCCCAGTGTCTGGTCTTATGGTGGTGAGGCTGGCTTGACCCTCACCCTCCCGAACAAATGGTGCTGGCTGCCACCGGGATGACGGGGGAGGAAGGGCGTTCACACTTGTCCGTTGACTTTCCAGCACTGCTGCAAGACACCTTAGCACCTGGTCGTGCCGCCAGGTGTAACGGCCTTGGGTAAGGCTGGTCTTGCATCCCACTAAGATGTACTAATCCCGAGGCCAAGACCACTCCTCCCCTCCTGCACTCGGCCCACAATGTCCCTGTGTCTGAGTGCTGCCTTTGCCTGCTCAGTTGCAGCCAATGGGGTCCACTTCCTCCCAGTGGCCAGGATGGGGGCAGCTTGGGCTACAAATGGATCATTCGAATCCAGAAGCATCATCTCCAGTCTGACTTTGGCACACTTGTACTCCTCTGTCAGACTGGAAATGGGCAGGTGTAACATCCCTTTGCCGTAGAGCCCAATGCTGCTGAGGCACCTGGGAAGGCCAAGCCACTTCCTTGCATATGAGTTGACCAGTCTCTCCAGCTTTTCCACCTTTGAGAGAGGAACTTCATAGAGGGTTAGTGGCCACAGGAGACGTGGAAGTAGTCCATACTGCATGCACCAGAGCTTCAGCTTGCCAGGAAGCAGGGTTCTGTCGATGTTCTCCAGGCCGCTGGCTACCTCCTTCCTGAGCTGCTCTACTTGCTCTTTATCTTTGAGGGAGGCATCATACCAACGACCCTAGGCTCTTCACAGGCTTCTCGGAGACCGTTGGAATGGGTTCTTCGCCAATGTGGAAGCGGTGGTCTGACAGCTTCCCCTTGACAATGGAGATGCTTCTGGACTTGCTCGGCTTGATCTTCATGCGAGCCAACTCAATGTTTTCCTGGAGCTTTCTTAGTAGCCGTACTGTGCAAGCCTTGGTCGTGGTGAGTGTTGTGAGGTCATCCATGTAGGCTCTGATCGGCGGCAGCCTCAGCCCAGGTCTTATTCGCTGTCCGCCAACCACCCATCGAGAGGCCTGAATAATGACCTCCATGGCCAGGGTGAAGGCCAGCAGGGAGATGGTGCAGCCGGCCATGATTCCCACTTCCAGATGTTGCCATGCTGTGGTGTACTCTGCTGTGGTCACGCAGAGCTGGACGTCCTGGAAGTAGGCTTTGACAAGGGTTGTGAGAGCTGGTGGGATCCTGAAGTAGTCGAAGGCTGTCCACAGGAGGTTGTGAGGGACTGAGCCAAAGGCATTCGCGAGATCCAGGAACACCACGTGGAGATCCGTTCCCTCCTTCTTGGCGACCTGGATCTGATGCCAGATGACACTAGCATGTTCGACACACCCTGAGAAGCCTGAGATGCCTGCTTTCTGGATTGACGTGTCAATCAGGTTGTTTCTTTGCAGGTATCCTGCCAGCCTATGAGCGACCACGCTGAAGAAGATTTTTCCCTCGACATTTAGAAGGCTGATCTGCCGGAACTGTCCGATTTCTGTTGAGTCCTTTTCCTTGGGGATAAGGATCCCTCCGGCTCTCCGCCAGGACGTTGGTATCGCCTTCTTTTGCCACACAACTTTCATCAGCTTCCAGAGGAATCTCAGGACATCTGGTGCGTTTTTGTAGAGCCTGTATGGAACTCCGTTGGGACCTGGAGCTGACGCGGCCCTTGCTCTTCGCACAGTGTTGTCTACTTCACTCCACCTGGGTGGACTGATATCTAGTTCGTGCTCTGGTGGATTGACTGGTGGCATGTCAGGTGGGAGCGTGACCTCTTCCTGGTGTCGGTCATCTGTGCAGCCTTTTTTCAGATGTTCTTCCAGGTGGGCCTTTGCCACTGAGAGACTTCCGCTCTTCTCCTTTGTGAAGAGAGTCTTCACAAATTTGAAAGGATCTTTGTAGAAGCGTGATCTTGTTTGCTCCTTCCTTCTGCGCCTCTTCAGGAGGTTTTCAGCTCTCCTCAGTGTTGCAAGCCTGCTATTAATCTCTTCCTGCAGCAGGTGTATTCCCTCCTTCTCCTCCTCTGTGGCCTTCCTCCATTGCTTCTTCAGCTGCCTCCTCTCCTTGACTAGTCGGTCTATTTCTGTCTGCCTTCTGGACTTGGTGGGAATTGACTGAGTAGATCGTTTGCCTTCGACCACTCCGAACTGTTCCACTCCATAGGCATAGATGAGGTTGCCCATTCTCTCCAACTTCTTCATGGTGGTGCCTCTGATCCCTTCTAGGATGTTGCAGAGATCAGTGTTGATCTCCTTCCACAGCGTCTTGTTGCAGGACTTTGGCCACTTGACTAATGGCCTTCGCCCCTGGATCTTCTTCTCTGGTGGTGGTCGTGATGTGTTGGATTCAGGTTGCTCTCCTGTGCCTTGTTCTTCCTCCTCTGGGACAGGGGTGTTGATGTCCTGCAGACTGTGGTGTGTGTCCTGCTGCTGAACTTCAGTCGACTGACTCGGCCTGCTTCTCAAAAAGTAGCTGTCGATGCGACTTCCCTGTTGACCCTTCTTTAGGCACCCTTTCTTGCCCTGGTGGATCTTCAGGCCATGGGTGGAAGTAACCTTTGTCCAGCCACATACGCAGTTCTGCAGCGTGTGTCCTGCTGTAGCTGTCGGAGCCTCAGGTATGCTGATCATCAATCTCGTAGTCTGTTCCGTTCCTGTGTTCGTTACCGGGTTGTCTGCCGATGAGCCATCTTACGCCCCCGCTCTCGCAGGCTCAGGGGGTATTTTCTTCTTAGAACTTTTCGTAGCCAAGTTTGGGTGGGACCCATACACTGTTCGTGCTGGATCCCGCCGCCACGGGTAGCTAGCCCATGGCGGCCCCGTTGGGGTCTATTCCCTCCTGTCAGCTGTCTTTCCATGCTGTCGCAAGGTCTTTCCCTTGTTGCCAGCTGCGCTTTCACAGCAGTCACTGGTTCACCAGATGATCAGATCTGTTATGTAGGACTAGATGTTGATATCCCTCGATAGATACATACTTAAGGCACCGATAAGACTCTGTGGTGTTCAAATGAGCGATGGCATCCTTTAGGTTGTCAAGTGGGCGCCCTCCTTCATGAATGTTTCGCTGATAAGCCCACGACACCTCCAGAGGGTTCAGCAGTGAATCCCAGCGTCCCAGGTTCACTCCCTAGATGCGATCAGCTCATTTGAACGCCCGGGTCGAGTCCTTTCTCTTCATCCACAGCCACTGGCTCCCCTTTTCAGCAGCCCTGGAGAGGTCCTTGATTGCCTGCCGGTGGGCCTTCCCTCGCACTCCCATCTCCCTGAGTAGCCTGGATGTTGAGGTGGCTACGAACCCTCTGCAGCCTACTTCCACTGGGCGTACCTTCGCTGTCCAGCCTTGTTGTTGGGCATCTGCTGCGAGTTCAGTGTACCTCAGCCTCTTCCGCTCGTAGGCCTCCTCCACTGCACCCTCCCAGGGCACAGTGAGCTCGATGATGTAAACGAGCTTGAGCGAGGCTGACCACAGCACAAGGTCTGGTCGCAGGTTGGTGGATGCGATCTCAGCTGGGAAGCAGAGTTTCTTGTCCAAGTCTGCCAGCAGCTTCCAGTCCCATGCTCTGCCAAGCTGCCCAGTGTCTGGTCTTATGGTGGTGAGGCTGGCTTGACCCTCACCCTCCCGAACAAATGGTGCTGGCTGCCACCGGGATGACGGGGAAGGAAGGGCGTTCACACTTGTCCGTTGACTTTCCAGCACTGCTGCAAGACACCTTAGCACCTGGTCGTGCCGCCAGGTGTAACGGCCTTGGGTAAGGCTGGTCTTGCATCCCACTAAGATGTGCTTCAGTGTTGCTGGACTTTGACATAGAGGGCACGTGGGGTCCTCGCCATACCACTGGCTTAGGTTTGCAGGAGAAGGCAGGACATCGTAGGCAGCCCTGATGGTGAAGCTCGCTCTGAATGCCTCCATCTCCCACAGATCTTTCCAGGAGATCTTCCTCTTTTCCACTCCTTCCCATGCCATCCACTGCCCTTGCTTTGCCTGCGCCACAGCTTGTGCGCGCCTTCCTGCTTCCTCTTCCCGACGTACCTCCTGGACCACCAGCTTGCGTCTCTGAGATGGATTGGCCTTGCTCCAGGCCGGTGTACTAATCCCGAGGCCAAGACCACTCCGCCCCTCCTGCACTCGGCCCACAATGTCCCTGTGTCTGAGTTTTGCCTTTGCCTGCTCAGTTGCAGCCAATGGGGTCCACTTCCTCCCAGTGGCCAGGATGGGGGCAGCTTGGGCTACAAATGGATCATTCGAATCCAGAAGCATCATCTCCAGTCTGACTTTGGCACACTTGTACTCCTCTGTCAGACTGGAAATGGGCAGGTGTAACATCCCTTTGCCGTAGAGACCAATGCTGCTGAGGCACCTGGGAAGGCCAAGCCACTTCCTTGCTTATGAGTTGACCAGTCTCTCCAGCTTTTCCACCTTTGAGAGAGGAACTTCATAGAGGGTTAGTGGCCACAGGAGACGTGGAAGTAGTCCATACTGCATGCACCAGAGCTTCAGCTTGCCAGGAAGCAGGGTTCTGTCGATGTTCTCCAGGCCGCTGGCTACCTCCTTCCTGAGCTGCTCTACTTGCTCTTTATCTTTGAGGGAGGCATCATACCAACGACCTAGGCTCTTCACAGGCTTCTCGGAGACCGTTGGAATGGGTTCTTCGCCAATGTGGAAGCGGTGGTCTGACAGCTTCCCCTTGACAGCTAACATTAGATACACAGCTAACATTAGATACACAGCTAACATTAGATACACAGCAAACATTAGATACACAGCTAACATTAGATACACAGCTGTAGGAGTTGGAGCGTACAAACGAAACAGAGACTTGGTGCCAGTACAAAGCCGACCGTGTCGGCATTTATTTAACTGATGACATAGCGCCAATAGCAACACACAACACTTCCTTATATGTTACCTGTAACCCCATACGTCACACCCCAGTGACTGGCGTTAAAGTGCCCGCACACAATTCCCCATAACCAAACACACAGGTGAATTATGTACATCATACATCATAGTATTGTCCGCTACAGACCTCCCCCCAGAATTCACCATAATTGAGAACAGTCACCATTGCGGGGCCCGGATCACCCGTCCAAAACGGCTCCGTAAAACCGGAGCAGGGACTGAAAGTTCAACAGGGGTCTGCTTATGAGGGACAGCAGGTGTTTTTTTAGAGGCTTTGCGGTGGCGTGGGGGCATAGCTGGAGGGCGGCCCCGCCTCGGGGGCCGTGCCAACCCCACGGGCTGGTCCAGATCCACGTGAGCTGGTTTAAGTCTGTCCACTGAAATGTAATCTGGCTTACCCCCGATGTCCACCAGAAAAGCCTTGTCTCCAGCCTCCAGAACCCGAAACGGTCCGTCATAGGGCGGTTGAAATGGCCCTCGGTGGGCGTCATGGCGGATGAACAAGTACTCTGCCGTTCGCAGGCAGGGTGGCATATATGACTGGGGTAGCCCATGCTGTGAGGTGGGTACAGGTGCGAAAGCCTTGGCATTATCCAAAAAGCCGGCTCGCTGTTTGAGCGCCGACCAAGGGACCGTGGCGTTAGGGACGAAATCCCCAGGAACCCGTAGCGGCTGTCCGTAGACCAGCTCGGCGGATGACGACCGAAGGTCTTCTTTAGGGGCGGTCCTAAGGCCCAACATGACCCACGGGAGCCTGTCGACCCAATCACTGTCCTTGAGGCTAGCCCGAAGTGCAGCTTTCATAGAACGATGAAACCGCTCACACAACCCGTTGGCCTGTGGGTGATATGCGGTAGTGCGGTGTAGCTTCATCCCCAGGCCTCCGGCAACCGCACTCCAGAGCTCAGAAGTGAACTGTGGCCCCCGGTCAGAGGAGACGTCAGATGGAGCACCGAACCGGGCGACCCAAGTGCCAACGAACGCCCGAGCCACCTCAGCAGCCGTGGTAGATGATAGTGGAACGGCCTCCGGCCACCGTGTGGTTCTGTCGACCATTGTGAGGAGGTAGGTGAACCCATGAGAAGGTGGCAAAGGCCCCACCAGGTCCACATTGACATGATCAAACCTCCTTTCCGGCACTGAAAAATGTGCCAGAGGGGCCTTCGTATGTCGATGCACTTTAGCGCGCTGGCACATGACACAGGCATCTGCCCACTTCTGAATGTCCTTTCTAAGCCCGTGCCAGACAAACTTAGCTGCCACCAGTTTTTGAGAAGCCTTCCTCCCTGGGTGGGACAGGCCATGAATAGCGTCGAAAACCTGTCGTCTCCACTCAAGGGGCACGACGGGCCGTGGCTGCCCAGTGGACATGTCACATAGGAGTGTGGTCCCGGTGTCGTCGAAGACCACGTCCTCCAACTTAAGCCCTGTGACAGCAGTCCTGAGGGCCTGAGCCTCTTGGTCAGAGGCCTGATCGCCTGCCATGCGGGCGTAGTCAATGCCCAGGTGAACCGCACTGGCGACCGCCCGTGAGAGGCAGTCAGCAACCTGGTTGTCCTTCCCTGCAACATGTTGGATGTCGGTCGTAAACTCAGAGATGAAGGACAGTTGGCGCTGCTGACGGGCAGACCATGGCTCTGAAACCTTCGCCATCGCGAATGTCAACGGCTTATGGTCCACGAAAGCTGTGAATGGCCTGGCCTCCAACAGAAAACGGAAGTGCCGAACGGCGAGGTAGAGGCCCAGGAGCTCCCGATCGAAGGTGCTGTATTTCCGTTCGTTAGGGCCGGCTGAAAAAAGCGAGTGGCTGCCAAGCTCCCTTCACCCACAGCTCATGCACCGCCCCGACTGCATAGTCAGAAGCATCCGTGGTTACGGCAATCGGTGCATTCGGCGAGGGATGTGCCAGCATAGTTGCCCTAGCCAAAGCTCTCTTAGTCCCAGTGAAAGCGTCGTCCATCTCCACAGACCAGCCGATGATGTGCTTGGCGGTTTTGCCTTTAAGAGCCTCATACAAGGGCTGCATAAACCAGGTTGCTCGGGGAACAAAGCGGTGGTAAAAGTTCACCATGCCTAAAAACTCCTGCAGGGCCTTGATTGTGAGTGGACGTGGAAAATCCACGATAGCGTTCACTTTTGAGGGCAGGGGCACTGCCCCGTCGTTAGTGATGCGGTGTCCAAGGAAATCGATTGATGTCAGTCCGAACTGGCATTTGGCTGGATTGATGATCAGGCCATGCTGGTTAAGCCTTTCAAAGAGAGTTCTTAAATGCGATACATGCTCTGCTATGGAAGCGCTGGCGATAAGAATGTCGTCCAGATAAACAAACAGGAATGGCAGGTCCCTAAGCACGGTGTCCATCAGCCGCTGAAAAGCCTGTGCCGTGTTTTTAAGACCGAATGGCATACGGAGGAACTCAAAAAGGCCGAATGGGGTGATCACTGCTGTTTTCGGGACGTCCTGTGAATGGACAGGAACCTGGTGATAGCCACGAACTAGGTCCACCTTAGAGAACACCAACCTCCCCGCCAGCCGGGCAGAAAAATCCTGAATGTGTGGGATTGGGTAACGGTCAGGGGTCGTAATGTCATTGAGACGGCGGTAATCGCCACATGGATGCCACCCACCACCAGGTTTCGGGACAATATGTAGTGGAGAAGCCCAGGGGCTGTTTGACCGGCGAATAATGCCAAGGCGCTCCATGGTGTCGAACTCCGCCTTAGCAACGTCGAGCTTAGCTGGATCCAGGCGCCGGGCACGAGCATAGACTGGTGGTCCAGTAGTGGCGATGTAATGCTCAACCCCATGCTTAGTGGAGGCTGACGAGAAAGTGGGCTCCGTAAGACTCGGGAACTCAGCAAAGAGGCGGGAAAACACATCAGCAGCAGAAAGAGCACTAGACAGTCTTGTCGTGCCCGCACCACTGAGTGCACATGCGAGGGAACTAAAAGTTTCTGCGTTGATGAGTCGTCGGTTCTTGACGTCCACCAAAAGGCCGTTAGCGCAGAGGAAGTCGTCGCCGAGAAGGGGAGTAGACACAGTAGCCGTAATAAACTCCCAGTTAAAACGCTGTCCTCCGAAGCACAGTGGTATTTTCCTCATCCCAAACGTGCGGATGGGGCTGCCATTGGCAGCTTCTAGAATGGGGCCATGTTTATCGCTCTGTATCTCTATCCGTGATGCAGGCAGGACGCTCAACTGAGCCCCTGTGTCACAGAGGAACCGCCGTCCCGAAACTGTGTCAGTAATGAACAACAAGCTACCTGAACGGCCGACACTCATGGCAGCTATCGAGCGCCGGCCCTGGCGTTTCCCGATGCCTCAAAGTTGCACGGGGGGCGGCACCTCCTAGCTTTGGAGCCATATTGTGCATGGTAGTAACACAGGCCTGTGTCCTGCTGCCGTCGACCCACAGCGGCCACCTCCACTGTGTCTCCAGGCCACGATGGGTTAACACTGGCTGAACCTTGAATTGTCATGCTGCACCGTTGCACACCAACAGAAAAAAACGTATCTGCCTCCCTAGCCAAAGCACGGCTATCCTTAGTAATTGTATTAGCTAATGCAGCCCGAACCTGTAATGGTAGCTGTTGCAAGAATAGTTCATTAAAAAGAAAACACGGCTTATGATCCCCTAGAAGAGCTAGCATATAATCCATCAACTCTGAGGGTTTCGCATCGCCGAGGCCGGGCAGAGAGAGTAGCTGGCGGGCACGTTCAGATTCAGTTAAAGTAAAAGTCTCTAGTAAGTACGCCTTTAATGCTCCATAGTTGTTGTGCTCAGGAGGCTGCTCGAGAATACTCACAACCCTGGCTGCTGTAGAGCTCCCGAGAGCAGAGACGACATGGTAGTATTTCGTAATATCCGTGGTAATTCCTTTTAAGCACGAACTGTGCCTCCATCTGAGCAAACCACACTTTCGGCTGTTTCTCCCAGAACTCAGGCAACTTCATAGCGACAGCGTTCATCGTAGCCGGTGCGTTATCCATAGTTGAAAAAATAAAAACAATATAATCCTTGGAAAGCGTCCCAAAGCGACGTCAGGGTCACCACTGTAGGAGTTGGAGCGTACAAACGAAACGGAGACTTGGTGCCAGTACAAAGCCGACCGTGTCGGCATTTATTTAACTGATGACATAGCGCCAATAGCAACACACAACACTTCCTTATATGTTACCTGTAACCCCATACGTCACACCCCAGTGACTGGCGTTAAAGTGCCCGCACACAATTCCCCATAACCAAACACACAGGTGAATTATGTACATCATACATCATAGTATTGTCCGCTACACAGCAAACATTAGATACACAGCTAACATTAGATACACAGCTAACATTAAATACACAGCAAACATTAGATACACAGCTAACATTAGATACACAGCTAACATAAGATACACAGCTAACATTAGATACACAGCTAACATTAGATACACAGCAAACATTAGATACACAGCTAACATTAAACACACAGCTAACATTAGATACACAGCTAACATTAGATACACAGCTAACATTAGATACACAGCTAACATTAGATACACAGCTAACATTAGATACACAGCTAACATTAGATACACAGCTAACATTAGATACACAGCTAACATTAAATACACAGCTAACATTAGATACACAGCTAACATTAGATACACAGCTAACATTAGATACACAGCAAACATTAAATACACAGCTAACATTAGATACACAGCTAACATTAGATACACAGCTAACATTAGATACACAGCTAACATTAGATACACAGCTAACATTAGATACTCAGTACTAGCTGCTAGCCTAGCACAATAGCGCTGCTAGACACAGGCAATATATTGTTATGCTTGTTATAAAGAAAAGGTCTATAATACACTGAAATGCGATATTGTAATACGATGGTTATCATATATACTTTTTAAATGTATTAACAAAGAAAATAATTACATGTGTGGAGGTCTCTTCCTGCTTATTTTTTCCCGTTTTCACTATTGTGACGATGATTCGCAAGGCATTCTGGGATTTCATAAGTCGGAGTGTTGAGGATCTCTTGGGAGTCTGGTCCTTAAAAATGTGTTTGGAGGGCTATGTAGCCTGTCCCTACCCCTACATGAAAACAAGAATTGGGACACCCCTGCCCTGCATGTGAACAGGCAAAATGGAGGGGTAGGGCTAAAGTCCAGGGCCAAGGGGTGAAATGGGATTGGCCCTAAGCCTCCATCTGCTCGGTCGCTCTGTATTTAGCCTATCACGGCCCCATGCCATATTGTTATTAGCCTATCACGGCCCCATGCCATATCTGTATTTAGCCTATCACGGCCCCATGCCATATCTGTATTTAGCCCAGGGCTGCCAAGTCTCACGCAATTACCGTGAGACACACGCATTTCAACTAGTTCTCACGCTCTCACGCCGCAACTCTATTTCTCACGGCGAGAAATAACAATTTGTTTTACGGGACTTTTATTTGTGAAATTCCTTGAAAGAAAGCTACTGGACATGAGTTTCGTGACGTCCTCTTTCTGCACTCGCGTTATTATGCTTGCGCGTGCGCAGTCGGAGCGGCAGGCGAGCGTTGCATCTGTGTTCACTGCAGCATGAAGCGGACGGCCAAAACGGTAGGTACATCTCACCTCATTCGAATTAGAATCCAGGTTCTTGATTAAAATATAACTAAATTGAATCGAGGTAATTGATACTGTGAGCTCGTAATTGTAAAACTAAAACTGTGAGCAGTGAGCTCGTAAAAGGATATTTAGTGAAGTACGATGTTGGCCCTGGTGGTGGGCGGGGGGGGGGGCGATGTTTCAGACCAGACAGATTTTCTTGTGCTTTTTATGTCATGTTTAGTTGTAAAAACTACCTCAAATCAGCACTTCTGATTTTGAATCATCATTGCATTTTGTCTGTTTAAAGATGTCATCGAAGCAGAAAGCAGGGAGACCTGCTTTCAGTGGCGGGCGGTGCATTTCACACCTTCAGTGATGTCCGACACATTCCTACCTGAATTATTCTACCTCTTAATACCATCGTTATGACGCCATGGCTCTAGAAACTAGACAGAAACACAGTATAACCGGGCGTTGCATCACCTTAACATAGTCAGACAAGTACAACAGAGTTATATTAATATTTCCGAAGCATTTTTAATCAATAAATCCGCATTTACAATGAAGAGTGTTAAACTAACATCTTTAAGATCGCTACATTACCCACGTCTGTCGTCTCGTCCACCATAATAGCGACAAAGGGTGCCTTTTTAATCTCCATTTTGATCTCTTCTCTCATCACTTCAGCAATAGCAAAAATCTGGTCGTTTTGTATTTTGCCTGACGTCCCAGTAAACACTTTGTTTGTGGACAGGTGGTAATGTAAATCTGGGTTGTTTTCAGCCAGAAAAGCAAGAAGCTCAACGTAGTTTCCTCTGTTCGTGTCCCCTAAATGAAAGTTATTGTTTACCCAAAAACAGGACACAATCGATCAGTATTATCGATCAGTCAACGAAAGCTTTCGTTGTGGAACTCCGTTTCCCTGCGCACTTTCAAAAGTTTCACATCTACCGGCATAGTTACGCATCTCAATAGTGAATATCAATAGTGTGTATCAATAGTGCTTATCAATAGTGCGTATCCAATCAAAAGACGTGCTGGGTGCTGACATCATTGAGCCTTACAGCAGGCGCCGTTGTTGCTTTTGCTCGCATCTACGTAGGTTTACTAGGTACGCCACAGGTTTTCTCGTTCCAACGTTAAGTTACAGGTCGAATTCGCGGCACCGTTTAATGTGCAGGCGGGCAGATTTCGGAGCCCCCTAGCAACACATTTTGATTGGATAAAAGCTCTAACATAAAGGCCAGCCCTCCAAATCTCAATCGGAGACTGGAAGCAGCGCAACCAAGAGGAAAGCTATGAAATGAAGAGAATAGACTATGGGGAATCATTAATACATATTTGTGGAAAAAATATATTAAAATAAAATGTATATTCTGATGATGTTTAGGCCAGCAGAGAAGGCCTTGCTGGCCCTGACGGCACACCACTGCCTGCTTTCAATGTGGGCAGCGAAGGGTCAGCCCCCTTCCAAAAAGGTTGCCAGGTCAGAAACCAAAACCCGTAACAGTCTGGCTCTTGATGGAACCCTTTCATCCATCATGACGGTGAAGATGGCTGGCCTCGAGCCAGAATGTTTCAAGTGGGAGCCCCCTACCTCTGTTATTAAGGCATCAAAATCTGCCACAAACGCCTACAACACAGAGTTATGAACACCGCTTGTAAGGGTTGGGGTTGTTGTACTGCATAAGATGTTGTAACTTTATAGGTCACATGGTTGATTGACAGTTAAAAGAGTGATTAATATGTTACATGGTTGATTGACAATTAAAAGAGTGATTAATATGTTACATGGTTGATTGACAGTTAAAAGAGTTATTCTGATGTTACATGATTTATTTATTTATAGATAGATGATAATAAATATAATATATTTTTATTACTGTCTGAATTTGTCTTGTTTTATACAATTTTCCAATTGTTTTCATTTCTTGTGCTGGTTTATTATGATGTAAAATTGTAGGAAACTAGCAAAAATAATAATAATAATAATAATAATAATAATTGGGTGGGAGAGAGGGGCCGCTGCTGCCAAACGTACTCAGTTTTGCGTCGCTCCACCGGCAAAAAATCTCACTCCAAAGTTTTGGTTAAACTTGGCAGCCCTGAATTTAGCCTATCACGGCCCCATGCCATATCTGTATTTAGCCTATCACGGGCCCATGCCATATCTGTATTTAGCCTATCACGGCCCCATGCCATATCTGTATTTAGCCTATCACGGCCCCATGCCATGTTGTTATTTGTATGTTGTATGTGTGGCAAACGCCTATAGAGGGGTTTCAAGACAGACTGATTTGTGTACTGGATTATAATAAGGTCATCCCTATATTCCCCGGGTCCTATGTTCCCCGGGTCCTATATCTCCCTCCTGAAAAAGGGTCCTATGTTCCCCGGGTCCTATATCTCCCTCCCGAAAAAGGGTCCTATGTTCCCCGGGTCTTATGCTCCCCGCTCCTGAAAAAGGGTCCTATGTTCCATAGTCCCAAAAAGATTTTCAAGCAAATTAACTACTAGGGTTAGGGTTAGGGTTAAGGTTAGGGTTCAATTGAGGAAACATAGGGCTATGGGAACATAGACACGCACGTGCTTTAGTCTACTGTAGATCTGCTATAAAATCATTGTTGTTAGCGAGCACTTCAGCTGTAACAGAAATGTAGCCTATTTCAACAGTTGTTTCGTTCAATCTTTGTTCCATAGGCTATCTAGTTTATGCATTCATTTAATATTCATCCATTTAATAGAAGGATGTGGGAATTAAGGCAATTGAGGCAATTATTTAAAAACACAGCGACAGGAAAACATAGCCTACATATACCCATGGGACGTGGGTAATTGATGAATGGAGTAGAGAGCTAGCTAGCTAGCAAGCCCTGAGCTAGGTTCAAAAGTTGTGAGACACAGCCAGCTTTCCTCCCTGCTACGGTGGTTAGATCCAGAACAGATCTGCCCTAGACAAGGAACAGCTTCAACAAGCAATTCAACCTGCTACTGTCAGTGTACAATAATGTTTATTGAAAGTAACACAGTTATTGTGATTAATGTCTCTTTGTTTCTTGTAACTTTTAATTCACCATTTTTGTCTACATACTGGCAAATAGTGAGATAAAAAATAAAAGAATCCTTTTTCTAGCATTGTGACTGCCAATGGCCCTTGGTCCTAACATACTTTTTCTAGCATACTGATTTATAGATCACATACTTATCACAAATGTAAGTTGCTTTGGATAAAAGCGTCTACTAAATGGCAAAAATGTATATGTAAGCCATCCATTTAAGCCAAGCTTAAATGTATTACCATTCTCATTAAATAATGGTGTCCTGACTGAACTTTTTTTTATGATACAGAACAGACTTGCAGGCATGACAGAGAAAGCCTGATAAAATCAGACATTTGGAAGAGAGTAGACAGAATAATCTACTGTGTGTATATTCCTTGGTGTCGATGCAGTATCCCTAGGCCACCTTCACATACCACAGGTGTCAGTGGCTAAAACATGCGATATTCAGGTAAATGGTTTGGTAGGAGGATTAGGGTGGGTTACACTGAGAGATAGGAAGAAGATGGAAAATGTATGAGAGGTGTGAAGGGCGAGTCTGTTCCTGCTGTCACCTAACATCCACCACCACGGGCTGTGGCCCTGCAAGAGAGCCAGGGTGAGGCGGAGGAGGATGAAGGCCGGGAGGAGGCTGAGGAAGTGGAACAGCAGGGCAGAGGCTGAGCAGGTGGGGGACACATAGCCAGTGGCCGCGGCGGACCCTGGGGCGGCCTGGCTGGCCTCAGCAGGACAGGTCTTGGACATGTCTCAGCCACACCTGCTGCTGGTATCAGTGTGGGCATGGCTGGCCCAGGAGGATCAGGCACCTTCCGCAGTCAGCTGGGTGCCAGCGGGATCTGTCACTCAGCATGAACATGGCTGGCCCCAGGTGTCACCTGAAGAGGCTGAGACCAGAAAGATGCCATCTTGTTGTATAGCTGGGGCCTACAGGCCCGAACCCAGTCAGACACTTGGATGGTGTTGCTTGACCGTGACTATGCCCAAATGACCCTTGTGCACCATTGACATGACACGCGCACGCAGACCACAATGCAGAGGCCCCTGGAGACACAGACGTCCCCCAAGAGTTTGTGTCGCACCCTAATGAACGGGGCCAGGTCCTCCGTCACCCGTAATGGTACTCCAGTGCGTATGTAGGTGCGCAGCATGGACAGCTTGGGGTCTTGTTCTGATTCCCACAGGTCATACTGCCTGAGCCGCTCCCCCCACCTGTGTAGACGGAGGGGCCTGTGACCACTGCCAGAGGTAGACAGCAGTGTCGAGAGGGCCTGGTGGTCCGTACGGAGAGTGAACTAACACCCGTATAGGTAAAGTTGCCACCTCTAACACGCCCAGACACAGGCTAGGGCTTCGTGTTTGTCGACTGAATACCTCTGCTCAGTGGGGTTAAGTGCCCTGGAAGCAAAGGCAACTGGCCGCTCGGCTCCGTTCTGCACCTGTGAAAGGACAGCCAGCCCCCACTGCCCCTGCTGGAGGGCACAGGTGGAGATAGTATGCCGTCATGCCCAGGAACCAGGCCACCTGGGAGGCTGAGGTGGGATCCGGGATCCGGTGTATGGTGTCGGCATTGGACTGGAGAGGTGCGATGCCCCTGGCTGCCAGACGGAACCCCATGAAATTGATGGTGGTGGCAGCAAAGGAGCATTTCTCCTTGTTCAGGGTCAGAATATTTCCCAGCAAACACTCTGTTGAGCCGCTCGTCATGGGTTGGCACGTCCGGGGCATGGCCCATGATGTCATCCAAGAACACGGCAACTCCAGGGATACCAGCAAGGACGGTGGTCATGACCTTCTGGAAGCAGCTGGGGGCGGCGCTAAGCCCGAGCAGCATTCGTGTGTACCGGAAAACCCCAGCATGTGAGACAAAGGCTGTGAGGTCCCTGCTGGCTGGGTAGAGGGGTACCTGGAGATAGCCCTGATGCAGGGCAAGCTTCGTGAAGACCGTGGAGCCATAGAAGTGAGTGGTCAGCTCCTCTGAGGTAGGCAAGGGGTACTTATCTGGAATAACCGTCTTGTTGACGGACCGTAGGTCCACACAGACTCTTAGCCCCCCATGATTTCTTTCTGATCTTGGCACAGTTGCTGCAGGCTTACGGGGATCTGAACTGTGGGGGATGAGCAGCAGCTGCAGACCTGCACACTTTGTGGTTGGGCTTCGAACAGTTCCTGCATGTCTGCCCTCGGGCTGGACAGTTCGGAGCCTGTGCATTATGTGAGCTAGCCCCACAATTACTGCAGTTGTCAGAGCTACGTTTGTTCCCCATCCCTTGTCTGTGAGCTTGATGCACTGGGAACCATGCATCTGTGTCCTGTGACTCCTGGCTATCCTGATAGACAGGCTGAAGCTGCTGTGTGAGGGAGCCCATGGGGACGGGGCGGGACCTGGACATCAGCATGGTGGAACGCTTCAACGCAGACTCAACTAGCATAGCTTTAGCTAGAGCGTCCTCCAGTGTTAGCTCCAAAAGTAGCTTTTCCCAAAGTAGATTTTCTCACACAATGTCCCTTCAATAAGCTGATCCTGTATGATCTGGTCCTGAAGCACCCCATAGTTGCATTTCCTCGCCAGATCCCTCAGATCAGTGACGTAACTTAGAACGGACTCACCGGGGTGTTGAAGCCGTTTTCGTAGCTTGTACCGCCGGAGAAGCACTCATTGTTTGCCGGCGAAGTGATTCTTTAGGAGGGCGACAGCTTCCTCGTAGGTCTCCGCGTTGCCGAGGGCTCTCAATATCCTACGACCCTCAGCAGCGAGACAATGGCGTAGCAGCGCTGTCTTCCTCCTATGTCGGTGAAGTCCATAGCTTCAAGGTAAACTATAAAGTCTTCTAGCCATCCTACCCACCGCCAATGTTATATCTTAAAGTTATGAAAGAACTGAGGTCCACACAGTTTCAATGTTGTGTTGTCGTTTAGTAACATGTGCCATTCACCCTGACAACACACACACATGTAAAGTGATACAGCACATACCTTAAAGTAAAACAGAAGAACATGACGTAGCAAATACCAAAACATAGTGCTACTGTAACAGAGTTGGGAATGTATGTTTAGTTGTGGTGAATGTAGATGAGTTTCGCCGTGCTTGAGCAGCCCTGGTTGTTGTTGGAGCCCCCTTTGGAGTTTGGGTGTACTGCAGGTCTGCGCGTTCTTTTGTCCTTCTCTTGTTGCCGTACTTACGGTGGAACCAGAATATGGCTGCCATCTTAATGGGTATGTGCGCATGTAAAATGCTCCTCGTGTTTTGTTGTTTGTGTGGAGAATCTTGTAATGTAGGGTGAAAATGTTGGTGTAGTACTGTGCTGTTTGTTTTTACATGTATTGTGAAACAGAACATCTATTGTATGTTATTTTGAACGCGCAGATTCACAAGAGTTGCAGATCAGAGAAGAATTGTGTTTTATATGTCTTCTCTGCAGGTATGTTGCTCCACGTGTTGTTTGTAATTGTTATTTGTAATGTTTGAGGGAAATTTGTGTTCTTTCTGTGAACAAATTATCCTGATGTGAAATATACATAGACGGTGTTAGCAGAATATGGCTGCCATCTTAATGGATTCACAAGAGTTGCAGATCAGAGAAGAATTGTGTTTTATATGTCTTCTCTGCAGGTCAAATAAAATAATTGGTTGAAAGACGGTTGCCTGTTTGACCATCGTTACACTGGTGCCGTGACACGTCGATCTCAAGATCAGCTGAACGCCGATCTCCGTGGATGCTGCGTGGATGCCAGGTCTTAGTGTGTTAGATCAAGTGTGGTCAGAGTATTATAGTAAATGGTCATTCAGTCTGAGGTCTGTGATTACATCAGTTTAAAAAGTGCTTTGATTGTTTTGGTTTTTATGTCCTGCTGTAACTTTATATATATTTTTAAACATTATTATTATTTTAATTTTTTTCATTCAGTAATATTACACAACGCAAGTCTGTACCACTATGGCTCAGAGGCCAGGTTTTAATGATGAGATTTTTGCCAGTCCAGTGTTGCCTATGGGGAGGGGTGCATGTCAGAGCAGAGCAGACAGTGCTGTCATCGGTGGGTTGAATAGTAGGGAGGTGGGGTGTTCCCAGTTGTTTACTGACAGTGGTAGAGGCACAGGGTCAAGTCAGGACCCAGGTTGTGCTGCTGTCGGGCAGTTTACAGGGGAGGCTCCTCCCACATCCACACCCAGTGTTAATGACACTGAAGCTCTTCATCACCTTTCAGACATGATGGGTCAGCTAGGTGCTCAGATTGGCGAGTCCATTGTAACCAAGTTAATTTCAGATGGTGTAGTTCACTCAAGTAGTATGAGCAGTGCACACCTCAACTGCACATCGCCTCCAGATCCTGTAACTGATCCTAATGTTGTTAGACAGGAGGTTCCGCGCGTTACTGTGAATGTAAAATCAGACAGGGAACCACCAATGTTCCGAGGTGATAGTTCTGATAAGTGTTCAGTCCAGGACTGGATTGACATGTCTAAAGCTTATCTGAGAAAGCAGAAATGTCCAATGCATGAACAGGCTGAGGAGATACTGGCAAGGCTGATGGGTAAGGCAAAGGATGTCGTGAGGGTTGGTTTGCGTAGCGATCAGACACTTGATGTGAAGCAGAACCCTGATCTCATCTATGATATCCTTCTCAAGTACTTCAGTGATGTGTCATCATGCCTCCCGTTGTCAGATTTCTATGCCACTCTACCCAGACCCAATGAGAACCCTGTAGACTACTGGTTGAGGATCAACAAAGCAGCTGATGTAGCTGATGAGGGCCTTCGCAGACAAGGTAGGAGGATGGAGAACATGGGTGAAGAGGTAGCACGGATGTTTGTCAGGCATTGCCCGGACTCTGGACTATCCCGTATTCTGGAATGCAAGGCTATTGAGGAGTGGAGCTCACGAGACATACAGTTGAAGATTGATAATTATCAGAGAGAGCTGAGAGCCTCTGGCAGGACGGGTAGTTCTGTGCCATTGAAGAGCCATGCCACCGCCCTCCACACTGTGCAGTCTCATCCAGAGCCTTCGATTCAGTCTGTGTCTGAGCAGTGTTCCACCCAGTACCCCCCTGCTCCTGCCCATAGTCCAGTGTACCACACACAGTGTCCGCCTTCTACCCTCATTCCTTCCCAGGACCATGCTTTAGGCCAGCTTCCGTGCCCGTCCTCCGCGACTGCTGTGGCTCAGAACACTCAGCAATCTGAAGACAGGATTCGTGCTCGCATTATGGAGAGGCTGGAGCAGATGATGGGGAAAGTGCAGCAGCGTGACAGTGCTCCTCATGGCGGAAGATACCAGGGTGGCGCCCGTGAGAAGGCCTGCCGAGTCTGTGATGACAGTAGACACACTACCATCTCACACTGCATGTCAGAGAGGCTGTGCTTTGTCTGTTTAGCCCCAGGTCACACAAAAGTTGAGTGTTCCACCAGGTCGTCCCGAGCACCTCAGCCTCAGGGAAACTAGG
The DNA here is from genome assembly GCF_963989245.1 of Nansenia antarctica. Lineage (NCBI taxonomy): Eukaryota > Metazoa > Chordata > Actinopteri > Argentiniformes > Microstomatidae > Nansenia > Nansenia antarctica. The sequence goes on from NC_137691.1 coordinate 23,196,745, forward strand.
TGGCCTGTATTCAGAGGGAGGAAGTATAGGTCGCCAAGTAAACTCCCATTGTGAGGACGAATCTAGTGCTGAGACAGTGTATATAGCTCTCAAAAGCTCAAGTGATAACTCTGAAGATATTGTTTATCAGAATACGCATACAATTGGTGGTAGTGACAGCCTTTTCTACACACCTGTGACAGTTGGTAATACAGTGACTCTGAATGCTATGCTAGACAGTGGGTCTATGGCTTGTACAATGAGTAAGACGGCAGAGGGAAAGCTTAGAGAGGTTGGAGTTGCTACAGAACATAACCAGTTCAGTTCAAATGTGGTGCTTGTTGGCTGTGGTGGTCGCCGTGTCAAGCCTGAGTCAGCTTTCAACGTGGAAATGGAGGTGTATGGCTGTAGGATTATGGTTCCCACTCTGGTAGTTGAAGGCCAGCATGATGAGTTGATACTAGGCACCAATGTTATTAAATATATCCTCCGGCAGTATAAGCAATGTGATGGCTACTGGAAGGCTGTGTCTACGCCCTGTCATGCTGGCGATCCAGAATCTGAACAGTTTCTCTCGATGCTCGCTGGTCTGAACCGTTGGCGAGGTGACGTCATACCTGACAAGATAGGCACAGTCAGGTGCAACTCAGCCATGTGTCTTGAGCCTGGTCGGGAGTACCTGATGTGGGGCAAGCTACCCAAGTCCACTATTGTGTCTCCTGGTAGCGCTGTGATGACAGAGCCCACATCGTGTCGCTCAGCTCCAAGAGGGGTTCTGGTGGCCAGAGTTGTTACTCCTTTGTGGGGAGACGGATGGGTTCCATTGAAGCTGATCAACTCGTCCGACAGGCCCGTCTTGGTAAGACGCAATGCTAAATTGGCCGACGTCTTCTCCTGCATTGCGCTCGAGGACATGGATGAGACCGGACCTGCTGAGGTCCCACTACTCAGTTGCTGTCAAGTAACCCCGTCCAGTGAAAATGCGGCCCGCACTGTTGATGAGGAACTGAAGTACATGGGATTGAGTGGGCTCGACATACACTCCTGTGACGTGTCTGAACAGTGTAGAAGCAAGATGGCTGACCTGGTTGTGCGCTACAAGGACATCTTCTCACGCCATCACCTGGATTGTGGAGAGGCAAAGGGCTTCATACATCGCATTCACCTCTCAGATCACAGGCCATTCCGGCTCCCATTCAGACGAGTGCCCCCCAGTCAGTATCAGAAGTTGCGCCAAGTACTGAGTGAGATGGAGGAGAAAGATATAATCAGGAAGTCAACCAGTGAATATGCATCTCCGTTGGTTCTTGTATGGAAAAAGAACGGAGATCTCCGTATCTGTACAGACTTTCGCTGGCAGAACAAGAGGACCCTGAAGGATGCTCACCCTCTCCCTCACCAGGCCGACTGCTTAGCTGCACTTGGAGGTAACTCCTTGTTTAGTACTATGGATCTAAACTCAGGGTTTTATAACATGCCACTACACGAGGATGACAGAAAGTAATCTGCCTTTACAACACCTATGGGCTTGTATGAGTATAATCGTCTCTCGCAGGGCCTCTGTAATAGTCCTGGGAGCTTCATGCGTATGATGACTAGCATTTTCGGAGACCAGAACTATCTGAGCTTACTGGTTTATCTGGATGATTTATTGGTGTACGCCCCTGATGAGAGGACAGCTCTGGAACACTTGGAGATGGTGTTCAGTAGACTGCGTGGTCATAACCTGAAATTGGCCCCCAAGAAGTGTTTTTTTCTCCGGAAATCCGTCAAATTCCTCGGCCACATAATTAATGACAACGGTGTGTTGACTGATCCCAGCAAAGTTGAGAGCATCGCAAAGATGACAAGTGCTGACCTGATGGAAGCGGACGGTGTAACCCCCTCACAGAAACGAATCAGATCTTTCTTGGGGATGATCAATTATTACCAGCACTTTGTGCCTAGCTTCTCCGCTATTGCAAAGCCTCTCTTCTCTCTGTTGACGGGCCAGAAGAGAAAAGGGAAGGAGAAACAGTCCAAACAAAGGTCACAAAGCAGGAAGTTGAAGGTTACTGACTGGACCCCCGAAACAGAGCAGGCTTTCCAGAAGCTGAAAACGGCGCTGGTTGAGACGGCTGTCCTGGCTCACCCTGACTTCAGCCGTCCCTTCATGCTGTCAACGGACGCGTCCCTTGATGGCATCGGTGCTGTCCTGTCGCAGATCCAAGAGGGTGAAGACCGAGCGAGGCCAATCGCATTCGCCAGCAAGTCCCTCTCTCAGTCTCAGAGAAACTACCCAGCCCATCGGTTGGAATTCCTAGCCTTGAAGTGGAGTGCCTGTGACAAGTTCAGCCATTGGTTGAAGGGGCATGATTTCACTGTTTGGACGGACAATAATCCATTGACTCATATCATGACGAAGCCCAAGCTGGACTGCTGCGAGCAACGATGGGTGGCTAAGTTAGCGAGCTATAACTTCGACATCAAGTACGTGCCAGGCCCACAGAATGTTGTCGCTGATGCCTTGAGTCGTGTGCCTTTCGTCAAGCAGAGAGTCAGTCACAGATTACTTGAAGAGCCCTACAAGAATCTCCTCTCCGAAGTCCAGGATGTGTCGAGTGCTTCTGTACAGGACGCCTTCCGGTCGTCCAATGATAGTGGTGACACTCCACACCAGGCAGAGAGTTACGCTCAAAGTGTCCCATCACCTCTGCATGTCCACGCTCAGTCTATGGAGATGGATGAAGTGTCTGTTGTTCTACAGTCATATGACGATCTGTGGGAGGTCGGAGCAAGAACGCGCGCTGTAGCAGTCTTGCACCATTTGCCTCAGTTAGTCCCAGGTGGTCAGGACTCACTTCCTGCTTACAGTGAGAAGGAACTCCGGGATGAACAGCTCAGAGACAGGACTCTCTCTCGAGTCTTGTACTATGTGGAGAGACATCGGAGACCCTCCAGGAGAGAGAGAGATAAGGAATCAGTCACAGTCATGAGGTACCTGAAGCACTGGGAGAAACTTGTTGTGAGCAATGGGATACTCTACAGAGTCTCGAGGGATCAAGTCGTGAAGTCAAAACGCCGCCAGTATGTGGTTCCTGAGTCTAAGAAAGTTGAAGTTCTGAGAGGTGTTCATGACCATGCCGGCCATCAAGGTCAGTTCAGGAGTCTTGGCTTGGCCAGACAGAGGTTCTTCTGGCTCAACCTCGACAGAGACGTAAGAGACTATGTCCGTAACTGCCAGCAGTGTATTGTCAGTAAGACTGTTGAACCTGCTGCGAGGGCGCCTTTGCAGAGTATCACATCAACCAGGCCACTTCAGCTGGTTTGCATTGATTTCTGGTCAGCGGAGGACTCAAGGAACAAGTCAGTTGATGTGTTAGTTGTTACTGACCATTTTACAAGAATGGCCCAGGCATTCCCCTGCAAAGATCAGTCAGCCAAACAGGTGGCGAGAGTTTTATGGGACAAGTTCTTCTGCGTCTTTGGGTTCCCAGAACGTATCCATAGCGACCAGGGAGCTAGCTTCGAGAGTCAACTAGTGAGTGAGCTGCTCAGAGTCTCCGGTGTCAGAAAGTCGCACACAACCCCGTATCACCCGATGGGTAACGGTAGTGTGGAACGTTTCAATAGAACTCTCGGTAACATGATCCGAGCGCTTGAACCAGAGGCAAAAATCAACTGGCCGAGGCGTTTGCAAACTCTGACGTTCATGTACAATAGCACAGCGCATGAGTCAACTGGCTATGCACCTTTCTATCTGATGTTCGGGCGTACTCCTCGTCTCCCTGTCGATATACTCTTCCGGACAGTCCTGAATGATCCAGCTGTGGTCAGCTACGACAAGTATGTGATGTCTCTCACGAAGGATCTGAGAGAAGCTATGGTCATAGCCCAGGAACATGTCATAAAAGAACAGCACCGTCACACAGAGCTCTACAACAGACGAGTGAAAGGGCCCACCATTGATGTCGGAGACCGTGTGCTGTTGGCGAACAAGAGAGAGAGAGGAAAGAGAAAGGTGGCTGACCGTTGGGAGTCTACTGTATACACTGTGGTGGATAGGAACTCTGAGACTCACACATATAGGATACAAGACACTGTCACTGGACGAGAGAAGGTAGTCCACCGTAATCTATTGTTGTTGGTGAACTTTCTGCCGGTGTATGATACGAGTGTGATCTCTGACCCAGTTTCATCCCTGTCTGCTGTTCATACATCAAATGAGCCAAGTGACATGTCCGTGTCGGAAGTGGAACAGGATTCCTTGCCTGGGGAAGTGAGTAGAGGAACCGCGTTCGAGTCGGAGAGAGTGGATTCCTGTCCTGGGAGTGAGGGAGGGGAGGTTGAAGACATGGAGTATGGGGGAAGAGCTGTTCGGGAGAGGGATGTTCCCTTGACTGTTCCAGAGCCCAAGGATCCCAAGGGAAGAACCCTGGAGTGGGTCACCCAGTTACCATTCCCTGACCACTCACGGACAGAGGCTACTAACACTGTAGTGTCTTCAGTCTCGTTTGCCCCTCAGAGGGTCCCCGAGCAGATGGCTGAGGAGCAAATGGTAGATCAGTCCATTAACTCTGATTCTAGATTTGTGGTTAGCGCTGATGATTGTACTGATGTTTCTGGTAACACAAATCAGACAGATGATGCTAGTGACACACAGCGTACTGACACTCTAGCTTCTGTTACACAGTGTGAACATCCTAGTACAGTCACACAGGTCAAGTCCAAGTTTGGTCGCCTTATCAAACCAGTTGACAGATTGATTTATACTATGTCAGGACAAGACATTATCCAAGACACTAAGTCAAACATTCGAGCTGTTTGTAGGTCAGTGTTCCAGGCTTTCCACAGTTAGATAAGCCGAAGCTCAGTGCAGTGCATGTATACACTGTGCACACTGACATCCTATGACATATAGGTTTGTTCGTTATTCTGATTGTTTCATAAGAGGTTGTGGCCTCTTGAAGGCTAGTAATACACAGAAAAAAAAAGAGGTCTTGTGGGGTGTAGAACGCATCCTACCGCCAGTAGTTGGTTGGAGAGATAGTTTACCTCTCTTTCCACTTCATCCTTATAGGATACTTTTCAAGTTGGCTGTCCTGTCCTTTGGCGGCCCTATGTAATAGTGTAAAAAGTAAAAAGTTGTATTTAAATGTATAGTTGCTGCTCAAGGTTGGCGAAATTCAGGGGAGGTGGGTGTAACAGAGTTGCGATTGTGTGTTTAGTTGTGGTGAATGTAGATGAGTTTCGCCGTGCTTGAGCAGCCCTGGTTGTTGTTGGAGCCCCCTTTGGAGTTTGGGTGTACTGCAGGTCTGCGCGTTCTTTTGTCCTTCTCTTGTTGCCGTACTTACGGTGGAACCAGAATATGGCTGCCATCTTAATGGGTATGTGCGCATGTAAAATGCTCCTCGTGTTTTGTTGTTTGTGTGGAGAATCTTGTAATGTAGGGTGAAAATGTTGGTGTAGTACTGTGCTGTTTGTTTTTACATGTATTGTGATGATGTGAAACAGAACATTTATTGTATGTTATTTTGAACGCGCAGATTCACAAGAGTTGCAGATCAGAGAAGAATTGTGTTTTATATGTCTTCTCTGCAGGTATGTTGCTCCACGTGTTGTTTGTAATTGTTATTTGTAATGTTTGAGGGAAATTTGTGTTCTTTCTGTGAACAAATTATCCTGATGTGAAATATACATAGACGGTGGTAGCAGAATATGGCTGCCATCTTAATGGATTCACAAGAGTTGCAGATCAGAGAAGAATTGTGTTTTATATGTCTTCTCTGCAGGTCAAATAAAAGAATTGGTTGAAAGACGGTTGCCTGTTTGACCATCGTTACACTACCCAGTAGGCTACTATTGTACATAACAGGATGGAAGGAAGGGAAATTAGTAGGCAACGCAGGGCAGATGGAGAGTTAAAGCCCAGGATTGGTAATAACAGATCCTCCCACTGATGCACATCCTGCTGAGATTCCAGCTCTATACTGATCCATGTAGTGCTACTCTAGAATACTCTGGAATGTGTTTTTTCACATTCCACTCAATATGGTGGTACTATCTCATAGATTGTGCCATTGCTGCATGTGTTGAACACTGAACCAATTACTGAGGGATGTATATTTAATTAAGCGTTCCTAATTGTATTCCTGCCAGGCCTCATTATGTATCATGGAACATTGCTTTGTATTGGAGTCTATTTGACTGGTTCTTCTTGATGAGCAGTGCTTGTTTACTCTGGTGCCTCAGGGACAGTTGCTTCTCACACTGATCTCATTCTCCTTCTGCGGTTGATTCTCTTGGTCACATGGGAATATCTTTGTGACTGTCCGTCTGTCACTCATCTCGGACTGAGACACAGCATATCATACATAATATGTCTACCATCAATCGCACTCCGATGTATTCCTATGGGAAGGCTGTGCTTGACGCTTCCATTGGACTGGGATGCCGGGACGCTCATACAATCTCCACGTTTGTTGCAGAGGAACAGGATAACTGGCACCCTGTGGCAAACGCGCAGATATGAGTGCTCCAGTGTCTTGCACGGTAGTCTAATGGAAGTGCCCAGGTAATAGTTTTGCTATTATTGTCCTCTACTGCTGAGCACCAAAACCCGGACTGTGGAACGGTCTATGTTAAGCATAGGCACAGCACATCAGCATCATAGCGATTTTTTTGTTATGCTTGTTGTAAAGAAAAGGTCTAAAATGCATTGAAATGACATTAAATTAAGATAATAAGATGGTTATCATAATTGTTCTAATCTTTATTAATAAGCAATTACAGAAATCATAAATCAATAACTCAAAATTCATATTAGAAGATTAACAAATAACATGTAGGACTAAAATGGCTCCTACACTTCCGGCCCCTAATTGTTACTCTGGAACAATTACTAAAAAACATATGATGAGCCGATCTATACATAGGCAATAACAATTCATTTTTCATTACAAATTCATAATTCACAATAATATAATCACAATTATAGTGTCCACTTTTCAGTCTTTAAGACATGCTTGTGAGCGTGTCCATGAAGCACAACTTTCATTGTTGGCTCGCATAATTTAGTCCATTGTTCATAATGTCTAGTGTGGTGCATAGTGTATGTATTCATGTATTCAGAGTGTCCAGTGTAGAGTGTGAAAGGTTTGAGCATATGATCCTCTGTATGACCCTTTGGTCTTCTCTTTATCTCATATTCATCCATCTCACTTCCTTTCATCTCCACTTTTCCTCTGTCCTCTTGATTCACCATCACTCCCTCCTTCCTCATTTTGTCTCCACCTGGCTCTTCTTTTACCAAGAACTGTGTTTCCTTTGCTCAGAGGTTTGCCTTGCCGCTGTCCTTCTCTGCTGTTGAGTGGTTATCCACGTTATCAACACTTCACAAGCGCTTCCATCAAACATCAAACATTGTATCAAACAATTTGTCCCAGGGCAGAGCAGAGCATAGGCATTTCAGCTTTGTTCTACTCACGAAACGATGGTCATATAGCGCGTTCTGTGATCCACTTGCGTTGTCCTTCCAAACAATAGATACAAAGTTTCCGAGCAGGTGCGTAAAGTTTCCACTTGAATGCACCTGCGTTGTCCTTCCAAAACAATAGAGCAAAAGTTTCAACTTGAATGTAGAGTATGAACTGAAACGTGTCCTGGTTCGTATTTTAACCAGGGTTCCCATGGGTCCTTGAAATCCTTGAAAGTTTGTGAATTAAAAATAAATAAATCAAGGTCTTAAACGTTTTTGAAAATAGAGATGGGTCATTGAAAGTGCTTGAATTGTCCTCTCTCTAAAAGAAATATGTATATATTTTTTAAAAATACTTAGCTCATCAACTAGTAAATAAGTCTCTGTATTGCTTAACTTTACACATACTTCACAATATATTGTTTTGCTGTGCTGTAGTAGAGAAGGCAAGAGACCATCTAGGGTTCACACATTCAAGCCTCTCTTTTTAATTATTGTCTCTGAGCGGATAGTTCACTTCAGATCAATTCCCATCTAGATCTGTCTCAAACTATGCCATGTTGGGTCCTTGAATTTGAGGGAATTGAGTCATGAAAGTCCTTGAAAGGTGCTTGAATTTGATGTTTCAGAAGGTGTGGGGACCCTGTTTAACGGTTCTTTATTAGCTATTATTAGCGAGAGAAACACTGTGGTAACGGGGAAACAGTGTGTTTTATTCTGTATTCATACTTGCTGGTGGAGGCCCAGAGACAGAGCTTGTGCCTTTGTGAGCAAAGTGTCCTCCTTTTTGGTGTTATGGAAATGGCCACCCTATCAAGCACTGATCATGATATTTACGTCTGTCCTGCATCTAGCTTAGTTTCTAAGGTGATGTTGTCTCTAACACACTGATGTTGTCTCTAACACACTGATGTTGTCTCTAACACACTGATGTTATCTCTAACACACTGATGTTGTCTCTAACACACTGATGTTGTCTCTAACACACTGATGTTGTCTCTAACACACTGATGTTATCTCTAACACACTGATGTTATCTCTAACACACTGATGTTGTCTCTAACACACTGATGTTATCTCTAACACACTGATGTTGTCTCTAACACACTGATGTTGTCTCTAACACACTGATGTTGTCTCTAACACACTGATGTTGTCTCTAACACACTGATGTGCGGTTGCTGCTCAGGACAGTGTGTACAGTTATACATGCCATCTGTAGGCTATAGTGTAGTAATATGTCAATAATATGTCCAGTGTTATGTGTACAGTTATGTTGTGTGTACAATTATGTTGTGTGTACATTTATGCACAGTTAGACTATATAGACATTTTGTCTATAGAGTATTTATATACCATTTATATACCACATGTCCATAATAAAATAAAATAAAAAGTGATCTATCTATCTGGACCTCGTTAGGACAGCTGACTGTAGGTGAGCAGCTGGGTCTTCCAGAGTGAACAGCTGCCCCTCTCTTTACACATCTGATAATGAGGCTTGTTTCCCTGGCCGCCCCAAGTGAGAGCAGAGAAGATGTAGGTGTGAAGAAGGTACAGAAGATAAGAGAGAAATGCACTGATACCATGGCAATTCTGTTTTGCTGGAAACCTCTTCCATGGTCCTCATTAAAGCTTAGATGTATGTGCACTGGGTCTTCATTGATATTATCACTAAGCATGAGCTTACACACACACACACACACACACACACACAGAACTCAAAGCAGTATAAATATGCCATATTACTGTATACTACTACTTCTCAAAAGGCTTGCATGTATTAACAGAAAACAGAAAAGTGCATTGAGCAGCCATTAGAACATTCTACAAGACCTGGCAAGGCCCCGTTCTCTCCTTGGCACCATCAGACATTAATACCACAAGCACACCAGTGCCAAACGTGTATCAACGATGGGGAAGGCCTCACGTCCTTCAGAGTTCAGTATTTTGAGTTCAGTTTCTGATTGATGGATGTTATTTGATATGGCAGCACCTTTATTTTGATAAGAAAGACCCTCAGTATGAAACAGGTGATTAATGAAAGGAAGACATTCTGGCATCGTCCCTCAGGAATTCAAAATCGCCAAAGTTATACCAATCTATAAATCAGGCGACTCAAAGGACTTCGGCAACTACCGTCCTATATCTGTTCTGCCCTGTTTATCAAAAATCCTGGAGAAACTGGTCTACACAAGAATCTCTAAGCACCTAACAGTGAACAACATCCTGTACAACCATCAGTATGGATTCCGTAAGAAATACTCCACTGAGCATGCACTACTGCAACTTGTCAACACTATTTCTACAGCACTGGATGATAAAAAATGTGCTCTTGGTGTCTTTCTAGACTTAAGCAAAGCCTTTGATACTGTTAACCACAACATTCTTATCTCCAAGCTTAATAGATATGGTGTGCAAGGTACTGCTCTTAAATGGTTTACCAACTATCTGGATAATAGAGAACAATTTGTTTCCTCCAACGGCTGCTCATCGAAGAAACAACAAGGTTCCATCTTGGGCCCATTACTATTCTTACTTTACATCAATGACTTGTCTACGTCTTGCAAAAACCTTCTCCCCTTATTATTCGCTGACGATACCAACCTAATAGCTGTACATGAAGACTTCAAATCTTTGATTGAATGTGTTAATGAAGAATTATCAATTGCCTCTAACTGGTTCCAACTGAATAAATTAACCCTCAATGTAAAAAAAATGTAATTTCATGATCTTTTGCAACAAAAACAAGTGCTACTCCAAAGATGACGCTAAAATATAAATCAATGGAACCATCATTATTCAAGTTCAACATACCAAATTCCTAGGTGTCATTGTTGATGAAGGTTTAAACTGGAATATTCACATCGATCAGGTCTGCAAGACATCCATGAAGATGCTTGGTATAATGAGAAGGGTCTGCCCCCTGATCCACTCCTCTGCTCATTTAACCTTGTACTATAGCTTCTTATTTCCTTACATCAACTACTGTAATATAGTCTGGGCTGCTACTTATCCTTCATACCTCAACAAATTACTTGTTATCCAGAAGAGGTTCCTTAGGATGATCTCTCACTCTAACAGATTCGAACCGTCTGCACTACTATTTAGGAAATATTCATTATTACCCATCAATAAACTGAATATTTTGCAAACATGCTTATTCATACACAAATTCATCAACAACAAGCAAGATCTTCCTTCTACTTTCCATAGTTTCTTTATTTTCTCATCTGACATCCACTCTTATCCAACAAGATTCAATAATGACCTCCACTTACCTTTCTGTCGAACTTCTAGCCACCAATTTAACATTTGTTATAGAGGTCCGAAAATCTGGAACACCTTGAGCTCGCCACTGAGATCAACACCTCGATCGGCTTTCAAAAAGCAGTTGAAAAAATATTTAATCTCGTTATAAGCTGTTTATTTTATATTGTAGTGCTTTTCCCGTTGAAAGGTGGGCTAGATGGAAATCTATGTTTATTTTTTTACTAATCTTACTATCCTTGTATCTATTTTCAGTTATTTTTGTTTGTTTTGTTTTTGTCTTGTGTGTTTGTATGTGCTATCCTACCTTTCTGCCCGATGGATATGATTTTGTTTGTGGTTTCTTTTCTCCTATTGACGTGCAGTAAGTGTCCCTTGATTTTCATTTGAAACAATGATATGGACGTGGAGTGGAACTCTGTACAAGCCTTCTGGGCTTCGTTCCCTCCTTGCACAATTTCTTGTGTGCTAAATAAATAAACTAAACTAAACATTGCGAGGAAGACATCCCAGTCATTAAGAAACTGGCAGGTCAGCCCAGAGCCTTAGCCATACTTACATTGGGAGCATTTCAGTCAGTGGTACCGTTCCCGATGGTACTTACCCAGAATTTATTCTAAAATGATGTAGTAACATTGTTTTATATAGTAACAATGATGGTACCTGGTACCAAATAGTGACTAGTGGTTCTGGCAATAATGAATCTCAAAGAAACAAAGAAGTGTATATGTGACACAAGATATTACTTATACAATGTTATACACAATGTTTTATTTTTACATTGTTATACAATGAGATATTACTTTTCCAGGTTATACAAGAGTGTTGACATATTGCTATGTAAACACCATCATAAATATGAGAGGGTATAATCTAATGTCCCTCCTATTTGGATGACCACAATGGAAATAGGCCTCCTTGTACTGTTTATGCCAAATCTAAATTCTAATGTCACTTTTGTTTTTATGTATTCACCTGGCATGCTGGCATGCAGACAAATGTGTTCTTCAGTCCAACCTGACCTTGGCCACATGAAGAGTTGCAAGAAAAGGAAATGTACTTTGGAAATCCATTAGAGCCTTTTTATTCAAAAGGATGGTTCAATATTCGACAGATACAGTAGGAGGTGAAAAAGGAACAGCACATAATTTCTTCATTGATCTTAGTTTAGATATAATCTCTGAACCAGCACCTACTAAACTGTTTGGACACAGTTCCTTTCACAACAATGAATGTTATTATATCTAACATTAGGCTGATTGTGCATGATAGTCGCGCGTTTTTACCTAGTTCATGTCACATTTCCCCCCGTTGATGTGACGCTATAGCTGTATAGCACTTATTAAACCAAAACAACCAGCAATCTAATCCGAGCTGTTGTTATTATGTAATATTATTAATGGATGTGCCATTTTTGATGGAGAGCATGCTAACAAGTGCCAACATAGACATACACCGTTCCAAAGTCCAGCGCGCTTCAGTGAAGTGTAAGATCCGAGAGTTTTGGTGCTAAGCAGTAGAGGACAATATAATAGCAAAACTATTACCTGGGCACTTCCATTAGACTACCCAAAGCAAGACACCGGGGCAGTCATATCTGATTAGCTGATAGAAATATACCATGTTATCACCACAGCCTTCCCATATAGAAATATACCATGTCATCACCACAGCCTTCCCATATAGAAATATACCATGTCATCACCACAACCTTCCCATATAGAAATATACCATGTCATCACCACAACCTTCCCATATAGAAATATACCATGTCATCACCACAACCTTCCCATATAGAAATATACCATGTCATCACCACAACCTTCCCATAGAGATATACCATGTCATCACCACAACCTTCCCATAGAAATATACCATGTCATCGGAGCGTGATTCACATTTGCCGCTTGAGTGCAGTAACAGGATGGAAGGAAGTGCCGTTTGACAGCGGATGATGGTAGAAATATTTTATGTAAAGTTATCTATCTAACGTTAGGCTGATTTGTGCATGATAGTCGCGCTTTTTGACCTAGTCCATGTCGCATTTTGACATATTTCATTTCGCATTTCCCCCCGTTGATTAAACCAAAACAACCGTTAACTATCTAATGTTACATATTTTAAGGCTGATTTGTGCATGATAGTCATGCATTTTTACATGTCTATTTCCCCACTTTAATGGCATATGGACGAAATGTAACTTAGGTTCAGCCGCTAGGTTGTTGCACAGGGTAAAAGCAGAGGTTAATAGCCTACAGAGCAGTGGCGGCTGGCCGATAGAGGGCGCTGGGGCGCCGCCCCCACCTTCACTTCCTAGTTGCGATTTGTAAAAGTTTTTTTTAAAAATAAACATTGTTTATTCACAAAATGCGGCTGATATTCTGTCGGCGCCTATCAGCATTCATTAAAAATCCTCCAATACAATAAACATTTTTATCTGTGTGTGTGTAAGATTCACTGTTAAAATACATAGGGGGGAGACGCGGGGCGCCGGTCAATGCCAGTCTATGGCACTGCAAATACTTTTCGCTTACACGTGAGCTGTAGCAGCGCTCAAATTGGCTGTCTCTATTTCTTGGCCGGGGCGCAAAAATGTGCGTCCTGCATATCCGGTTGTATATCCAGTATAAGATGTGGTGTTTGTCTTCCACTTCCGGTGGCGCTGCTCTGTAGCTGAATATGAGTTATGTGAATGTGTTGACTGTTAAGGACATACAGAGGATAACTACCATCTTCATAATGACAACACAGGTACGTTTGGTTTTATGTCATTCATATCCATTGTTTCCATGTTTGGTGTGACATTGTTTTGACAGCTTGCTGCTGCGCGAGTCTTTTCTGTTGCCTATGATATCGTTCCCGATGTGATTCGATTCGATGTTATGAACTTCATCTTCATAGGAATTCATTTGAACACGTGCTAAAAAGTACAAGGACTAATACACACACATACCAACATATGTCGCGTCGGCGCTAAATAAGTATTACCAGGGGGGTATTCCATCAACGTCGCTAAAGGACAATCCAGGCTTATTTTGATAAATCCCGCGAGATAAATAACACATTTATTATAATTTGTAGGTGATACTGGTTTGCTTCAAGTGTTTTTATTTGTTTTGTTCGTTTTGTGTTTTGTGTAATATGTCTATTGGCAACATTCTACTGCTGGTCTTAATTATCAGCGACCGTCTCCGCTGCCGTGCGACCAACACGCAGGGGGAATATGGAACTATACAGCAAATCACATACTCCAGGGAAACACTGCTGTCTCTCCAACACAGACGGGGTGAATTTCATGAATGAAAGTGAAAGTTCTGTCACAAAACGCCGTTACGTATCCTCACACATGTTTAAGTGGGTATTCATAGCTTTCAGTCACGTGGTTTCTTCCCTAGCAACCACCAACCTGACGGGCAAAAAGGATCATAGCAACATCGCGCAACATGGCGAGTGGACGCAATTTACCGGCTGCCTACTATTTAGACCACCTCACCCATGAAGAACTAGCAAGATACACGACGGTGATAGGAGTGGAGGATTGACACCATTCAAAAAGTTTTGGATTCCATGTCTTCTCCTCTATCCGGACACGTTGGAATTATTATTACTAACCCCCGGAGAATCAAAGTTATTATCCCGCAAAAGGTGCCTCCTTGACCGGCTTTGTCCGTGAATAACACCGGTTATTATTACAGTTGGTTTGTAGAATGTTGGTCTCCAACATTATAGAAATGCTCAAGGCACAGAGGAAGAGGTGACACACATACACACATCTGCTTGGTGAACTTTACAATTATTATAAACCTTGAAGTATGATATATCATTTGAAAGGAAATGGCATGGCCTTCATAAATAAATAGTCAAATCGTTTGTAATACCACTGGGCTTCTTGCCACTGCGAATAACAAAGATAACGGGTAAAAGGACAAATAAACACTATGACAAGGTACAACATATTGTATTTACTGTATTACTGTATTTTAGTGGGTTCACCCTGAATACTTTGTTTTGTTGACCAAAGAATAACGACTTAATACAGAGCACAACTTTTTTTTAAAGGACTCAGATCATCCTGTGTTACATTTTAGCTGGAAAACTTCAGCCAGGTTGTTAAAGTCCCTCATGGATCATGCATTGAAAGACAACCATACATAACAAGTGTCAGTCAGCATTAATTCAAAGACACACAAAGGCAGCACACACGTGTATGTGATTGATAGAACTTAAACTGTTATTATGTGAAGGTAGGTTGCTAAGGGAAAACTCACCTTTACAAGCACTTATGAGAAAGTACCCGTAGGATGTTATTCCACTGAAAGCCAAGTCCACTACAGGTCTGGTGTGTCCAGAGCACCAGGGAAAAATGCTCTGGTTTCCTGAACAGATGATGCTGTTCATCACATGCACACACTACTACCATCAGTATACGGTCATTTTGAGCCCTTAACCACCGCGCTGACACCCCGAGAAGATATACTTTTAATACGAAACTCGATCAACCGGGAGTTCTACCGCTGCTGGACGAAACTCCCAACTCCCGCTGTTAGCGGGACGAGGGAATATTTATATCCGGGAATTCGCTCCTTGCTGTGTCCACGGTGATAGGAGTGGAGGATCGACTCCATTCAAAAACGTTTGGATTCCCTGGCTTCTCCTCTTTCCGGACACGTTGGAATTATTTTCCTAACCCACGGGAAATCAAAGTTATTAACCCGCAAAAAGTGGGTTTTGCCCGCAAAAAGTGCCCTTTGCCCGTCAGGTGGGCGTTTCCACTGTGCTGTGACGTCACATGAAAGCTATGAATTGCGTGGGTAAAGTGAAATTACGTCTTTGTTTTGAGCGCCAGTGCACGTTTTATGCGCGTGCACGCGGAAAAAAATCGTGCACGCGGAAAAAAAATCGCGCACGCTGCGCGAGCGAAAGAGGACCCCCCCGCCACTAATGTGAAAAATCCTGGAGGAAACACTGCTGTGCCCCACCCAAAATGTTTTGCACCAGCCGCCACTGCTACAGAGCACTGTTATTCTGTCATGGTCTGATAATGAAGCATTGTTCTTTTTTATTTGATGACTTGTTTGATCGATTAGTAGAGTAAAACTTAAGTTGTGAATGAATGGCGAGCATCAATGCTTTTTTTATGACACTAATGATGATGTATCAGGGTCTTGAAGGGTTGTCCCATTTCATAGGGAAAGATTTCAACCACTACGGCTTGTGGCTCTGTTCAGAGGCCTTGGCTCCAAAGCGAGTGGTGCTCCAAAACGAGCCGTAGGGGTAGAAAAGGGAATTGGGATCGGGCCTTGGACTGGTGATTGGAAGGTCATGATTAATCTTGCCTGAAACACCTCCACTAGTGTGCCCTTGAGTAAGGCATTTAGCCCTAAATTACTCCAGGGAGAATGTCTAATTGTAAATGTGACACGGTCGTAACAAGTCAGCAACCAATCAAAATGTTCAGACTTTTATTTTGAAACAGAAATATATTTCAAGTTGTTGAAAATCACAACACACACGCTAGTCAAAGCAATGCAATGGATTCGGTGAGTAATCCCTACTGCTACCTAGTTAACTATAACCAGGGGTGCACATAACTTTTTTGGTCTGGTTCTCAGAGGAGCACCTGGAGATGTTGCCTGGTACTCACCCTTGATTATCGTCAAGTTATCCTACAAGCTGTCGTCATCACTGCCCTCCTGACTGCTCTCCTCACTATCTTCCTCTCTTTCAAACATGGTAGATGGTGATGTAGGCCTACTTCTTTCTCCCTGGTTGAGCCTGCGATTAGCTGTTTGCATCCACAACAGGGTATCCGCGCTGTCTTGAAAAGTATTAAAAGTTGATAAATAAATTTTGGGAAGTTCAAGACCCTTGACTGCCAAAGACGCCAATTGGCGTCTTATAGAATAGTAACGTTGACTGCCAAATTGGCGTCTTATAGATTTATTTATTTTTTTTCGCGGGGATCGCGTTATTGACATGTTCTACACCTAGCGAGTGAATTTCAGACTTGGGTGTAATGTATTTCGGTCCCAGATGGGGGCAGTAGTTCGATAAAAGCCTGGAGAAGGAAGTGGCTTGCTGTGGGTTGTAGTAATGGCGAAACGGATCAGGGTATGTGCCAAACGCGGCGCGGAGCATTGCGGAGCATCGCGGAGCAGTGCGGCCATCGCGCGACTCTTCAAACAGTTCAGAGTCGGATGATACAGAAAAAGTGCAGAAAAAAAAAAAAAAAAAAGTTCTGCAGAAAAAGCTCGTTTTCTCTGTTTATTTGTCAAAATCAGGTGTTTTTGCTGAAACCACCCTATGTTCTACGGCCGATTTCTAAACACTCAAAGAGGCTAGAAACAAACTTTCTTTTTCTGATGAAAGAAGAGAGTCTAAAGTTTTGGTAGATATGTTCAATGTTTATGTAGTCCGAAAAGTCAATATTTGGTGGGTCTTCAAAGTTCAGCGAAAATGCCCCAAAAGTCTGGCAGTGTGGAGCTCTCCGCTCTGAACATGGCTGGCAGTCAAAGTAAGTTTTAAAAAGTCTTATCACGATTTTATGAGGTCTTGAATTTTGTAGGTATTTTTCCGAATTAGACTCTGTCCAAAGAGTTTGAGTCCTAAAAACTTTTACTTAAAGTTCATGAATGTATTAGTTTTATTAAAAAACTAAGATGAATTGGAAATGCTGTTGTATGATAGTGGTCTAGTCTATTGCAAACTCAAACTGTTAAGTTAAAGGTGTCACTGATGTGAACGGTTACAGCTCGAAGTGGCGGTGAGGTCTGGAAAAATATTGACAAGGTCTTTAAAAAGTCTTAGAAAGGTATTGAAATTAACCTCAAGATTCCTGTATATACCCTGCACAAGTCAACAGCTGGCTTTGAGTCAAAAGTCTCTGTTGTCATCTTAGACAAGTGGATGTGCATCAGGGATGAAAGGCGAGAGTCTGACAGGCGGCATCTGTACATGCTTTTTATTATTGAGATGAGAAAATGAGATGTGGAAATCTGAGGTAAACTCTCTGTTGCTAGACACAGACACAATGCACACAATTTCCTGCTCCACTTCCGTTATGTATTCTGGTACATCAAAGAGCACACCGCAAAGAGCATGTGTTTGAGCAATTGATCCCTATGCAAATCAGAGACCCAAGATATTAATTCCAAAATTACATAAACCATGCATTAAGATGGACTCAATTCAACTTATTGAGTGATTTGTTGATGACATTTTTGCTTGTTAGCGAATTTTAAGAGTGTCATAGCAAAGGGTATGAATACTTATGCACATGAGGTATTTCTGTGTATCAAATGTAATACATTTGCAGAAATCAAAAAAAATGTGTTTGCACTTTGTCATTATGGGCTATTGTGTGTGTGTTTTTTTAAAAATCATTTTTAAATTGAGAATAACACAACAAAATGGAAAAGAGTGAAGGGGTATGATGATGTCTATAGGCACTGTACATACACGCATACAATACACATACACACATGCACATATACATTCATACATATACCAATACATAAAATGATCATTTGGGCATTTTAATTAGCTACAACATATTTGACCAGGTTGCGTTACCTCTGACCTCATTGACCAAACGATCAATTTTAATGGATGATGGAGTGGAAGTGTAAAAGAATGGCACCAGTTCAAATGTTGGAAACGATTGGTCACAGGTCAATGTACATTTTCTAGCAACATACTTGCTACCACTGGAGTTTTCAGTTGTTGTTGTTTTTAAATAACCCTTTTCACAGATTGCCATTTACAGTCACTTCAAAGGCAGTCTCAGTAATAGTGTCAAACAAATAGAGTACATGTAATGTAATGCAAAGCATCTAAGAATAAATTATGCTTTGAGAGCAATGGCTAATTCTGCTATTGGTCTATATTGTAGCCCCAACCGAATCAGTGTTAGCCCTGCACATGGTAACGGCTTTTATTGTTAACAGGCTCAGAGGGTAATAAAGCGAATGTAGTGACCCATGCAAAGGTGATCCTCAAATCCCTCTTAACTGTTTGTTTTTGCTGTCTTATGCCTCCTCTAGAGATAACACCCACAAACACAATTTCCTTGTCCAAACAGTATCAGATAAGCATTGTGACAGTTTAGGACAAAATAAGAAGGATTTACATAAGGTCTTTGAGAATTGCCTCTAGTGTGAATGTAGCGTAGGTAATCTGGTTACAGCTCGCATAGCTTCATGTTGTGGTGTCAGTGCATGGTTTAGTGGTACTGTTGATTTTGGATCATTGTTTCAAAATGGTTTCATGGGTGGTGCATGCATGGTGCAAGATAACTGTTATTGAGTCAGATATCCACGCTTAACAATCTGTTAATATCAAAGTAAACATCAAATATGTCTAGTTTCCCTCTGTATAAAGGAGGCTAATCCTCATGTTAAGTCTACTGTGAAAGTGAAGACATTCGGTCTCTCTAAATCTACCAAGAAGCTCCAAAGTAAATGGCTGTTCTAGTTAGTATTGTGGCAGTTGGACTATTAGCATTGCTGGCACTGTTGTTAAATGTCAGGACACCCACTGCTGCATCAGGATCTGTGTTTGTGGATTGATTGGGCTCTTGTCTTCTGCCTGAAAAACGAATCTCCCACTTCAATCTCTGACACCCTGTTCATTGTACAATACTAAACCTCTCCTCCTGAGTGAAAAGAGTGCAGATAGACATGTTGTCTGCTTCTAAAGCTCCTCCATGAAGCTGCAAACAGAGCTGTTCTTGTTAGCATAATGCAATACCACTGTTTCCCCTCACTAAGTCCAGGGGGAACACTAAAGCTCTGGCAACACTGTACATCTCCATTAGTGAGCCAGGGTGTCTCTGAAATCTCTGCATGCTCTGCTAACAATGCCTCCACTAGTGACAGCCAGTGATGTGGTTAGGCCTGGGCATCATCCAGGGCTCGAGCCCCTGATCTCCGGATCCTGGAGAGAAAAGTAGTCACCATGTACCGCATCACCGTCGATTTAGCTCAACTCCTCTGCCCCCACTCCTCAACCAAACCCTGTCTGTCCGTCGACAAATCATGGGCTGGGCTAAGCCCCCAATGTTTCAAGATCCTAACAACACCTCTGGTGACAGCTACCTAGAGATGCCATCCAGTCTGTCTCACTGGACTAGCCACACAGACTAAGGCTAACGCTTAGCGTACAGAATGGCAGGCAGTGGTGGAAAAGGAACGTTTCACAGATTGTCACCACAATTCAACAGCAAGTTGTTAGTGGTCTTTGTTAGCCTGGAAGTAGTCTAAACACCCAGGAAATGTGACTAATAAGAACACAAATCTTTTGTTTTGCATTTGCTGGAGGAGAGGCTGTGCCTCAACTTTTGTCTGGCCTGTGCTCTCAGAGAATTCCGTGAGAGTTTCCAATATGGCATCAAACAGGGTTAAAACCTTTTTCACTGAGACAGATTTTGAGCTCCATCTGGTGTCAGTGGACCTCTCCAGAGGCCTGGGTGCAGTTGCTTCTGAATCTCCAAAAATCGGACATGCCGGTTACTGCCAGTCATAAAATGATGCAGACTGTTTAAAATGTAACCACATTGGGAGATGCCTTTGGAATGGAATGGAATGGAATGGAATGGAATGGAATGGACTTTATTTGTCATTGCTACAGTACAGGTACCAAACAACGAAATTTAGGAGGGGTGGCTCCCCTGGTGTTAGGAAAGGAAAAAGAAAACACATTTTAGAAAAAGCATAGATGCATAAAATCACAAGAAGGTAAGGAGCTGGTTTACATCAATAAAGGCTATGTACACAATCCACTGTACTATACTGCACAGATAGTCAACTAGGGTTGTCATATTGCACAAAAAGTATTTTTTCACAGTTTGCAGGCTTGAAAAGTGTCACAGTTTGCAGGCTTGAAAATGTACATGTGTGTGCCTCAGCACTAGCTGCCATACAATCCGTCCGGACTGTCCTGGGCCCAGAACTTGGGCCTTTTCTGTGTTCAGGGCCTTGACGGCCCTGTGGTAGAAGCAGTCCTTCAGTCTGTTTGTCTTAGCGGCCGGGGTCCTGTACCTCCTGTTCGAGGGCAGCTTGACAAAGTGTACGTGCCCAGGGTGGGTCGGGTCCTTGGAGATCTTGGAGGCCCTCCTGAGACAGCGTGTGTTGTACAGCTCCTCCAGAGAGGGGAGGGGGGCGCCGGTGATCTTCTGTGCTGTTCTCACGACTCTCTGTAGCTCGTTTCTCTCCGCTGTTGTGCAACTGTGGAACCAGTTGGAGATGCCGAAGGTGAGGATGCTCTCCACTGCGCCGTGGTAGAAGGCCACCAGTATCTCCTGCTTGTTGTGTTGTTTCCTGAGGCATCTCAGGGTGTATAGCCGCTGTTGTGCCCTCTTGATGGTGCCTTTAGTGTTGTCCTTCCAGGCCAGGTCATCCCGCATGTTGTGTCCCAGGAATCGGAGGGTTGAGACTCTCTCCACGCTCTCTCCGTCGATGAGCAGGGGCTGGATCTCGGACTTTTTCCTCCTGAAGTCTACGATGAATTCCTGGGTCTTTGACTTGTTTAGCAGCAGGTTGTTAACCTTGCACAGCTTGCTCAATTGCTCTACCTCATCCCTGTACGCCGCCTCGTCCCCCCCCCGAGATACATCCCACCACGGTGGTGTCGTCTGCAAACTTTACGATGTAGTTGCTGGGGTGGACGGGGGTGAAGTCGTGGGTGTAGAGGTTGTAGAGGATGGGGCTTAGCACGCAGCCCTGGGGTGACCCAGTGCTGAGGCTGAGGGCTGTGGAGGTGTGGGGGCCCACCCGCACCCTCTGGGGGCGGTCGGTCAGGAAGTCCTTGATCCACGCACATATAGAGTGTGATAGACCCAGGTCTAGTAGTTTGGTCACTAGCCTGTCTGGAAGGATGGTGTTGAAGGCGGAGCTGAAGTCCACGAAGAGCAGTCTCGCGTAGCTGTTTCCCCTCTCCAGGTGGGATAGAGTGGCGTGGAGAGTCGTCGCTATGGCGTCCTCTGTGGACCTGTGGGCTCTGTAGGCGAACTGGTATGGATCCAGGTTGGGCGGGAGGCGTGTGAGTATGTGGGCCCGGACTAGTTTCTCGAAGCACTTCATGATGATTGGTGTGAGTGCCACCGGGCGGTAGTCTTTTAGGCAGCTCACCGTGCTTTTCTTCGGGACTGGGATGATAGTTGAGGTTTTCAGGCAGGGTGGGACGGTGGCCTGGGACAGGGACTGGTTAAAGATGTTGGTGAAAACCTTTGACGCTGTACAAAGCGCTAGGTTTAAGCGGTGTGAGTTACAATGCACATAGATTGATTTGGGGAAAGTTTACCATTACCAATCTACCATTCCAGTGTCAACATCGCAAACCCACACACATCGTTTCCAGTCTGCAGTAACTAACCTCACAACACTTTTTCTTGTTGTCACACAACCACTAGACATCACAAACCCTCCCTCTCTCAAACACACACACACACAGACAAACTCCTCTCACACAGTTGCCGGTTTGCATAGTGTGCTGTAGCACAAACCCGTTCTCTCTGCTCCTCTCTCTCTCACACACACACACACACACACCAATCTGCATGATGAGCAATAGCCATAACTGACCTTAATATGAACCAAACAGAAAAATAAACCAGATACAAAACAGGTAGGTCTCTGAGTTTGAAAAAAGGAAATCACTTCCTACCTTAGTGGGAGACCTGGCACTGGGCGGAGGCTAGCTTCTCGTAGTCAGGAGTGTAGGAGCTGGTTGCAAGGCGTAGGCAGGCTGCAAGGTGGTCATCAGTCATTGTTGATCTGTACTTGGACTCGCACAAATAAGTTGATCCAAAAAGTGCTGTCAGGTTCAAGGCAAGGCAAGGTAAGTTTATTTATATAGCACATTTCATACAACAGGGGCAATTCAAAGTGCTTTAGGGCCAATCCCAATTCACCCCTAGCCCTTCGTTTTCACCCCTATGGCTCGATTTGCGCGTTCACGTTTAGGGGGAGGGCTATCCCAATTCATATTTCATCGAGCCATGGCTTCATTTCGAGGGCTAACTATGACTTCGTTTCGAGCGATTCCAGGATCAGACTAGCTTTGAAGCCATAGGGGTACGCTACCCCTTGATTCCAGGATGCATTGCGAATCATCTACAGAAATCTTATGTCGCTCTATTCAATGCGGAAATTTCATTTGACTTTCTCTGGAATTACTTATTAATAAAGATTTGAAAAATTATGATAACCATCTTATTGTCTTAGTTTAATGTCATTACAATGCATTATAGACCTTTTATTTATAACAAGCATAACCCCCAAAAAATAACCAAAAATGCTTTTATGTCGGTGCTGTGTCTAACGTTACAGTAACGCAACGCTGCATGACAGTCGAGCATTTCAGAGATGTACAATCATAAATCAATTATTACCTGTGGTGTTTGACAGCGGATGATGGTACACATATGTAAAGTTATCTGTCAAACGTTCGGCTGACTTGTACATGATGCGCATTTTTACCTATTTCCATCTGAGCAGTTGTTATTATGTAATATTATTAATGGGTTGTATCATTCATTTAAATGCATTATAGACCTTTTCTTTAACGAGCACAACAACAACAAAACGTTATTATGCCGATGTGCTGTGTGTCTAACGTTACAGGCTGCATGACAGTCGAGCATTTCAGAGATGTACAATCATAAATCAATTATTACCTGTGGCGTTTGACAGCGGATGATGGTACACATATGTAAAGTTATCTATCAAACGTTAGTTTAATGTCATTACAATGCATTATAGACCTTTTCTTTATAACAAGTGTGACGGTCGGGATTATTACCGCCGCCTTGTAGGGGTTACAAAGTACTTAGTCTGGGGAGGACTGAGTGGGATAGGATCTAGGTCCCCCACACCCAATACCTATGGCCTCAATGTTCAGGTGAGTGAGCAAGTTGTTTACTGTTTAGTAGCTTGGGCTAACGTCAACCTCTTAGATGGGGTAAAGTGGGCTTTAGTAGGTGGCCGTGAAAAGTGTGTGCAGTGTGTGCGAGGTAAGTGCCGAACTGACCTGACACCACCCCCTACTTTACCTAGGTCTAGCTAAACAGGTGAGGCACCCCTACCCCCAGGTAAGTAAATGAAATGGGAAATTACAGCTGTTATTCCCTTCAAATGTTTACTCAAGAATAAACACAGAGCTTATGGAAAATTATCCAAACACAAAACGGTTAACATTTGGGTCAAGAAATTCAATATGGTATGGTTTCATTAATACACTGGTCACTAGCAAGAAATCACATGAAAGGCAAATCAATGCATACAATACATCTGTTCTAATTCACCATCCAACCCTGAATGCTTGAAATTTACACTTAATAAACCATACCCTTTAAATGTAACATTATCAACTTAACTGAATGCAGATAAACTCAAAACAGGCATTTCACTCTTACTTTAACATTGACATTTAACAACATATCAGTCTGAATGAGCAGTCCTTTTCTTCCAGTGTGGGTTTGTGTATGCGTGTGTGTGTGTGCGTGTTCTGCAGGTGTTAGTTACCAGCGCCGTTGCTGTACAGTTCAGTTCAGTTCAGTGGGCGTTGTTAACAGTTGTGTGCGTGCACTTCCAGTGCGGGGTGTGTGTGTGTGTGCGCGTGCGAGCGTTAGTCCGTTCAGTTCACAGTTCTGTTCGTCTGCGCACGGTATGCGTGGTTGGTCAGTGTTAATGGCAAGGTGTGGTGCAGAGATTACCCATACAGCAGAGATTGCACGTCAAGGATGTCTGATGGCTGGCAGGGCAAACTTCGAGAAACCTCGCTGAACTCACGCCTCACTGGCGCACGCTTCTCCTCTGTGCAGGGCAACGAACACCAACAACGAGTAGCTCCTTTTCCCTCGCAGTTCACATACGGGGTGGGGGAGGGGTGAGCATAACTTTTAGCTAGCACTCCACACCTCTCGATACTGACGACGTTCAGGCTTGCTCTTCCTAAATAAAACCCTCGCAAATTAACGTATCCCTCTTAGCGACATAGATGATCTAGATAACAGCACTAGACCCACACTTGAATGCTTTTCCAGCCATCTTCATCCATGTAGCCTATCTGTGCATCGCCATGTAGCTCCAGCTAATAGCAAACATCAATTTCAGTTCAATGAAGTCCGACTTCGGCACTCGCACTATCAAAGGAAACGAAAAACACAGATTTAAAGCGTGTCACTTTGTATGACCACTCGATAATATCTTCTCATCAAAACTTTTAATCTTGTAAACAGCCCACACTGTTACCGCTCCGTTCACGTTGCTCGTTCCAACTAACTGTTCACCTTTCAAGCACTCCTGCGCGTTCATGTGAGCTCGTCTTAAAGGCGCAGCATATATTTGTACCCGCTACATTCCCCCCTGCGAAACCCTGCCATGCCATCCAACATCCAAATGACGATGCGACCTCTGTAAAAGAAGAAATAAAAATACAACATGTCACTCCATACGACAGTACCCACAGGTAGGTTCACAACACAGGTAACATTTCAACCAGTACATAAGGATGCCTCAGAAGAGCTGAAAACAATAAAACACGGCATCATAACACTTTTCACTCCTCAATACCTAAAAACATGGACATGCATGAAGGTAAGTATAAAACATTTGCAATTGCACAAATTATTTCAAAACATAATCACTCCTGAATCTACAGGGAATTCTACCCCTGGTCTGTCTTTGAGACCGTTTGGGTTCAGCCACACTCTCACTTTCACTCCCTGCATCTGACCCACCCATAGTTCCCAGCTCCTCATGTATGGGCCTAGCAACTTCACCTATGGCCCCATCATCAATCTGACCCTCATCATTTGAATGCTCCTCGACTACTTCTCTAATACCCAGGCCTGTGTTTGTGTGGGGCATGTGTGTAGTGGCAGGGATGCATATGAAGTCAGGGCAGCCTGTGTCAATGTCAGGGTCGGTGTCCTTACTGGACGGGTGCCTGCCTACGGGACGTGGTGGGGGTGATTGGAAAGTACAGAGTCTGAGTTGGTCCCTGTGAACAACTTTGGAGGGGCCTCCTTTCTCAGGGCGGATAGTGTAAACAGGAATATCACCGTGGTTCTGTTTGACCACAATGTAGGGAAAAGGTTCCCACTTGTCTCCTATCTTGTTTCTGCCCCGATGAGAGTGGTTGCGTAAGAGGACGCGATCACCAGCTCTAATGAGAGCTCCAGCAGCTCTGCGGTCATAGGCTCTTTTCCGTCTCCTGGATGCATCGTGGGCCGCAGCATTAGCAATTTCCACTGCCGTTTTGAACTTCTCGTGGTGGGTCTTTACCCAGTCATCCAGATTATCCACTTCTTCATCCTCCAGGTCCTTTCCTCCTAAGATGTCCATCGGCAGCCTTGGATCTCTGGCGAACATCAGATAAAAAGGTGGGTAACCCGTAGAAGAATGGATGCGACTGTTGTAAGCCATGACAAGCTCAGAAAGGTGTTCATCCCACCTCCTTTTCTTCTCAGCAGGCAGAGTCCTCAGCATCTCGTGCATGGTCCGATTGAACCTTTCACATTGGGCGTTGCCCTGAGGGTGATAGGGGGTAGTGCGGCTCTTTCCTATTCTGTAGATCTTGCACAGCTCTTTTATCACGTTTGCCTCAAAGCAACGCCCTTGGTCTGAATGCAGTCTTGCCAGGCATCCATAATGGACAAACCAGTGCTTTATGAGGTTCTTGGCCGTGGTGTGTGCAGTTTGATTCTTAGTCGGCACAGCAACTGTAAACCGAGTAAACTTGTCGGTAAGGACAAGCACATTTTCATATCCCCCGTTGGATCGCTCGAGCATGGTGTAGTCCATTGCCACAACCTCAAGGGGCGCCGTAATGTTGGTGCATGTCATGGGGGCTTTAATTTTGGGGAATACATCTTTGGCCAGAGTACACCGTTTGCATTCTTTAACACTAGAGCAGCCGTGAGGTGTTAAACAGCACCAGTGAGTACAAAAAAAAAATCTACCTTTGCACTCGATCAAATTTCAGGACCCTCCTTTCATGACTTTTCCTAGATATGTGCGTTCTACCACCCAGCATCTTTACATTTTCAAAATCGAGTTAGTATAAAGCGATTTTGCAGTATTTCTGTGTGTGTCTGTGTATTTGCATTGGAATTCAGCTGCCATCTTTTTCTCCAAGGCTGCAATTCTCTTTTATATCAGCAGAGGGAGCAAGGACACACACACACACAAGGGGACACACACAAGGGGCTTCAGTGGATAAGACTGATATTTGTAAACATATATAGGCTAAATAAAGCAATAGGGATACATAAGATATGTATATGTACAGACAGTTATGAAAATTATAAACTGTACAGTATGTCTCCCAATCCCTTCAGACGTTTGAAGTGCTGCCTGTCTATAGTGCTGCCTGTACTCATCAGCGTATATTATAAAAATATATATATTTATAATATTGTATATAATGTATTTTTTGTATATCACTGTAGACCACAGTCTCACTCACATATACACAACACATAACACAACACTGTTGTGTATAATAATAATAACTGTAATACACAACAGGCAAGATGGTTGTAGCCTACATAGATATATACACAGATTAATATTTGTACACTCGTTTTCGAACATTAGATAGTTGATTTTGGCAACATTGTAGTAGCCAATTGCAGAGTGTATTAATAATTGTGTTTGTTTCAATCCTCAGTGTGTTCATTTTATAGTGTGCAGTGAACAAAAAATGTATAATAATCGTTTTCGAACATTATACTACATTACCCATGCTGCTTAGCGGTGATGTCAAATGATGTCACGATGATTATGCCTGTTGCAACACTGCGTTACCACAATCATCCACAGAACGCTGCCACCCCCCACAGCGGGAACACGGATGACCACGGCAACACAATGCTGCAACACCCATCACCTTCCTTTTCAATAATAGCAATCAACCATCATTCAGACATATACATATCTTATGCATCCCCACCGCCATGCCACAAACATGAGTCCCACACAGTGGCGGCTGGTGCTAAAATGTTTGGGTGGGGCACAGGTTATGGGGGCATGCTCCACGGGGAAGAATATCAACTTTAAAATCTGGATTTACAGTCAATTTTAGCATGAGAATAGCTCTACCCCCCTGTACAGACCTCGCCATCCCCTCTACCCCCCTGTACAGACCTCTTCATCCCCTCTACCCCCCTGTACAGACCTTTTCATCCCCTCTACCCACCTCTACAGACCTCTTCATCCCCTCTACCCACCTCTACAGACCTCTCCATCCCCTCTACCCACCTCTCCATCCCCTCTACCCCCCTGTACAGACCTCTTCATCCCCTCTACCCCCCTGTACAGACCTCTTCATCCCCTCTACCCCTCTGTACAGACCTCTTCATCCCCTCTACCCCTCTGTACAGACCTCTTCATCCCCTGTACAGACCTCTTCATCCCCTCTATCCCCCTGTACAGACCTCTTCATCCCCTCTATCCCCCCTGTACAGACCTCTTCATCCCCTCTACCCCCCTGTACAGACCTCTTCATCCCCTCTACCCCCCTGTACAGACCTCTCCATCCCCTCTACCCCCCCCTGTACAAACCTCTTCATCACCTCTACCCCCCCAGTTTTCTCTACAATTTCTACAATTTTCTCTCTACAGTTTCTACACGTCAACGTGTACCGAAACACTTGTTTCCAACGTGGTCCTACGTTTCTCCTACACCAAGACACATACAAAGAGCATAGAAACATACAAAGAGCATAGAAACATACAAAGAGCATAGAAGATACAATCAGAATACAGTCTGCCATTCCTTCTCCCAGCATCGATTTGGTTTTCCTATCATGACTGAAGGACAGATGATTCACTTACTTACACAAGTTTGACTTCGGTAATAGGTCCAGTTGCAATATCATCAAGTTGGGAATAAAAGATGCCTCCTTCTAATCCATTTGTTCAATTTGTTTACAAAGTCCGGTAGTGGTTTGCTGTGTGATTTGCTGTATAGTTCCATATTCCCCCTGCGTGTTGGTCGCACGGCAGCGGAGACGGTCGCTGATAATTAAGACCAGCAGTAGAATGTTGCCAATAGACATATTACACAAAACACAAAACGAACAAAACAAATAAAAACACGAAGCAAACATTACTAGCCGCCATAGCCATGGTGAAGCAGGTGAACGAACGTGATCTGAAAGCTACGCTGGCCGTATGACATGACGTAAGCACGTACGATTCTTTGTGCATGTCCCAAAACCCCATAGACAAATGACCGAATGGCCTGAAGTTACCAAAATAGATTTTACATGCAAGTCTACGAGAACAGCCTAGTGCAATTTCGAGTAGATTGAAAGTTGCCCTGAAAGGGGCGGGACTTGAAGCTGATTGGAACATACTCCACAGAACACTAGCTGATTGGACTATGATATACTCCACAGAACACTAGCTGATTGGACTATACTCCACAGAACACTAGCTGATTGGACTATGATATTCAGAAGCAACACTGTCTAGAAGTCATAGGAAAAAAATCTCTCTCTTCTCCCTTTGGTGGGGCATTGTCCAATTGCCCCTAATGAACCAGCCTCCCCTGGTCCCACACAGCGCCGAAGCCCGAACCCGAGCACAACGTGTGCCCCCCGCGACGGTGACTAAGTTGTGCAGCAAACTCTTGGCTATGTACTGTTGACAAAATACATCCAACATCTAAATAGCAAAAAATATCGTTTTAGTAATATTGTTACTAACGTCAGAACATGAGAGTTCTCTCGAGGAATCTCGCATACTATTTACGGTAGTATGTAGAGCTGAATTCGACCCTAAAAGAGAGACTCCTCCGGTCTTGCAGACTCCAGACAGATAACGTATATAACATTGATCCAACGTTACTGTATGATAATATTGCATAAATCATAAAACACGGAATTTTCCAGGTTTGGCAGTCACAGAGTTAATAATATTACATTTTGACTTGTAGTTCAATGCTTATGGTAGTAGGATCACATTATGATGTGACACACACCCATTTTGACCGACGTTGATTCAAATGTGAATGGACACATTCCAATGTTGATGGGTTTTTGAATTGGTCGTTGATGGTAACGATCGCAAAGCCATCATGTAGCTTCCCGCCTTGTAAAATACAATGCATTACTTTCGAGTATGTCTGGCATATATCGGACCTCCGTTTTATATTGAAAAATATGGTGATATACATAGGCGAACCGATCGAGAAATGATCAACCGTCCCCTATAGCCTATCAACATGACAAATAAACTCCATTGTATGTTTGCATATGAACACACCTATTCCTATAAATTAGCCTGCATTACAGTCTAGAGAGCACACCTCCTCGTTATTTTTGCTGTGATGAGTCGTCCAGAGTTCCAGAGACGCCATTGGCAACCTGATGAGGTTTTAGCATTCATACATGACGTGCAAGCGGATCAGTCAGATGGAGGATCAGGAGATGATGAGCGAATTATCATGGTAAGATAACAACACTGTCCCAAATTGCATCATATAGGCTATTGTTTTTCTGTGCATAATTACATTAAAACAATGTGAAATGTTTTTACATAAGGCTTATCTAGGAAAAGTCAAGATATTTATGTGCAATAGGACAACCCATGTTTACATAAGGTTTATATAGGAAAAGTTAGGATATTTATATGTTTACATAAGGTTTAGGAAAAGTTAGGGTATTTACAGCATAGTGAACTGGTTTATGATAGGAAAAGATAGGATATTTATATGTTTACAGGAAAAGTTATTCCTTATTTATAGCATAGCGTACATCAAGTGTTTCTATAGTAGATTGTACGGTACTTGTTACTGTATAAATTACAATAAAGACCATTCATTCGTTCAACTAAGAGTTTCTTGTGTCTTACAGGCAGCAGGCGATCATGTCATTGAATCAGACGCAGATGCTTCCGAATGCGACTGTGACACTGAGGACGCATGTGAAGCCACGAAAGAGAAGGGCCGAGACGGCACAGTGTGGACTGAGCAACCAGGCCCAACACAGCGCAACCCAGGCGCTCGGAGAGGCAGAGAACGACAGGCCAATATCATAAAGACAGCTCCAGGCCCGACTCGTTATGCCAAATCGAACATTACAAGTCCGTTGAGCAGTCTACTGTGTCTGATTAACACGGAAATGTGGCAACAGATTCTAAAGTACACTCAGGCAGAAGCTGACCGGAGTAATGCTGAGAAGTTCAATTTGACAATGGACGAACTAAAGGCATTCGTCGGTCTCCTTTACTTCAAAGGAGTTTATTATGCCAAGTCCGTGAGGATGGATGACTGCTGGTCATCACATCTCGGAGTCGATTTCTTCAAGGACACAATGAGTCGCCAGAAGTTCCGAGATATCATGCGCTATCTACGCTTTGACGACAAGAACACACGAGCCGCCCGCGTTCCGGTGGATAGATTTGCCATGATTTCAGAAATTTTTGATACATTTGTGAAAAACAGCATTGCATCATACACACCTGGTGACAACATCACCGTGGATGAACAGTTGTTCCCGACCAAAGCAAGATGTCGTTTCACACAATACATGGCCAATAAACCTGACAAATTTGGCATAAAGTTCTGGGTTGCAGCGGACGTGGACACCAAATACATGTTGAACGCACATCCCTACCTAGGGAAAGATGCAAGCAGGCCGGCCGGTCAGCGGTTATCAGACAATGTTGTGCTGCGTCTGATGGAGCCGTTCGTGGGCAAAGGAAGAAATGTCACGACAGACAATTATTTCACCTCCTTGCCACTGGCAAACACCCTTTTGGCCCAACAAACCACAATTGTTGGCACAATTAATAAAATCAGACGGGAGTTGCCCCCATGTACACGGGCACAGACTGAAAGATTTTCCAGCAAGGTGCTGAGGGCTGGAGAAGCCACACTCACAGTTTACCAGGCGAAACCTAAAAAAAATGTTTTCCTCCTCAGCACACTGCATCAGACAGTTTCTACTAATGATGGCCCAAAGAAACTGCCTGAAACGGTTGCCTACTACAACAGCACTAAGTGCGGTGTTGATGTTCTGGACCAGATGACGAGGAAATATACAGTAAAAGGAGGGACCCGCCGTTGGCCTGTAGCTGTGTTTTACAACATTTTGGACATGGCTGCAATTAATGCACACATTCTGTACAGCCAGTGCATGGGCATCAGTATAACCAGGAAGCAATTCATTCATAAGCTAGCAGGGGAGCTGTGTGAGCCACTGGTAATGACAAGGCTTCCTTCTACACCAGCAGCGAGAAGGCGACTGCAACTCGACAGGCCACCTACACCACCACAGGTGAAAAAAAAAAAGTGTCAAGGCGCCAGGTGTCATGGGAACAAAGCGATCAAGATCTGCCAGTCGTGTGGAAGATTTGTCTGTGGTACATGCACACAGCCAGCAATGGTGTGCTGGAAGTGCTGACTGTTCTATATTTACGCAGACTGTCCTATATTTACACAGTGTGTGTCCCCTTTTTTATATATTGGTGTTTATTTGTTACCATACTTTTTATTTGGAATAATTGACGTGAACATTGCAAGTAAATAAAAATGTTCCTTGAAATATCTGTCTCTCCGTGTTCGTCCGTAGTATGCCTGGATAATTTCCACTCATCTTCAAAAATTCCCAGAATATTCTGTTCTATGAATATGTAATCACAAGAAAGACCTTCTTCCTGCACACAAAATCTTCTTCCTATAGTCAGACCTGCTAGTCAGAGGCTATACGCGCTCCTGTGAGATCACTCAAGCCTCAAGTTTATTTGTCACTACATTACACTACATTACACTACAAGTGTACAGCCACATTATGCAATCAAAACAAAACGAACGAACCCCCGTGAGCAGTTGCAGGGGCTGGCTGACAATATTATTACAAAATAATATTGTATATAATAATATTGTTTATATATATAAACCAATAACATTACATTACACTACAAGTGTACAGCCACATTATGCAATCAAAACAAAACGAACGAACCCCCGTGGGCCATGTGTAGCCTATGTACAATTATAAATGTTCGTTCAGACAATACAACATATATTGAAAATGATGATGAATACATGTGGGATGGCGTTACGGGGATGATATGTGGCATGTCCGCTCGCCAACTAAAGCCCCTTCTTGCCTATAGACAACTGTACAATCATTCAACTGAATGATATTGTGCCCCCAACTCTTTCTCTCTCCTGCCTGGGTGATGTGTATTTACGTGGTGTCACCACAACACACAAACTTTATTTGTCAATTACACACTCTTGCGTATTTCCGTTCATGATGGTGTTTCTGTAAATTCATATATATATATATCCTATTGCATTATTTGAAAATGTACAGCGTTGTAAATAGTGTCATTCAATGCACAACGCACGTCATTTCACACGACGAATGACTTTCTGAGGCAGTGAAATAATACATTATCAATACATGATATACTGGTGGCCTTTCCTGTCTGTCTTCACTGTCTTCACTAGATCTGCCTCACCAGGCTGAGTACAGCCTTTCTGGTGGGAAGTGAGGGGGGGATGGTAGAATGCTTTGTTTGCTGATCGGCAAGCAATCATCATGAATACGATTACGCTCCCCCTCGCATGATCCATTACATCAAGTGAATGGAACTCTCTTTAGAAACTAGTTATTCTTGTTTATTTCAGTGGTGTAGGACGTGACTTTCATTCATACAATTCACCCCGTCTGTGTCACCCCGTCATATTTGGATAGTTGATTTTGGCACCATTGTATAGTAGCCAATTGCAGAGAGTATAAATTATTTTGTTTGTTTACTGCACATTATAAATGAAATGAAAATAGCTGTTGTGAAAAGTGAAAATATAGTGTGTTCATGTTGCAGTGAAATGTCTTTACATAGATGTGATCAGATGTGATATTTCTACTACAAACGAACACAGACAGAGAGACAGATAATTCAAGTAACATTTTTATTTACTTGCAATGTTCACGTCAATTCTTCCAAGTAAAAAGTAGACTTTCTGAGGCAGTGAAATAATACATTATCACAATATTGGCAATATTTATTACTATAATTTTTTTATAATAAACTTTAATTTGTTAGTAAAGCTCCCGCAGTCTCAATCTATCATTTCGTTGGCGGATTAAATTCAGCCCCTGCTTCCGGGGGGCACGTACAGACGTACAGCTAACCCTAATGTGAAACGTCATCGTGTCAAGAGCCTGGCAGACGGCCTTGTGTGACATCGCCCTCCAGCGATCCTTGTCCGTCAGTACACTCTTCTCCATGTTAAAATCTGCTGGTGCTGTTTCACACCTGATTGCGGTGGAATGAATGGCGATCCCATGGCTGTTCTAGTGTTAATCCAACCCTGCACATCTTTGGTCATTGTCGGCCAGTAATAGCTCCGCCTCATGAGCTCAAGGGTGCTCTGTTCCGCAAAATGACCACTATGTTCGTGCTGACTTTCAAAAACTCGACGCTGCAGACTCTCTGGGACAATTAACTGCCGGATTTCTTCCCCGTCTCTTGGACTACTGACATAACGGAACAGGACTCCCTTTTGAAGGCTCAGTCGCTCAAACTGTTGGGCGAGTTGCTTCAGTCCTGGACCCATGTTCTTTAGTTCTGAGAGGGTGGGCTTTCTGTGGTTCCATACTGCTGAGTGGACGGGCCGGATACTGGGATCCCGTTTTTGCTCCTGTTCTATCTCTGGCCAGCTGAAGCCACTCACAGTTCCCTTTATGGCATTCTGTGTGGCATTTTCCCCCTTGAGTGCACCCATTGCTTCCCCTGGCCATAGACAGGCACGCACCTCATCCGATCCAATGCGTATGAAGTCTTTCCCTGAATCTTCCCCATCTGGCTCGGTGTTCACCGGGATTCTTGACAAGACATCAGCATTTGCGTTTTGAAGCCCGGGCTTATAACAGACTTCGAAATTGTACTCTGCAAGCTGGGCTACCCAGCGCTGCTCTACCGCTCCTAGGTTGGCAGACCCCAGGTAGCGCAATGGGTTGTGATCGGATACAACTGTAAATTTGGAGTACATCAGATATTCTTTAAATGTTTCTGTCATTGCCCATTTTAGAGCGAGCAACTCTAATTTGAAAGCACTGTAGTTTTTGTCTTTCTTTTCAGCTCCACGAAGACCTCGGCTGGCAAAGGCAATGACGTGCTCAACTCCCCCCTGCTTTTGGCTTAATACGGCCCCCAGGCCCTGTAGACTTCCATCAGTGGTAAGTATGAAGGGTAAGCTAAAGTCCGGGTAGGCAAGGACTGGCGGGTTCATCAGGCTACGCTTCAGCTCTTCAAACGCATGCTGGCAGTCATCACTCCATCTGAATGGCTCTGCAGACCCAGCCCTACCTCCCTTGCCGACCAGAGCATGGAGGGGCCGAGCTAGGTGGGCAAACCTGGGGACAAATCTTCTATAGTAACTCATGAACCCCAGGACTTGCCTCACCTCTCTCACTGACTTAGGGGCTGCCCATGTCTCCAGGGCTCGCACTTTCTCCTGATCCACCTGGATGCCTTGAGCAGATATTATGTGGCCGAGAAACTTCACTTCCTCCCTCAGTTTTAAGCCATGCTGCTTCAGTCTATTGAAGACAAGTTCAAGTCTCTCACAATGGGTATCAAAGTCATCGGAAAAGACTATGATGTCGTCCAAATAGATGAGCAGCGTCTCGAACGTCAGATCGCCAAGCACCGCGCCCATTAGAAGTTGGAATGTGGCCGGGGCGTTGCATAGCCCGAATGGCATCCTCGACCACTCAAACAGGCCGAACGGGGTGGTGACGGCTGTTTTCGCTCGGTCTGCATCATCCATGGCCACTTGGAAATAGCCCGAGGTTAAGTCCAGGGTTGAAAACAGCTGTGCCTTCCCTAATGCATCAAGCGATTCATCAACACGTGGCAGTGGGTAGGCGTCTTTGCAGGTCACTTCGTTTAGCCTCCGATAATCGCAACAAAACCTCACACTGCCATCTTTCTTCAGCACGATTACAGCAGGTGAGGCCCAGGGGCTACAACTCTCTTTAAGAACTCCTTGGGAGACGAGATCTTGGATGTGTTTCTTAAACTGCTGGAAAATCTGAGGGGGAACCCGGCGATGGCGCTGCTTAATGGGCGGGGCCCCTCCTGTTGGTATACTGTGGGAAACAGAAGTGGTGTACCCAAAATCTGAATCATTTTTTGAGAACACATCTTGATGTTTAGCTAACAGACCCTTGAGCTTGTGGCACTGTGTGGGAGAGAGCCCCTCAAGGTTAACTTGAACAGGGACAGGTAGCTGCCCTGTTCCGTCTCCCTCCGCCTGGATTGGGGTCGTTTCCACTGCCTTCACATGCAGCACCCCCTCTTTTTCTTCGAACTCTACTAGTTCCTTTTGCAGCACGTCCTGTGGCCTATAGATCACCGCAATCCGTGACCTTGGCTTCAGCCTCACCGGCTTGTCACTTGAATTCAGCACACGGATAGGCACACGCCCACCTGTGACTTTAGCGAGCACATTAGCCACCAGGAGGCTCTTCGGCAGGCTCCCCCCAGAAGTAGCCTCCACTAACACTTGACAGCTTGCTTTTGAGGGCACCCCACAACGACCCTCCAGAATGCGCTCGCTGAGTGGGGGAATGATGACTGTCTCTCTGCCTGCCATTTTAACATATCCTATTCGGTCACTCTGTCCGAGGGACCCTGCCTCTTTTCTGATGTTCGCTAGCACCCTGTGGACCTTAGCCTCTGTTTCCCGATACTTATTCATCTTCTTCATGCCGTCCGTGGCAACGAAAAGATCCTTCAGTTCACTAAGAACATTCATTCCCAGGATACCTGGGAGGCCTCTCATCTCTTCCACATCTGGGCTTTCATCTTTAAGGACAAAGTCACACTTCCTGCCAACGGTCTTCCCCATGCACTCTACCTCCGCCTCCAGGCATCCAAAGACGGGAATTTCGAGGCCATTGGCAGCGGTGAGCTGGACCCAGTTGGCTGAGGACAACGCCGACTTCCCAAAGTACTCTCTGAAGTAAGGAGATTGTGGTCCCGGATTGTGGTCACCTCTGAGCCTGTGTCCAACAGGCAGTCAGTCTTCACGCCTGCTATCTTCACTTCAACGACCAAGCAGTTTCCAAAGGCACTTACACTTGAGGCTTGAGAAGTGTTACAGGGCTGCCTTGCCAGGTGACTTCTAATTGCAGGGGTACCTGGACTCTGGCGCATCGCCCCTCCGGGGTCGTTTCCTGCAGGCCCAGATGGCCCATCCCTTCTGAGTGGAGGACGTGCTATGCCCATAGCTCCCCTGTTCAGAGGACAGTGTCTGCTGGTATGTCCTGGCTCATTGCACGTGTAGCAGATGAACTGCCCATCTTCGTTTTTCAAAGGGGGGCTTCTTGCCTTCACGCCTTTCCCTTGTGTCATGCCAGTGCCACTGTGGCCCATCATCTGGAACAGTTCATCTTGACGGATGGCTAACTTTTGTATTGCTTCATGCAACATCTCCATTGTCAACTGCGAAGCAGGTTCGTCGGTAGCCCTGGTAGCATTAATGGCACCTTTGGCACGGGAACTGCTTTGCGCACTATCAGACCCCTGAACCTCTTCCTCCTCAGACCATGAGATGGCGTCTTGCATTAGCTCAGCAAAAGTAAGACTCTCATTTTCCTTCAGTCTCCTCTTGATCTCTCTTCTTAAGATATGATCTCGAAGCCCAAGAGCAAGCTGTTCTTTCAGCATTCCGTCTGAATCAGGGACACGCTTGGCATCTCTACGACGAATTCGCATTAGCTTTTCTTGAATGTCATAGGCGTAAGAACGTATGGTCTCTCCTGCCAACTGCTTGCGGTCATAGAATTCTTTGAGCCGGGTGCCTAAAGGGACTTTGTCACCATAAGTCTTACGCAGTGCTTCAAATATGGTCTCTGCATCCTTAGCTTTGTCTGCCATATACTTGACTGTGAGTTTGGCTTCGTTTTGAAGATTTTAATTTTTATTTATTTTATTTAACCTTTATTTAACCAGATAGGTCAGTTAAGAACAAATTCTCATTTGCAACGACGATCTGGCCAATTGGCAGAACAGAGGCAAGTCAGTACACAGAACACAACACAGTATATACGATATAAAACACGAGTGCAATACAGTATCAAAAATATCTATACATTACAGCAGGGGGAAGTTATCTTAAAAGCAGGTGCAGTGATCCGAGACAACATCTGAAAGTGAGTGTTTAAAAGTGGGTAATGCTATAAAAGTGGTGAGTTTTAGTGACAACTGCAACGCATTCCAGTCAGTGGGGGCAGCAAACTGAAAAGAGTGAAGATGCTGCTTGATGAACTCGGCTTGGTCCTCTATAGGGACCTTTTTGATTGATTGATTGAAAACTTTATTAGAAGATTTGCAGAAGTAGGTACATGAGAGTACATATTACATACAAGGTCAACTAACAGGATAAAAACCCAAGAAAGCCACTGGCTTATTTCAATTGGGGTCCTTGATTCTCAATTCATCGTTACATGTAAGACAGACAAAAAAACTAGTACTATCTACAAGATAATACAGACAAATAACTAGTACTATCTACAAGATAAACATACATCCATCATGGGAAGAACAATACAACAAAACATAAGGTATGTACAGCGGGTAGGACAGGTGGGGACATACACCACAGGTGGGGGCGGGGGACAAAACACAAAGTATGTACAGTGGGTAGTTCGGGTCTTTTAATTTGATTTTTGATTTAGAGGGTCCAGTTACGGATTGCAGCCTCCTGTAAATGTTTTTTGAGAGTGGTTTTGAAGGTGGGCAGTGTTTTGCACTCCTTTAAGATTATAGGAAGGGCGTTCCACATTTTTACTGCATAGTTTGCAAACGAGTTTAACCCCTTGTTTGTGGTGCAACGCGGTTGAACGTGGTTCGTGGAGCTTCCTCTGGTATTGTATGTGTGGACGTTGTTCACTTTTTGGAAGTATGTACCTTCATGATTTGAAGGGCAGATTTAATTGATGTGATCCATTCTTCAATATCTACATCACCTTGTTTACCACTGAAATCTGAAATCTTGCGGTCTCTGGGGATATACACAGTAGATGCAGGGGGCTTTTCTTTCTGCTGATCTATGACTGCTTTAGCTAATGCCAGAGCTTCTCTTTGCTCGCTTCTAGCTTGTATCAGGGCCTCAGTTTGGTCATTGAACCTCTCCATCATCCCCTCAAATTGCTTCTTAAGTTCCTCTAATTCTGCCATGGCTTCCACTTAAAAATGGTTGCTTATTCTATCCTGTTCGTGACGCCAATTGTGACGGTCGGGATTATTACCGCCGCCTTGTAGGGGTTACAAAGTACTTAGTCTGGGGAGGACTGAGTGGGACAGGATCTAGGTCCCCCACACCCAATACCTATGGCCTCAATGTTCAGGTGAGTGAGCAAGTTGTTTACTGTTTAGTAGCTTGGGCTAACGTCAACCTCTTAGACGGGGTAAAGTGGGCTTTAGTAGGTGGCCGTGAAAAGTGTGTGCAGTGTGTGCGAGGTAAGTGCCGAACTGACCTGACACCACCCCCTACTTTACCTAGGTCTAGCTAAACAGGTGAGGCGCCCCTACCCCCAGGTAAGTAAATGAAATGGGAAATTACAGCTGTTATTCCCTTCAAATGTTTACTCAAGAATAAACACAGAGCTTATGGAAAATTATCCAA
Organism: Nansenia antarctica; assembly: GCF_963989245.1. Lineage (NCBI taxonomy): Eukaryota > Metazoa > Chordata > Actinopteri > Argentiniformes > Microstomatidae > Nansenia > Nansenia antarctica. The sequence goes on from NC_137691.1 coordinate 23,236,109, forward strand.
ACACAAAACGGTTAACATTTGGGTCAAGAAATTCAATATGGTATGGTTTCATTAATACACTGGTCCCTAGCAAGAAATCACATGAAAGGCAAATCAATGCATACAATACATCTGTTCTAATTCACCATCCAACCCTGAATGCTTGAAATTTACACTTAATAAACCATACCCTTTAAATGTAACATTATCAACTGAATGCAGATAAACTCAAAACAGGCATTTCACTCTTACTTTAACATTGACATTTAACAACATATCAGTCTGAATGAGCAGTCCTTTTCTTCCAGTGTGAGTTTGTGTATGCGTGTGTGTGTGTGCGTGTTCTGCAGGTGTTAGTTACCAGCGCCATTGCTATACAGTTCAGTTCAGTTCAGTGGGCGTTGTTAACAGTTGTGTGTGTGCACTTCCAGTGCGGGGTGTGTGTGTGTGTGCGCGTGCGAGCGTTAGTCCGTTCAGTTCACAGTTCTGTTTGTCTGCGCACGGTATGCGTGGTTGGTCAGTGTTAATGGCAAGGTGTGGTGCAGAGATTACCCATACAGCAGAGATCGCACGTCAAGGATTTCTGATGGCTGGCAGGGCAAACTTCGAGAAACCTCGCTGAACTCACGCCTCACTGGCGCACGCTTCTCCTCTGTGCAGGGCAACGAACACCAACAACGAGTAGCTCCTTTTCCCTCGCAGTTCACATACGGGGTGGGGGAGGGGTGAGCATAACTTTTAGCTAGCACTCCACACCTCTCGATACTGACGACGTTCAGGCTTGCTCTTCCTAAATAAAACCCTCGCAAATTAACGTATCCCTCTTAGCGACCTAGACGATCTAGATAACAGCACTAGACCCACACTTGAATGCTTTTCCAGCCATCTTCATCCATGTAGCCTATCTGTGCATCGCCATGTAGCTCCAGCTAATAGCAAACGTCAATTTCAGTTCAATGAAGCCCGACTTCGGCACTCGCACTATCAAAGGAAACGAAAAACACAAGCGTAACCGCGTTACTGATTTAAAGCGTGTCACTTTGTATGACCACTCGATAATATCTTCTCATCAAAACTTTTAAAATTGTAAACAGCCCACACTGTTACCACTCCGTTCACGTTGCTCGTTCCAACTAACTGTTCACCTTTCAAGCACTCCTGCAGGTTCATGTGAGCTCGTCTTAAAGGCGCAGCATATATTTGTACCCGCTACACAAGCATAAAAAAAAATCGCTGTTATGCCTGATCACTTCCATTAGACTACTAAAGCAAGACACCGGAGCACTCATATCTTCGCGTTTGTCACAGGCTGACAGTCACCCTGGTGTTCCTCTGCCCCGGCAACCTACGCGATTAACATTTCAGAGATGTACAATCATGAAATAAATTGTGGTGTTTGACAGCGGATGATGGTAGACATATTTAAAGTAAAGTTATCTCTCTAAAGTTTTCTATCCACAGGCTGATATGTGCATGATAGGCGCGAATTCCCGCCCCCCCCCCCCCTGGTGGTATAAATTGTATTGCGGCATACCAAAACAACTCGCAATCTAATCCGAGCAGTTGTTATTATGTAATATTATTGATGGATGTGACATTCTTGATGGATGGCAGTGAGCGGGAGACTCGTCAAGGACATGTAGTTAATTAATGCAGTGGACAGCGGCTGTTTCTCCAGCGTTCCTGTCACTTCGGATTTCGGAACGTCATAAAATTAAATATTAAGTCATGCATAAGTCATGCATTTTTCCATGTTTCCCATTGATGGTAGGCTATATGACGCCGTAAATTTAACTAAAGTTCAGCCGCGAAGTTGTTGCACAGTTGTCCTAAATCAGTGCAGACTGGCAGGGTAGGAGCACAGGTTTCATACAGGTTAGAGCGCCGTTATTCTGTCATGGTCTGACAATGAAGCATTGTTCTTTTTTATTTGATGACTTGTTTGATCGATTGATAGCGTAAAAGTGAAGTTGTGAATGAGTCGCGAGCGTCAATGCTTTTCTACGATATTCCTGATGACGTATCAGTCTTGAAGGGTTGTCCCTCTTCCATGATTTCTCAGGTGTGTTGATAATAAACGAAAAAAGATGCTTATAGCACACGCAACAGAAATAAACACAGCTGAAGAAGGCATTGCGAGATGTGAGAATTCGCCTGCAACATAACGCGTCACCCGTACCGCGTCTATTTAAACCACTGTTGATGACGTAGCCGCCGTGAAGGGCTGTCCCAATTCATAGGGGTAGATTTCAAACCCTATGGCTTGCGGCTCTGTTCGAAGGCCTTGACTTTGAATCGAGTCACACTCGAAAACGAGCCATAGGGGTAGAAAAGGGAATCCGGATTGGCCCTTTCATACATTATTTAAAAATACAGCAAGAGCAGCATAGTAAGAAAATACAAATTACAATTAATAAAAGCAAATATATAGATAAAACATTTAATGAGACAATGGAGTTAATGGAAAAAATACATTGATAGAAGTGTTTGTATTTAATCATAACTGCTGCAAAACATGAAGGTTTATTAGCTCAGATGTAACTATTTCAAGGGTTTGGCCCTGTTTGATTTCTTCAGGGAGTTTGTTCCAGGAGCATGCAGCAGCGTGACTGAAAGCTGCTGCACTTTTTTTTTTTTTTTTTTCAAAGGCACATCTTCTGAGATTGGGATACTTCTCCTCCACCAGTAGTTTCCAGAACACTACATGCTCTCCAGGTTGAGCGGATGTTGATCTGGCTTTGATCTCAATGTCATTTTGCAATGTCAGAATCTCATCCTCAAGAGCGGAGCTTTCCAAGTCGAAAAGTGATTTGACTTTGGCAGCAATGTCACCAACATCAATACTTGCACCAAATGGATAACATAGCTGGCTACAGGCTCGATGGATGCAAAGTCAATAAAACACCTCTCAAACTCTGACGAGATGCTCTGAACATGCTCCTCATAACGTGCACTGTCAAGCTGTGTCACACATTTACCTTGACGTTGTAGTTCTGCTTGCATGTGTAGTGTATTACCTTGCTGGTTATGAATCAAAGAACAATTCTGAGTTTAAGACTATTTATTTAAAGTACAAAAGTATACAGATATCAAAGCTGGATCCTGGTCTGGTCTGGTGATCTGCTGGGCTGGATAAGAGAGCGGTCTGCCCCTCTGCGAAGGTCTTTATGTCTTTTCGTATGCAAATATCTACCCCAGACCATGGCCTATCACCTTCACTAGAGATGGTCAAGGGGTGAAAAGGGGAGAGCCCAATATGAGAGCCCTTGCGGCCCCTCTGTAATTCATGGTATGTGTGCATTGCTGTGTACCCACTAACCACAGCACATATATGTCTACATGTATGTTTCAAGTAAAATATACTACACATGTGAGGGAAGTTGCGCAGGTTACCACGCTGCAGCCTGTTTGACATCAGCTGTAGCTTGCTTTTAACCCTTGTGTGATGTTCACTTTTTGGACCCTTTCGTAGTGTTCGGGTCCAGTTGACCCGGGACATCATTGGGGTTTTAAAAGCACTTGTCTTGACATGGTGCTGCTAGTCCCAAGGGTGACCCATACAAGGGGGTATACTCAGGGCGCAAGAAAGCCCCAAAATAGCCCATAATATTAAAGGGCGCCTCCTGTGGGCACAAACAGGTACTGTACCCAATAATGCACAATAGCTACTGTGTACACATTCAAAAGTGCATATCTTTTGTTCTAGTGGATCTAGGGGGCTGCCCTTTGGAGAGGCTGGAGCAGAGGATGCTTAGTAACAACCCACAAAGTGTCAGACCCCTGGGAATAGGTGGGGCCGAACGACAGCATGATGAGTAGAAGCGTTTTTACGCACATGATGCCCCTAACTTTGAAAATGCAAAATGCAAGACCTGGGTGTCATAAATCATACTTATCTAGGAAAAATGTTAATGAAACAATGTTTTCATTGCAGTTTATTATTTTGAATTTATATTCTCAATTGAATTTCACATTTATCTAATTATAATCAAAGCTGTAAAGAAAATACAGGTGATGAACAAGAATAGACATGAAAGAACCAAACTAAGATTGTTTTTGCCAATAGCTATGAAATACATCTCTCAAAAATGTCTGCAAATTCTGAATCACAAAACACGAACGGAATGTACACTGTTTTCACTGTCACTGTCGAAATACAGTATTATGTCTGAAAAATCCAAAATAATTCTGAAATACCACTGGCTACAATTGTGTGTGCATGGGTATGCCTGTCTACACAACACATGAAGCACAGAATGTGACAGTGTGTGTACCTCAAATGTACTTTTTGCAGTTGCTGCATACGTTCTGTACAGTGCAAGAAAATGTAAAAATGTTTACAATGTTGCACTTCAAAGGGTAAAAAGTGCGAGAGCAGACGGCTTCTTGGCACGGGAAAGCTAGAGCAGAGGTGTGTGAGTGAGTGAGTGAGTGAGTGTCAGTGTGAGTGTTTGTATGTTTCTGTGTGTCTCTGTGCATCCGGGCCTAAATGACCCGGAGATCTTATGAAGGACATAAATGTGTTGGGGTATTGTAGGATGTGTAAAAAATCTGTTTTTTCACTTTTACATGTTTTTCATAGAAAATAAGCCACGGCCATGGAGTTTCATATTGATCAAATGTATTCTTGTACCATTTCTCACCAAGTAAAAATGTAAAACGGGTCCGGTTGACCTGAACACCACACAAGGGTTAAACGTGTTCACTGAACTCATCATGTTGACTACATCATTACCCTTACCCTGCTGCTCTAAATTCAATTCATTGAGTTCGCCAGTGAGATCAGTGAGGAAAGATAAATCTAAAAGCCACTGGTGGTCCTCTAGCTTTGTATGGTAATCCACATGTTTTGAAAGCTTCAGGAAGTCCTTGATTTCAGGCAACAGCTCGGTAAATCTGGCCAAAAATGTACCTCTGCTTCTAACATCCGTGTGAAGCAGCAGGTCTGTGTGCTCAGCATCATTCTCCTCCAAGTGAGCACGGAGAAGCCTTCTCTGCAGACTCCTGGCCCAACCTGAAATACACAATCTTCATCGCAGTATCCATCACTTCTTTCATTTTTAAAACCTTTCTACACAAGTTGTGTAACACAACGCTTGCTGGTGAATTATACAATGATAATTCAGGATATCCGGGAAAGATTCACTTTATTTGCACAGTGCAATGAAACCCACTGGTGTGGCCCATCATAGCAGGCATATCAGTTGTGATGGAGATCAGCTTGAAGAGCGGCAGTTTTGTCTCGCTAGCAAATCCCATGAAAGCATTAAACATATCATGCATACATGTCATGCACGTCACGCGCTACAGTAGGTTAAACGTGACCTACTTTTTTCTTTGTTGTGTTTAAGAGACTGATAGGGTGCGCAGGAAAGGACTCATGATAGGCTGTAATGTACATTTAATACAAAATATAACACACACACACACACACACACACACACACACACACACACAAAAACACTATTTTTTTTAAATATACAGAACACAATTCATTTTTTCCGACACCCCTCGCGGTCGACTTTGGATCAGTACCAGTAGACCGCGATCGACTGGTTGGGCACTCCTGTAATACATTATAGAAAAGGTAAATGCTTTTGTAATGAATGGTAATGTTGTGTGGAATCAAACATTTATTATTATTTATTATTATTATTCAGAATATTACAATAACCCGAATATTGACCTTAATCGGAATATGGTGTGCATGTAAACGCAGTCATTGTCAAAGAAATACTTCCAGGAACAAGGATTTAAGAAGTTTTGGAGGTTTGACATGTGACCGCGCATCGCTCCAAGCCTCGACCAGGATCATACTCCCGTTTAGTACGACTTACCTCTCAGAAACGGCCTTCAGTGCACTTGTTATAGGAATGAAATAAATAGCCTAAATGCATAGCATTGCAAGTTGTGTGCTATATCAGCTAATAAAGGCATAAAAAGACAAATGTATATATTTTTCCGTAATAGCCTATGGAAAGGGGGGGGGGGGGGTCAAATTCCATTATGTGTAAGTTTGGGGGAGAAAGCTTGGGAACCCCTGCTATAGGCTATTTTATTTACAGTAGCCTATTTATGCCATATCCGCTCTTATCAGTTATGCTGTGGCTGAGACGGATCAGTAGTAATGAAGCTGCTAGGAGACTGCATCTCTTAAGGCTACGAATTAAAGCCACGATTGTAAATAATGTACTTCCTTAATTGACAATAGCCTATAACAATAATACGTAGGCTTAACCTAATAACGAAACAACTGGAGACAGACTAAGCTAGCCCCATTATGCTAGGCTACAGATGTTGTATTATTATCAGCGGATCTATTGTTATTATATTAATGAATGAATGAATTATCTTTATTGTCATCGTAACAGGTACAACAAAATGTAAAATGTATATGGTGTTCACTGTGTTTTTAACTGTGTTGAGAATTGAGAGAGCGCATACAGGAACAATGAATCTCACTGCCATGTAGCCTATGTGATCAATAAAAAACGTTAACTTGAATTCCATCACGTCTGTGCGGGAGCTCACAAATAGGCATACAAGCCGACATTATTAGGCCTAACTATATAGCCTTGCAAAAAGTATCAGTTTTATTTCAGGAATTGAAAACAGCATTTATATTACGTAAAAGCAAACTGGCAATAGAAAAGCTGTTCAAAAGAATCTTCTTCCCTTAAAACGCTAAAGCTATTACAGTTTTTCCCGATTGCTAAAACACAATTTTACTTTTAACTAGGCTGGTTTTTACCTAAATACTTAACACAATTCACAAAACCACATACCCAAACTGCAAAATACCTCATATATCCTGCAAAATGAAGCACTGCAACCAAAACTACATATAGCATTATCAAACTTTTGCACCAAATGGCACACACGTCATTCATAGTACCAGATTTTTTGTCGAACCAACTACACACTGTTGGGCATAATGAAAAGCACTCTCATCTTTAGTATGCTTTGCCGTAATACTAAAATAGTTCAAATTCTAGAGACAATTGTAGAGAATATTTGCAGATAGACACACATGCTGTTGAAACATTTTTATTTGTCAGTGCAACATATGCACAGCGGATATATTTACATTGGAGTGAACAAAAATATGCTCACAAAAAACAGTAAACTGAGCCCATGGTTGGTGACATGATCAACTAATGCGGGGTACACACATAAGGATTATCTGGCCGATTTTGTCCCGATTTTCCCCCTTCCGACCAAAGACAGAAAACGTCCGATTATCAGATGGTTCTAAAGATTTTCCTATAACAAAATCCTGTGGTGTGAGGTGTGTTAAGAGTCAATCTCTCCTGACAACCTGCTTGGAAAATGTGACGCGATGTGGTGGAATGATCATGGAGTAGGCAAAGTCATTTTTCTGTTTTTTACATATGCTTAAACTACAGATTGTAAGCTTTCAAATGATGTGTCATACATCAAAATTCGTTTTTTCAAACAGCTTGTAAATCAGCACAAATTATGTTATCGATATTACACAGTGCTGTAAAGTGCTGGTTGGAAAAATCTGCCATTAATGTGGCCAGATCAAGTCATATCACGACTAGTTAGTATCTGGCCCAGAATATCACCCTATTTCAACGAAAGAAATTCTTAGTGAAAACGTTAATGAAAAAGTATTTCAGGCAAAGTGTTTTTCACTAAGAATTGTTCTTGTTGAAATAGTCTTAGTGGAGTGAACAAACAAGCACGAGTGCTTCTCGTAGCCAAATCGATCGACCAATGAGAAAAAACCTGGAACCAGTTTATCCACTCCCACAATGGAGGATTTCCCGGGAGAAATCAGGCTAAAACCGGCGCCCCCCTCCCCTCTCTGGAGGAGCTGTACAACACACGCTGTCTCAGGAGGGCCTCCAAGATCTCCAGGGACCCGACCCACCCTGGGCACGTACACTTTGTCAAGCTGCCCTCGAACAGGAGGTACAGGACCCAGGCCGCTAAGACAAACAGACTGAAGGACTGCTTCTACCACAGGGCCGTCAAGGCCCTGAACACAGAAAAGGCCTAAGTTCTGGGCCCAGGACAGTCCGGACGGATTGTAAGGCAGCTAGTGCTGAGGCACAAACATGTACATTTTCAAGCCTGCAAACTGTGACACTTTAAAATAATGTGAAAAAATACTCTTTGTGCAATATGACAACCCTAGTTGACTATCTGTGCAGTATAGTACAGTGGATTGTGTACATAGCCTTTATTGATGTAAACCAGCTCCTTACCTTCTTGTGATTTTATGCATCTATGCTTTTTCTAAAATGTTATTTTTATTTTTATTTTTTATTTTTCCTTTCCTAACACCAGGGGAGCCACCCCTCCTAAATTTCGTTGTTTGCTACCTGTACTGTAGCAATGACAAATAAAAAAATAACGAGTGGGTAGTTCAAAACCTTAAGTTGTGTCTGATGACAAAAAAACGAAATCGGATTTTTTGCTCTGAAAAACTTTGAACGCTGATTTGATGCCTTTCCCCTTTGCGACTCCATAGCAAAGCGATGATATGACGTCACAAATGGTCGTGGCCGGCAATCGTGAATGTCAAATGTGTTAAATACTTACGACCAACAATCCTAGGGTTGCCAGAAGGACTCTGTTTTTTTGGGGTGGAATTAGCGGTTTTAGACTGTGGTTAGGGTGGAAAATGTCATTCCCATCTCGCGAGTCCGACTATGACGTGGATGGAATGTAGCAAATCAAGAAGCGAGCTGACTTCTTCTTTTCGTTATTCTGCACTTTATTTGCCCTGTCGCACATGGTTGCCTCGTACAGGTCAGTCAGGGTACTACGTTAGATAATAATAATAATAATAATAATAATAATAATAATAACTTTATTTGTATAGCGCTTTTCCTGCAAACGTTGCAGCTCAAAGTGCTTTAATCATTATATAATCTTAATTGAATTATTTTGTAATTTAAAGGCAATATTCAAAGGATGGGTTCACGCGAGATTTCTGGCGTGCGTGGGGAACGAGACTCTAAAGAGATTATTAACAATAATCTTTATGTCTGTGGGGTGCTGAAATGGGAAAATCGGCGCACACCACACACAATACGATCAAGGCTGTTCAATCCAAGATTTGTTATATTCATGTGTGGGGTCTGTCTCAGATGAAAAATCAGTTAAGATTTTGAAAATCCTTATGTGTGTACCCTGCTTAAGTTTGCTCTGATTTAATTTGAAAGTTGTTGTCTTCTTTGGCCATGACCTTCTGTGTTGTCCGGCAACACTTTCTTTATTTTCTTTAGGAAAAGTTAAAAAGTTCATATTTGATAACAATGTATATAAATATTTTAGTTAATATTTGATGTAGTGACACCACTTCCGGTTTACCGCAAATCTACTTCCGGTTTGGGAGTTCGTCCTTTGCCAGAGAGAGACCGAGACGTTATGTGTGTTCTCCATTCATCATCCAACATCCACGTTCAGATTTACACAAAGCAATGTTGTAAGTACGAAATATCAAGTGTTGGATTGGTAGCTTTATATATTAGTCATCATTTGTTGGGAATATTATGTTTTTAGTTATTATTTTGTAGCTAGATTGTTAGGCCAAAAAAGCGGACTTTCTAGCTAACCACTGTTTGTGTACATCCTGTTGAAACATGTTTTGTGCTGTTTGTCTTGCAGTTTTTACCAGTTCAATATACCTGATTTGAAAAGCCACTATACGCCTCTTTCTTTGATTAACTTTATTGACAAGGTTTAGCTAGATGTTACCTGAGAACATCATAGTAAAAAAACAAACTTTCACCATCTGATTTGGATAAGATGTCATCCCACGGAAGCAAGAGGTCGGTGGGGAGCAAAGATACAGCGTCCTCCGGAAGTGTGGCCCGGGCCCGGGCCAAAGCAGAGGCGTTAACACTAGAACAGCCGTGAGGTGTTAAACAGCACCAGTGAGTACAAAAAAAATTCTACCTTTGCACTCGATCACATTTCAGGACCCTCCTTTCATGACTTTTCCTAGATATGTGCGTTCTACCACCCAGCATTTTTACATTTTCAAAATCGAGTTAGTATAAAGCGTTTTAGCAGTATTTCTGTGTGTGTCTGTGTATTTGTGGCTGCCATCTTTTTCTCCAAGCCTGCAATTCTCTTTTATATCAGCAGAGGTAGCAAGGGGGCACACACTGTGCTCAAATTCAGGCTTCAGTGCTGAATGAGACACAGTGCATAAGACTGATATTTGTGTTTATATATAGGCTACAATAACAATCAAAATAAGATATGTATATGTGCAGACAGTTATGAAAATGATAAACTGTACAGTATGTCTCCCAATCAATGTTCGTTCAGACAATACAACCAAAGGCGTAAAAATACTGATGTTCTCATAATGTAATTATAGATATAGCTAAATTAGACTGTAGACTGCTATGGAGGTATATTGAAACCAATATATAGATTATATATATAGATTATATATACAACCTGATTGGATTAAATAAGATTCTGTTGTGATTGTGTTGACATTGTTGTGATTGCAAAATAAATCTTGGTTATGTAATGTGTAAAGAACATGATGACACGAATGCCTATTATGATGATATGCAAAAGGGACAATCTGTGTCTATGAATCTTGAACAATCACCGGTTGAATATGCTAATATAGGAACAGTGCCTAAAACCCCACTTCAAAAGGTTGTTATTCAAAGGCAGCATCCAAAGCCTACTAACACATTGCACAGTAAAAGAGAACATGATCAAATGTCAACAATGAATAATCAGTCAACAATGGATAATCTTATCAATCAAGACACCATGTCCAATGTAGAGCAAAAACATGACATCGCTGATATCCTTCTTACTCAGCAGAAACTTGCTTTACTTCCTGTGAGGGAAATGAATACATTTGATGGAGACCCAATGAATTTCCTACCCTTTATGCGTGCTTTTGAACATTGTATTGAGGACAAGACAAGTAGCAATCCAGACAGGCTTTATTTCCTGGAACAGTACACCACTGGACAGTCACGAGACTTGGTGCGTAGCTGCATGCATATGCAACCAGACAGAGGCTATGCTGAAGCTAAGAAGCTACTTGAAAAGAACTTTGGAAATGAAATCAAGATAACCAGTGCCTACATGGAAAAAGCCTTGAACTGGCCAAGCATAAAGGCTGAAGATGGAAAGTCACTACAGGCCTATGCACTGTATTTGAGAGGATGCAACAATGCCATGCAAGACTTGCACTATCTGGAAGAGCTTGATAGCCCATCAAACCTCAGGCTTATTGTTTCTAAGTTGCCCTACAAGTATAGGGATAAATGGAGGTCTATTGCCTGCAATATACTTGAGATTAGTCATGGCAGGGCTAAATTCAAAGACCTTGTTGGCTTCATTGAAAAACAAGCCACAATTGTTTTAGATCCTTTGAATTTAGCCCTGCCTGTAATGTCAGCCTGTCAGCCCCTAAAACTGCTGTAAGCTTGAGAGCCGTGTTTGAAACCCGCTTGGCTCCCCTTGGGAGGTGTGGGGGATGGAAATCCTTTGTTTGGCTGATCTGCGACAATCAAGAAGAATAAGATTACCATCCCCCATGCTTCAACCATTATATCAAGTGAATGGAACTGACTTTAGAAACGAGTTATTCTGGTTTATTTCCGAGGACCACAGGAAAGGCCAAGGATTTCCACTTACACATGTGTGAGGAAACGTAACAGCGTTTTGTTACAGAACTGTTCGCAAATGTTCCATTTGTTCATTTGCTTTATTGAGGTGACTCTGCGAAATGACAATAACTAAACAAGTCCTGACAACAAAAATATATGTATAATATTGTATATAATGTTTTTTCTGTATATCACTGTAGACCACAGTCTCACTCACATATACACAACACAACACTGTTGTGTATAATACAGTTTTCTCAGTCGCTTTGGTGCATTACTCACATCACTATTAACATTTGCACAACAGTTGTCAGTGTCATCAAAATGAAAAGTCCTGACACCATTGTTTATGAACAAGATAGTCAAATGGCTTTGTCATGTTTTCATTATGACAGTTCACTCTGTAAGTGTTTTCCAATGCAAAAAAGTCAGATCTTGGTGACACTACCTGAAAATGCTCAAGACAGTACTATACACTATTTGCACGGCCATATGAAATCTACAGTGGGTTACACATTACTGTATTTAGTGAGGTAAATAAGTACAAGACGCTGAATAGTTATGTTTCACATTTTTACTGCATATGCTCTTTGCAATTCAAATGTGTTCACAGCATTGTGCAAAAGAAAAATACAAACTTATTTACAACAAACATAAGAAACACCCTTTGGGTATAGCTGTGCACAACTGTAAACAATATTGCAGTACTTATTGGACATACAACATACACAGTACTGTAAATTATTCATTCGCATCGAGACGTTCCTGTCTGTCTGGCCACATATTTTCATCAACATCACAGCGAATATCATCCCTGGCAATGCAGCGAGGAAAGTACCTCCTTGAGTGGCGAATCCACCCTCTGCAGGACTGTGCTGTGATGTCATCACATGCAGCATCCATGGCCGCTAGCAAGGCCATTTAGAATCCTCTCATTCTCAGGGATTATGTCCCTGTAAAGAGTGTCTAAAAAAGTCAGCAGATGTTGTGTGTTGTATGGACCAAGACAGGGTATATGGGTGAGGACGCCGTTTTCTGAGACGGCTGCACACATTGTAATATTCCCTCCTCGTTGGCCTGGGACATCAGTGGCTCTCTGTCCAATGCGATTTCTGCCACGCCTTCTACCTTTTGCCAGATTGAAACTCACCTCATCAAGATATATGAATGTGTGCAGCGGTTCCCTGGCGTCCAGCTCCAGTACATGCTTTATCCCAGAATAGAGAGAGAGAGAGAGAAACTATAACAACTTTTCCTGTGTAACATAATGCATTTTGGACAACATATTGTACAGTATGAACTGTCATGTAACCAGTTTACAGCACTGAACATTAGAGTATGCATAGAACACATAAATGTTTTACCTGTACATACTGGTGACGGATCTCCTTCACTCTGTCACTGTTCCGTTCAAATGGCACATTATACAGTTGTTTCATGCGCATTTCATTTCTCCTAAGCACTCTGTCAATTGTAGAGATTGAAACAGATTCAATATTGCCAAAGATATTGTCATCCTCTATAACAGCGCTCTGGATCTCTCTCAACCTTATGGCATTGTTTGCAATCACCATTGCACAAATGGCTTCCTCTTGTTGCGGCGTAAAAATGGGCCCTCTTCCACCTCTGTGAGGTTGTCTTGCAATCCTATGTGGTGCAGAGTAAAATTAGAGTAATGTACAGTAAACATGAGATATACTGCTTTAACCCATATTACTGTAGTGTACAATAACAGTGCTTCCCACTTGTAAAATGCTGCAGTACAGTACCATACTGTAAATATGGCAAATATTTACTGTAACACTACTTTACACTACAATACAGTAAATATGTGCTGCAGTAAATCTGTAAATCTAAATGTAAAATGTAAAAAGTGACGACAAGTTCTTGTCCCACTGTAAGCTTCATGTATGACACAATGACAGTAGTGCAGTGCAGATAGTTTAGTGCTGTCCAATATACACACCTGTTCTTCCGACAAATGTTATGAATGAAAGTGAAACCGCAGGGTGCGTTCGTAAATTCGCTATGAGAGCGCCGGAGCGCACACCGGGTTCAACGTCATAAAGGGACCAGGTAATTTGATTGGACAAGAGGCATTCCATGGGTGCTGACCAGATTTCCAGGGCGAATTTACGAACGCATGCTAGCGAATTCGGCGACGAAAATCGTCAGAGGAGATATACGGGTTATTTTGATAAACTGGACACATTTTGGGAATATATATTGGTACTTTCTCACCTGAAAACATATTAAAACATAAAATGACATGGTAACACTTGTAAAGGCAAAATTATAGCTTTTTTTTTTTTGAAAAAAAATGGAGGATTCAAATCGCCTTCTGCTTGCCGGTGCGAAATGCATTCTGGGAAAAAGGCGTCGGAGCCTGGCAGACGGCCTTGTGTGACATCGCCCTCCAGCGATCTTTGTGCGTCAGTACACTCTTCTCTATGTTAAACTATCATAGTGCTGAAGCACACCTCATCGCGATTGAATAAGGTCACGATCCGCGGCTCTCCTAGTGTTAAAGGTGAGAGCTGCATACGCAGCCCAGGAAGCAAAATTAAAAATGGAAAAGGCTGTAATAAAGTTGGAAACTACTAGACTGGATACCGAGTTGGAAGTGCTTACATCCCAAAGAGAAGCAGAGGTAGCCATGGTAGAAGCACAAACCTTGGAAAATGCACAATCAATGTTATTAACGTCTGAAGTCAGGGAAGAAAAATCGGAAAAATCTGTATCTGAGAGGACAAAAATGGAACGCACACATAGCTACGTTCAAGATCAAATCGAGCTAAGGAGTACTTCTCCCTCACAACACTCATTGGCACAGCCTGTCGTTCACTCACTTGATAACAGATCACTCGACAGCTTTGTGACAGGAACATTACCAGTTAACCTACCTGTGGGACGCGTCACACAACAGTCTCATCTCAACTACAATAAGCCAAATCCTGAGACACAATACACACATCCTGAAAGAATGTACTTACCTCCACCAAACCTACCTGATCCTCCTAAAGTTGAATTCAAGTATGAGTTTGTAAAACCAACACCTACCTTAAATGTAAATACGCCATCATACGTTCCCCGACACACTCAGCCAGCTAGCACACCAAATCCAATAGAGACTCTAGCACAGTATTTGGTACGACGAGACCTTGTTAACTCAGGTCTGTACCAGTTTGACGATAAACCAGAAAATGATTGCGCATGGTACTCATCATTCATCAGCGCAACCAGTGAAGCTAGCCTGACAGCAATACAAGAGTTGGATCTCAGATGGCTCGGAAAGGAATCTGGAGAACAGGCGAAACGCATAAGGTCAGTACATGTTAACAACCCCAGTCGCGCTTTAAGCAAAGCATGGGAGAGACTACGTGAGTGCTATGCAGCCCCCGAAATCATAGAGAAGTCCTTATTCCAGAGACTAGACGGCTTCCCCAGGATTTCATCCAAAGACCCCATAAAGCTACGGCAACTTGGGGACCTGCTTCAGGAGATCCAAGGAGCGAAGGAAGATGGATATCTCACCGGCCTTACTTATCTAGATACTTCCCGCGGAATTGGACCAATCGTGGAAAAGCTTCCATACCAGCTACAGGAGAAATGGTTGACATCGGGAACGCGGTACAAAGAGCAAAACGACGGCCGCTTCCCCCCCTTTCACTATTTCTGCTACTTTGTGAGCCAAGAAGCCAAAATGCGAAACGACCCAAGCTTCATATACCAAAGCTGTTCCACCACCCAGACAAAACAAGACAGATACAACGGGAAGAACGGCAACAAACCCATCCACGTG
Organism: Nansenia antarctica; assembly: GCF_963989245.1. NCBI lineage: Eukaryota > Metazoa > Chordata > Actinopteri > Argentiniformes > Microstomatidae > Nansenia > Nansenia antarctica. Next base: position 23,251,517 of record NC_137691.1, read on the forward strand.
AACAAGACGGATGTCTCATCTCAAGTTGACCCCAACAAGAACTGTCCATTGCATGGCAATAGACCTCACCCTCTCAAGAAGTGCAAAACCTTCAGGAACAAATCCCTCGATGATCGAAAGGCTTTTCTCAAGGAGAAAGGAGAAACGGGAAACAGTGTAGCGAACGGGAACTTCTAGTGCAACTCGCCCCATGCGGGAGTCGAACCCCGACCTCCCGCATAACCGACGGCCGCGCTAACCATTAGACCAAGAGAGTTAACTCCCTTGGAGGAGCTGTTAACGGGGCCTCATACAGGATCGTTACACTATCCTCACCGTTCGGGAGAGCGTGCCCTCACGCTTCACTATGTCAAGTCCCTCACGTGGACACGCCTCTCCGATGGCCTTCCTTCCATCCCAACTTTCTGACACCAGTGTAGGAGAAACTTCAAATGCAACTTCCCATCTTGCCAAAGACTGCGAGAGCGACGTAAAATGCTCAGAGTGCGACAGCACTAGACACGATGCGGCCATGCACCCCGGCCCATCGCCTCAAACAAACAACAAGGCTCCTCCACCGTCACAAGAGAACGGTGGGGAGGAAGAAGTGCAACCTAAAAAAACTGAAGTGGATGAAGCTGAGGTCAGCGACACTGAAGTCAGCGACATAGAGGTCAACACAAGCTGCACAGAAATATGCGGTCAAGGACAGTGGAGCCGTTCATGCTCAAAGATTTGCTTAGCAATGATCTATCCCAAAGGATCAAAGGATAAAGCTATAAAAGCTTATGTAACGATGGACGACCAGAGCAACCGCTCTTTAGCCAGACCAGAGCTCTTCGAACTTTTCGGCATGGAGAGTGAAACCTTCCCATACCGTCTCAGAACATGCTCTGGCATCATAGAAACATCAGGAAAGAAGGCAGAAGGACTTCAGATGGAGTCACTGGATGGAAAAGTCCACATCTCTCTCCCAACACTCACTGAGTGTCCTGACATTCCAAACAATCGGAGTGAGATTCCGACCCCAAACGCAGTTCAGCACCAGCCTCATCTCCGTCATCTTACTCAACAAATTCCAGAACTGGACCCCAAAGCGGAGATACTCATCTTACTCGGCAGAGATGTTCTTCGTGTTCACAAGGTCAGGCAGTAAGTGAACGAACCACATGACTCTCCCTTTGCCCAATGTCTAGACTTAGTAATCGGAGAGGTCTGCCTAGGGAGCATGCATAAACCTACAGTCAATGCATACAAGACACATGTGCTCGACAGCGGACGGCCTTCAATCTTCGACCCCTGCCCAAGCTTCATGCACATCAAGGACACACATCAAGGCTTCAATAAGCCTGACAAAACTCCTGAGAGGATGCTGGGACAGACAGTGTTCAACCGAACTGAGCACGACAACAAGCCTGCTCCTTCAGTGGAAGACACCATCTTCTTAGAAATCATGGACAGACACGTCTTCAGAGACAACGAGAACAGTTGGGTCGCCCCACTGCCGTTCAGAGAACCACGCCAGCCTCTGCCAAACAACAAAGACCAAGTTGTCAAGCGGTTCTCATCCCTGCAACGGACCCTGAAGAAAAGGCCTGAAATGCAGGATCAATATGGGAAATTCATGGAGAAAATCTTTGCCAATGGACACGCCGAGGCAGCACCGCCTTTGAAACCAGATCAAGAGTGCTGGTATCTTCCTACATTTGGCGTCTACCACCCACAGAAACCCAATCAAATCAGGGTGGTCTTCGATTCCTGTGCCCAGTACTTTGGTGTTTCCCTCAACGATGTGCTCCTCAATGGGCCTGACCTCAATAATACCCTCCTCGGGGTCCTGCTACGTTTCTGGAAAGAGAAGGTCGCAATCCGGGCAGACATCCAGCAGATGTTCCATTGCTTCCTGGTGAATGAAGATCATCGCAACTACCTGCGTTTTTTGTGGTACAAAGACAACGACATCAACAAGGAAGTTATTGAGTATCGGATGAAGGTCCACGTTTTTGGCAACGGGCCTTCCCCTGCTATAGCCATCTACGGTCTGCGACGTGCCATCAGAGAAGGTGCTCGCAAGTATGGAGCTGACACCGTCAAGTTTGTGGAGAACCACTTCTACGTGGACGATGGACTGATATTCTTACCTGCTGAGGCTGAGGCTATCAACCTTCTACAGCGAACTCAGTCCTCACTCGCTGAATCAAACCTTTGTTTGCACAAGTTTGTGTCGAACCGGAAGACAGTCATGGAGTCATTCTCACCAGAAGACTGTGCTCAGGTGATCAAAGATTTGGATCTCAGTGGAGAAAACTCACCTACTGTCTCTACAGAGGACCAGAGACTCATCACCTACTGTCTCTACAGAGGACCAGAGACTAATCTACTGTCTCTACAGAGGACCAGAGACTCATCTACTGTCTCTACAGGACCAGAGACTCATCTACTGTCTCTACAGAGGACCAGAGACTCATCTACTGTCTCTACAGAGGACCAGAGACTCCTCATCTACTGTCTCTACAGAGGACCAGAGACTCATCTACTGTCTCTACAGAGGACCAGAGACTCCTCATCTACTGTCTCTACAGAGGACCAGAGACTCCTCATCTACTGTCTCTACAGAGGACCAGAGACTCACCTACTGTCTCTACAGAGGACCAGAGACTCATCTACTGTCTCTACAGAGGACCAGAGACTCCTCATCTACTGTCTCTACAGAGGACCAGAGACTCATCTACTGTCTCTACAGAGGACCAGAGACTCATCTACTGTCTCTACAGAGGACCAGAGACTCCTCATCTACTGTCTCTACAGAGGACCAGAGACTCATCTACTGTCTCTACAGAGGACCAGAGACTCCTCATCTACTGTCTCTACAGAGGACCAGAGACTCATCTACTGTCTCTACAGAGGACCAGAGACTCCTCTACTGTCTCTACAGAGGACCAGAGACTCATCTACTGTCTCTACAGAGGACCAGAGACTCATCTACTGTCTCTACAGAGGACCAGAGACTCCTCATCTACTGTCTCTACAGAGGACCAGAGACTCATCTACTGTCTCTACAGAGGACCAGAGACTCCTCATCTACTGTCTCTACAGAGGACCAGAGACTCATCTACTGTCTCTACAGAGGACCAGAGACTCATCTACTGTCTCTACAGAGGACCAGAGACTCCTCATCTACTGTCTCTACAGAGGACCAGAGACTCCTCATCTACTGTCTCTACAGAGGACCAGAGACTCATCTACTGTCTCTACAGAGGACCAGAGACTCCTCATCTACTGTCTCTACAGAGGACCAGAGACTCATCTACTGTCTCTACAGAGGACCAGAGACTCATCTACTGTCTCTACAGAGGACCAGAGACTCATCTACTGTCTCTACAGAGGACCAGAGACTCATCTACTGTCTCTACAGAGGACCAGAGACTCATCATCTACTGTCTCTACAGAGGACCAGAGACTCATCTACTGTCTCTACAGAGGACCAGAGAGTCATCTACTGTCTCTACAGAGGACCAGAGACTCCTCATCTACTGTCTCTACAGAGGACCAGAGACTCATCTACTGTCTCTACAGAGGACCAGAGACTCCTCATCTACTGTCTCTACAGAGGACCAGAGACTCATCTACTGTCTCTACAGAGGACCAGAGACTCATCTACTGTCTCTACAGAGGACCAGAGACTCATCTACTGTCTCTACAGAGGACCAGAGACTCATCATCTACTGTCTCTACAGAGGACCAGAGACTCATCTACTGTCTCTACAGAGGACCAGAGACTCATCTACTGTCTCTACAGAGGACCAGAGACTCCTCATCTACTGTCTCTACAGAGGACCAGAGAGTCATCTACTGTCTCTACAGAGGACCAGAGACTCCTCATCTACTGTCTCTACAGAGGACCAGAGACTCCTCACCTACTGTCTCTACAGAGGACCAGAGACTCACCTACTGTCTCTACAGAGGACCAGAGACTCATCTACTGTCTCTACAGAGGACCAGAGACTCATCTACTGTCTCTACAGAGGCCAAGAGACTCCTCATCTACTGTCTCTACAGAGGACCAGAGACTCCTCACCTACTGTCTCTACAGAGGACCAGAGACTCACCTACTGTCTCTACAGAGGACCAGAGAGTCATCTACTGTCTCTACAGAGGACCAGAGACTCCTCATCTACTGTCTCTACAGAGGATCAGAGACTCCTCATCTACTGTCTCTACAGAGGACCAGAGACTCATCTACTGTCTCTACAGAGGACCAGAGACTCCTCATCTACTGTCTCTACAGAGGACCAGAGACTCATCTACTGTCTCTACAGAGGACCAGAGACTCACCTACTGTCTCTACAGGACCAGAGAACCAGCAGACCAGAGACCAGAGAACCAGAGAACCAGCAGAACCAGCAGAACTAGAGGACCAGAGAACCAGCAGAACTCATTCTACTTCTGCCTAAAGACTGATCAAGAGACTTTGATATTACTCACCCTTAATTCCATAGTGGCCATCAACAGGTCAGGCGGGGAGTGTGTTGTCCGGCAACACTTTCTTTATTTTCTTTAGGAAAAGTTAAAAAGTTCATATTTGATAACAATGTATATAAATATTTTAGTTAATATTTGATGTAGTGACACCACTTCCGGTTTACCGCAAATCTACTTCCGGTTTGGGAGTTCGTCCTTTGCCAGAGAGAGACCGAGACGTTATGTGTGTTCTCCATTCATCATCCAACATCCACGTTCAGATTTACACAAAGCAATGTTGTAAGTACGAAATATCAAGTGTTGGATTGGTAGCTTTATATATTAGTCATCATTTGTTGGGAATATTATGTTTTTAGTTATTATTTTGTAGCTAGATTGTTAGGCCAAAAAAGCGGACTTTCTAGCTAACCACTGTTTGTGTACATCCTGTTGAAACATGTTTTGTGCTGTTTGTCTTGCAGTTTTTACCAGTTCAATATACCTGATTTGAAAAGCCACCCTACGCCTCTTTCTTTGATTAACTTTATTGACAAGGTTTAGCTAGATGTTACCTGAGAACAGTGGCGCCGGCAGGATTCGATTTCATAGTACGCACAGAAACGTTTATTTTTTTGCAGAAATAGCGCAGACTAGCCTACAATATAGGGATGTAGCAAGCTACATGGTGGCCAACAGAGGTATCGACAGACACTCCCACATTTTCCCACCTGTTTCAAGCAACGATTATTTAGATCACCTCTCAAAAGAAGAAAAACTAAGATATGTGAACAAACTACACATTTTGGACACTTGCGATCCATATAGAGCACCCGCCGCAGTATTTCAATCACTAAAAACAGCGAAGTCGCTGCCAGAGCTGCAGTTCGGTGATGTTTACATATCTTGTGGAGAATCATTCCCCTCACACTGCCGCCAGTACTGTACTCTGATGCGCACCTTTCCACTGACATTCCCAGCGCCGTCGGCAAACAACAAACTAACGGGTTGAGTGATTGGCTGAACGCAACGTGAAAGACTTTATTAGGGGGTGTTCACACTTGACTTTTTTTTCCCCCTGCAATATTATAATTCTGTTGGTAGCTGGCAGGTGTATGTCAGTCACAGGTGTGTGACTGGCACCTGAATGGCACCTAATTGACAGGAATGATATTCTGGGGCCAGTGGCGATCCCATATCTCCAGAATCTGGGACCTGGGAATCTGGGAACTCCATCCTCCATGATGACAACGCTCGCCCCCACAGAGCCAGGATCATCACAGAGCACCTCCAGTATTTGGGAGTGGAGAGGGTGGAATGGCCTGCCGTGAGTCCAGACCTCAAACCAAATGAACACTTGTGGGATCAGCTTGGGTGTGCTGTACGTGCCAGAGTGACCAACGCAACCATGTTGGCTGACTTGCGGCAAATCCTGGTTGAGCAATGACCAGCATGAGGAGGAGGTGGCAAGCTGTTGTGACTGCGTATGGATCTTCCACACGCTACTGAGGTCCCTGACAGTGTAACATGAATAAAGTGTAAAAATGGCCAATATGTGTTGTTTTTTCCTTATTACTGTGGGAGAGTGCAATCATCCAATCCACCAAGCAACTAAAAACGAGAGTGAATACCAGCAGAAGAATATAGGGGATTTTGGCAAATATTTTTGGGCCGCTACCCACACGTTTAGCTGTGTTGCTCATTCCACGAATGCATGATCCTTACAACTTGTACCTCGTTGTAAAGGTGACTAATCAGGCTTTCCAAAGATATCAAATACAATACCAATTGGTATTATTAAAGGGGAGGAATAATCAACCGAAATAACGTTTCAGAACTTTTGAGGAGTTTATATGGTACATGGCAGTCCCACGCGCCTGTCCCGCTCCAGTTCTGCATCCAATTGAATGCATGCAATGATTGAAGTAGGGGCCCTGGGCATCCGCGATGCAGAACTGCGTGGATGGCCCGGCGATATAAAATGTTTTGGGCCGCGGTCTGCTGAAATAAGTTATTTTCAATGAAAATCACCAGAGACAAAATTACAAATATTATATATTTTTTATATAATACATTCTGAGCGGCCCAGAGTCTCGCGGCCCTCCTGGCATTTGCCAGGCTTGCCCGGTGGCCAGTCCGCCACTGAGTAGATCTATAGACTCGTTTTCAAAGACGGGAAGCTCACCGAGTGGTCATGTGGCTATGACAGGGCATAAACACAAAGCTCATTCACCTGCGTTCAATTTCAAGTATGTTTGGTATTTATAGAACGACAGGCGTACGCAATTTTAAACAAGCGCAGCCCGTTTTATAAATAATGCTTACGTCCGTTTAGAAAAATGTGCTTACGTGCAAGTCAAAGATGATGTTCAAATACTTTTGTTTATAAATGAGGCCCCTGTGGTCTTTTTATAGTGCTTACTTCCTGATTGAACAATTAAGCATTGAGGTGTTCGGCCAGGTGGCACATGTATTGGCCAATTAGCTCATGTAGTGTAATTTTTAATGGCAGTGTTTTGAAATGGCAAACATGTGATTTTATGTCAGATTGTTGTGTCTTAGGCAGACAACCGTGTTAAGTGCCATTTTGAATAGCAAAATGTGTGTAAAGCAGAAAATGTGTTTAGAGTTTTGGAGACTTGAGAAGAGGTTTTGGTCTCTGTGTGTCAGTTTAAATAATTGTGCTATGCATGTCATTTTATTGTGTTAGCAATTGGAAAGAACTGTAAATACAAATATATAGTGGAGTGTAAGGGTTGGGGAAGCGACCTTATTGTGGAGCGACCCTTTGGCGCCCTCTGGTGTTTTATGTATGCATTTGTCTGTCCTAATTAACTGATTTGTACCTGGTGTGTGTTGTTTGGCTGTGGCTATTTAGATCCCTCTGTTTCCCCTCTGGTTCTATATCGTGGAGCTCCGCCCCATAGGGGAGCTCTGCTCCTATTGGTTTACCCGCTACCTAAAGTAGCCAATGACTGAATTTTTCAATGCCTGCGCCCGCCTGGGGTGCTATATAAAGGGGCGTACATCGCTCCATCATTCTCCCAAAAAGTTCAGCATGGGTTTATATCTGAAGACTGAGAAGGACGACTACTAAGACTGGAGGACCCGCCAGACTTTTCCCTTCAAGATGGATCGTCCGCCGCCTATGGAGAAGTTCCTCCGGGACGCCTGCCGCTGCGACTTCCAAGCAGCAGAGGACACTTTTCAGCGGAGGAGACTTTTCCCTTCAGCGATGGATCGTCCGCCGCCGACCACGAAGAAGTTCCTCCGGGACACCTGCCGCTGCGATTTTCTAGCAGCGGAGGACAAGCAAGAACGGCGTTCTGGGCAGGCACCTCCCCAAGTAGGGATGGTCCCGCCCGCTCAGCCGGCCCTGACATCACGCCGCCCTCACCCAGCTGAGTGGTCGGTGCCGGTGTCAGAATCAGAAAGCTCTGATGAGAGCGAGCGGCAGGTAGAGCACGTGCTCCCCGCCCTCGCCGCCCCATCTCGGTACGCAGGCGGCGGCAGCGGCGAATAACATCGCCGTGTTTAACGCCGCCATTGCGAAAATCACTGCGAAACTGAGGTTTCGGCGTGATGCGGCACTGGCTCTACCTCTAAACGACGGAGCCATGCCCCACTCGGCATCCCCAGCCCCCGCCGCTGACCACTGGGAGGCCCCGCTACGGCCCCCCACGGCAGCGTGGCCCGGTTTCACGGGCGGAGGGGTCGGTAATGACCCCACCACCGGTTTCCTCTTCATGGCTGCTACCTCATAAAGAGGCAAAAGAAGGAAAATCCACACCTTACTTTTTCAGTAAAGGAGATTTTTCCCATGTTATCTACCGGAGCGGAGACCCACCTGCCTTGTCGGAGCGTGGTCCAATCGCTACCGGTTAGAAACAAGGCGGAGACTGGCCCAGCTTACCAGCGTGTGGCCAGCTCTCTGCCTAACGGTCTAACCCCTATCACGACACAAAGGGGGTTAAACACCCCTGTCTGTAGCCGTATGGAGGGACCGTTATTACATAAAAAACTCCTCCATGTCTATCAAGACCTGGCCCAGCTCATGAGCGTGCGGCCGGTTTTTTGGTTATCAGGCATAATAAACCTACGTTGATAAAGGGCATTGTTACTCAAAACAAGCACTCTTTACAGACGGCAAACCATCCCTAAGGAGGATTTTCCATGGTATCTACCAGAGCGGAGACCCACCTGCCTTGTCAGAGTGTGGTCGAATCGCTACCGGTTAGAAACAAGGCGGAGACTGGCCCAGCTTACCGGCGTGTGGCCAGCTCTCTGCCTAGCGGACTTACCCCTATCACGACACGAGGCGGGTTAAACACCCCTGTCTGTAGCCGTATAGAGGGACCGTTATCTACCAGAGCGGAGATCGACCTGCCTTGTCAGAGTGTGGTCGACTCGCTACCGGTTAGAAACAAACCGGAGACTGGCCCAGCTTACCGGCGTGTGGCCAGCTCTCTGCCTAACGGACTTACCCCTATCACGACACGTAGCGGGTTAAACACCCCCCCTGTATGTAGCCGTATAGAGGGGTCGTTATGTACATCAAAAACCCCTCCATGTCTATCAAGACCTGGCCCAGCTCATGAGCGTGCGGCCGGTTCTTTGATTATCAGGCATAATAAACCTGCGTCAATAAAGAGCATTGTTACACATAACAAACACTCTTTACAGACGGCAGCCCATCCCTTTCGAAATGACCCCACCTTGGGCTGTGCCACCTCCTCGGTGTGCAGCGGCGGCTGGGATCATACAGAAATTCAAGTTTTTTCTGTCGACTGCACCACAACAGACGGTCCAGCCGCTGTCGTTGCGTTATGCAGAATGACTAGAAGGGACAGGTATTCTGTCGGGCTGGCTAGACAGGACATTGAGGAGGGGATATGCACTACAGTTCATTCAGCCTCCTCCGCCCGGCGTGAGAGAGACTGTTTTTTGTCCTGCCCGATAAAGACACGTGCGCTCCAGGAGGAGATTACGAATCTCCGGGTGTGTCGAGTGACAAATACAATCACCGCTCTGTCAAGGATGTCCTTACTAGGACTGATGTCTGCAGCCCATGTAGTGGTCCCCTTAGGCCTGTTACACATGCGCAGACTGCAGAGGCGGTTCGCACGACTGCGACGGGTTCCAGTGAGACGCCGTCGCAAGTTGATTGTAATACAGAGATCGGTCAAAACCGACCTGAGCTACTGGAGAGACCCGCGCGTCATCGCGCGCAGAGTCGCCTGAGTTCGCTGAAGCTCTCCACATTCCAGGTCTGCTCAACGAAGGAGCAGATCTGTTATCACGGGGAGGCCCGAGGGACGACGACTGGAGGTTAGCACCCTCCATTGTGTCGCTGATTTGGGCACGGTTCGGGCAAGCAGAAGTGGTTCTGTTTGCGTCACGGACGAATGCGCAGTGTCACCTTTGGTTCTCCCTGCGCGAACAGGACAACCCGCCATTGGGAGTCGATACATTCGCACACCACCCATGGCCGAGGGTCCTGTTATACGCGTTCCCACCCCTGACATCTATCCTCCCACTGTTGGCACGAGTGAGGTCAGAGAGGCTAGAGTTAATTCTTGTAGCCCCGGACCGTCCCGGAGCCCCGTGGTTTCCGGAACTGATGGAGATGTTGGTAGAGGGCCCATGGCCCATACCTCATCGACAAGATGCACTCTCTCAAGCCGGAGGCTTGGTGAAGGGGCCGCCTATGAGGGGGGGCCCCTCATGGCCTGGTTACTGAGAGGGATTGTTAGAACGCAGGGGTCTGACAGACGCGGTCATTCAGACTTCCACTGCAAAGGGATATGCAGTGCGCTGGCGAGTTTTACACAGTGGTGTGAGGGACAGGACATTGACCCTGTCTGTTGTCGGGTCGAAACGTTCTTGTGCTTCTTACAGTCGCTGTTGACAAGTGATTGGCGGCGGGAACTATTAAAGTTTACGCGGCTGCCATCTCAGCTTGTCACTGGTTTTTCAGTCATTCGCTGGTTTAGCGTTTTTTGACTGGAGTGTGTAGGCTTAGACGCCCTCATAGGACTCTAATGCCAAAATGGGACCTGTCGATTGTGCTAGAGGCGCTGTGCGTGCCCCCATTCGAACCCATTGTCACTGTGTCGTTGCGTTTTATTGTCTCTCAAGACGAGTCTACTCCTCGCCTTGACTACGGCTGAGCGAGTGAGTGATTTGTGCCCTCTCTCGTCACGGGCAGATTGTTTGATCATATCTGATGACGAAACAAAAGCTGTATTACGCCCTAACCCGGATTTATCCCTACGGTTAATCGTGGGTTTAGGGTTCAGAGCTGTGCTCTGAGCGCCTTTTTTTCCTCCTCCTCACGACGGAGAGAGGGAGAGGCGTTTTACATTGTATTGTCCGGTGCGCGCGTTGGCACAATATGTGAAGCGCGAGGCAGGACTGAGATCTTCTCCCCGGCTTCTGATCTGCTATGGCGGACAGAAAGCCGGGACACCACTCTCGAAGCAGAGGCTGTCCCTTTGGATTGCGAGGCTATTAGCCTCGCATACGAATCGAAGGGGCAGCCCGTGCCGACTGGCATTCGGGCTCATTCCACCAGGGGCATGGCCGCATCAGTGGCCATTCTCAGGGGAGTGGGAGTGGAGGAGATATGTGTGGCGGCGTCTTGGTCGTCGCCATCACTTTTATACGGTGTTACTTGAAGATATTTCTTCCTCATCCTTTTCTCATTCTGTCCTCAGTTTTGATGATGACTGATGTAGTGGGGAAGGCACTTGGATTACCCTGGTCATGGGATTCTATTCAAGTGCTGTCAGGATGAATACGGATGTGCCTGGGGAAGGGACCCTCCTCCAGGACATGTTCCGTTAGATCAACAACCCTACGTGCTCACGTAAGGGTTAGGTCAGTGATATTCTTCCTCAATCCTTTCTCATTCTGTCCTCAGTTTGCTGATGACTGATGTTGTGGGAAGGGCACTTGGATTACCCTGGTCATGGGGATTCTATTCAAGTGCTGTCAGGATGAATACGGATGTGCCTGGGGAGGGGACCCTCCTCCAGGACATGTCTGTTAGATCAACAACCCAACGTAAGGGTTGGGTAAGTGATATTTCTTCCTCATCCTTTTCTCATTCTGTCCTCAGTTTGCTGAGGACTGATGTAGTGGGGATGGCACTTGGATTACCCTGGTTGGGGATGCTATTCAAGTGCTGTCAGGATGATTACGGATGTGCCTGGGGAGGGGACTCTCCTCCAGGACATGTTCCGTTAGATCTACAACCCTGCGTGCTCACGTAAGGGCTAGATCAGTGGAGCAGACTCGGTGTGGGTTGGGCCAACTTTTTAAGGTTGTCTTGAACCAACATCAGTGGTCAGCTCCGGGTGCCGCTGAGATTGTTTTTGGATTAATAGTCTCAGTGGGGGTACATTTGGCCTCGCTCGCTCCGCCTAAACCAATAGGAGCAGAGCTCCCCTATGGGGCGGAGCTCCACGATATAGAACGATAGTTATGGAGATAGACTCCAGTTCTATGAGTGGAGCGGAGCCCCATAGGGCTGCTGGCCCACTTCGACTCGTTCAAACCCGGCTGTTTTGTATGTTTGGGAGAATGATGGAGCGATGTACGCCCCTTTATATAGCACCCCAGGCGGGCGCAGGCATTGAAAAATTCAGTCATTGGCTACTTTAGGTAGCGGGTAAACCAATAGGAGCAGAGCTCCCCTATGGGGCTCCGCTCCACTCATAGAACTGGAGTCTATCTCCATAACTATCGTTGTCGGTTGTTCACTTCATGTTGCGTTTGTTATGTGTATACGAGTCTTCTTAGCCTTATTGTTCCTCGCCGGATTAGGAAATAAGTATAGTTGACTGTTGTAAGTACATTGCTCTGCCTTGTTCCTATTATTATTTAAAACGTTTATCGGAGACTTGTTTTCTCCTCTTTTGTTTATTCGCTTACTGTGCGGTTATTATTTGTTCCGTTTACTCAAAATAAAGAGTACCGTTATTATTCATTATACTCCTGCTTCCGTCTACTCTGTTCTACTCTGCGCCTGGGTCCAAACACATTACCCCACCGTAACAGTGGAGGTTAAAATAAGAATATGACTTGGCTTGACAAAAGATAATTTTTTTAAAATTTTGCTTTAATCCCTGATAATGATAAATGGGATGTAATCAACTTTTGGCACAAAATAAAACTATTATTATTATTATTTAGCAATTTAAACATGTCAGCCCTGCAAGTTTGTTTCCTGAGGGTTAGCTGACAACCCCACTGTCTTTTTACTTATTGAGCCTGCACTGTTTTATGTATTTTATTGAATGTTTTCTGTTTTCTGTATTGAATGTTTTCTGCCCTAACTGAGCTGTTTGACAACAAAATTTCCCCATTGGGGACAATAAAGGTTTTCAATCAATCAATCACTGACAGATGACAGGTAGTGTAATGGGCGAGTGGTTGTCTTGAGGGAGCAGTTGGGGGTGGAGTTAACCAGCTATTGTTCCCACCCATTACCTACCTGTGAAAAAAGGCTGGGAATACTTTGAGGCTGTATTTCTCAGCTTGCTGTATTGGGGGGTATCAACATTCAAATATGCAGGACTTCTTCAACTTGTTTTCAACAGATTTCTGTCACAGATGTATGACACATCATTTGAAAGCTTACAATCTACCCTTTCATAATCTGGAAAAAATTTGAAAAATGACGTTGCCAGACTTGCAGACTTTTTCATCAAACCTTGTCACATATGATATAAATGTCCATGTAGTTTTCTTAGGTCATGTTCTCACATGAAAGTCTGAATCGAGACCCGGAGCAAGTGGATGAGTTCGCAACATTGTTACATAAATTATTTCTCTGATTTGCGTTCTCACAGCCCTTCATGTAAACGAAGTAACATACGCAATCGAAGCAACAGACGTGGTAGTTGATTGGTTGTCCCTCTCTTATCCAGATCAACACGCATGCTCTGTTGTTTTCCTATGGACTGCCTTGAGCAGCGTTCTCACCAAAAGCGAAGTGAAGCAAAGTGATGGATGCGTCGTTTGTAACCGTACCCTTTTCAAGCGGAGCATCCGACGGGTATTTGCTCCGGGAGTTACTTCGAATGCGCGTTCTCACAGCTCCAAACGACGCTGAGCAAAGCGAATTTTATCCTAAACTCTGTTTCAAGTGAAGCAAATGTTCTAGTGAGAACACCCCCTTAGTTTCTGTATTTATTGTGAAGTGTCCATTTAAGGAAGGTCCAGTTGGAAAAATGCAAAGCAGTGAAGAAATGTGATGTGACTGTGCCTGAACCTGGCCTCTGAAAAGTCAAGGGTGTTCTGGTGAAACGGGATACATAGACAATATGTGACATATGTGACCATGTTCAGACTTTTATTCAGAAACATTTTAATAGATTTCAACGTTGTTGAAAATCAATGACCCACTCGCTAGTCAAGCCAAAATATTGCAATTCGGTGAGTAATCCCCACTACTACCTAGTTAGTGTAGAGTAGCAGTGATTACTCACCGAATCCATTAACGAGTGTGTCATTGATTTTCAACAACGTTTACATTTATTATGATTTTTCGGAATAAAAGTCTGAACATTTTGATTGGTTGCCGACTTGTTTCCGGTTTCAGCAGCTGCTGTCACATATGTCTATGTGGCAAGCTTTGGCCAACGTGATCATGTTGTAACCAATGATGGACAAGAAAAATTGTGTGTGAGGTTGCTGTTGGGTTTAAGACATTCAGACTAATTTAAAAGCACGGAGAGAGGTTCTAAGAGTTTTAAATAACAGTAAAATGATGTATGAAGTGAAAGGGAATACTGCATTCTGCAGTATTGAGATGTTGAGCTTGTTCCAGTCAAGGTCCTCCTGTGTTTATAGATCCCTGTCTGGAGAAGCAGACTGTGACGCTGTGAGATGGACCAGGGGTAGAGACTCCACAGAATACTAATCCCTATCCAGTAGGTTAGGAATACGAATAGAAAGCTTTGAGTTTTGTGATTTCTGGTGTTGACTTTACTCCTTTTAAGAATGTTGGTTACTTTGGTGTTGTGATGTGTTATGGTTTTCGATGTTCTTCCAGTTTGCGTTTTTGGCCATTATTGTAAATTCTAACATAGGTTGAAAGGGTCATTAGAAAATGTTTGTTACTGTAATGCCTCTATAACACACACACACACACACACACACACACACACACACACTCAGGTCTGGGAATATGTGACAGCAGATGGTAAAACCGGGAACAAGTCGGCAACCGAAAAATGTAAATAAATGTCAACGTTATTGAAAATCAATGACACACTCTTTAGTCAAGCCAAAATATTTAAATGCAATGGATTCAGTGAGTAATCCCCACTACTACCAAGTTAGTGTTGAGTAGTGGGGATTACTCACTGAATCCATTGCATTACAATGTTTTGGCATGACTAGCGAGTTGGCAGTTGTTCCCGGTTTCACCAGCTGCTGTCACATATGTTCAAGCTGTTAGCGATGCAAATACCCACACCCACACATGTGCACTGTCAGATCTTTCATCGTCAAGGCCGGTTATAGAACATGACAGTGTCAGTACACTTAATGAGAAGAGAACCCCTTCACAGCTGGATACCACAGCTGCTACTGCTAGTGACTTGTGTGGAAGTGAACATATAGAGCAGCATTGATAATCAGGACAATCTGCTCCATTTAAATACAGTCACAGCCCTCCCTTACCCGAGCCACTGGAGACTTGCGTTAATGTGTGAAAGCCAATTAAATCCTGGAAATATTATAGCATTATACCTTAGGTGAGGTTGCCGGGTTGTCGTTTCCATGCTGGGGTGGTACAGTATTACCTTGCCTAAAACCTGAAGATAGGTGTCAATTCCTAAAGTTTGTGCCTACTGTTGGCCTTAGCTCAGTGAATTAACATTGTCTAATTCCTATATGGGTTTATCAAGCTGATTATAAGAATTCAGTTCCCAGAGGGTTGCATTGGAATAACCATCACCCACTGTTACGACCACATATGGTCTAGGGATATGGGGATAACAATTAAATAAAACCGGGGGGGACAAGAACCGGAGGAGATGGGAGAATATAAATAAGACAATATTTATTGTAAAAGGATAACAAAAACAGGTTTCCGTGAAACACTTTAACTAAAAACGACTCTATAAAACGAAGAGCGAATGAATATAACATGATAGTAAAGGATAAAGTAAATTAGAAAGCTATGCAACAATTAAACAAGAGCTTAAGCTACCAAGCAAACCACACACCGTAGCACTCTATGGTGGTAGCATGCGCTAACTACCAAGCAAACCACACACCGTAGCACTCTATGGTGGTAGCAGCATGCGCTAACTAGAAACAACCAAGCAAACCACACACCGTAGCACTCTATGGTGGTAGCATGTAGCACTCTATGGTGGTAGCATGTAGCACTCTATGGTGGTAGCATGCGCTAACTAGAAACACACACAGAACACAGGACGTAACACCCACACATCTAAATCATTTAAGTCAGCAGGGCTCTCAAGTCTCACGCATTGGGCATGAGACACGCATTTCAACCCGTTCACACGTGTGTCTCACGCCCAATGCGTGAGACTTGAGAGCCCTGAGTCAGTCACATCTTGGTGGACGGAGACTCAGAGGGCCCTATTATGCACTTCTTAACTTGCCGTCTTAGGTCTTAATAAAGACGCACCGCCAGGTTAACACCTACCGCCACCCTTATTATGCGCTTCATACGCGCTACTGCTATTATGCAGGTGTCGATAGGCGCCCACACATAAGACGTAAAACTCCCGTGCATATATTACTCATTGTGGGAGTGTTCATATGTTAATGAAGTGCACTAGGCGCCCCTGCTATTATGCGATCTGACTTTGCTCCTAGCGCTAAGAAGTGGTTTGAAAAGTTCTTAAGTTTAGACTTCATGCACGTTTTGAAACACGAGCGCGCCTCCGCGGTTTGCGCATGCATGTGGGCACACATGAACACGCACGTGGCTCCACGGCAAGACGTCAATTACGGTCACAGTATAAATGCCACCACTGGCAAATGTTAAGCCAGAGAGAGAGAACAATGGAATATATCCTAGGAAGGAATTATGATAGACGAAGACGGCGCGCCGAGCGCATATACCGGCAACGACTTTGTTACCTCGGGCTGACATAGGCCAAATCTCAAATAAATCCTGGATTCGTGATCTAAGCATTTTAGCGCTTTCAATTGGTGATCCAACTGTTAATAATGCTATAATATATTGCAATTACAATTATATTATAGCCTATTATTAAAATATGTATAATATAGCCTATATATATATTATTTTATTCTGTTTACAGAGCAGCAATGCTTGTATGAGCTGCGCTTCACCCGTCAGGCAGTAGCTGACATATGTCGTTTGGTCAGCAATGACACGCCTGTTTCACCACCTCGGCTCGGGGAGGATTTCGCGCCGTTCCAAAGATTGCGAACTGACGAGCCTTGACCTCATGCACGAGCTTGTTACTTTCTTCTGCAGAGAAGCGCGCTGACCTCCTTCTTAGGACTTCCATAATAGCATAGCGCTAAAGACTCAACGCAGGGCCCAGAGTATGACCTATCCAATGAAATGCTGTCCATCCATTTCTCTGTGTTCTTTGCATTCTATTCAGAACAGCGGGCGGCTGTGGCTCAGGAGGTAGAGCCGGTGTCTAATGATCACAAGGTCGGCGGTTGGCAGTTGGATCCCAGGCTGGCCACGTGTCGAGGTGTCTTTGGGCAAGGCACTGAACCCCAAATGGCTCCCAAAGAGTGGGCCGGTGCTTTGCATGGTAGCTTGCCGCCATTGGTGTGAATTTAATTGTGTGAATGGGTGAATGAGAGGCCATTGTAAAGCAGAAAGTAAAAATAAATGTACACTGCCAAGTAACAACTCCAACCAACCAATTAAAACAATTTTATTGACTTGACTGTAGACCCCAGAAGCCAGGGGAAAAACTGGGCACAGTGGCAAGGAAAACCCTTGAGAGGAAGCAGACTCAGTGGGGGCAGGTCCTTCCTCCTCGGGCTGGTCAGGTGAAACTATGCTTTTCTTTCTCTTTGCACAAGATAGAGGCTAATGATTGCTGCACACGTAGAATCTATGTAGAATCTCCCACATTAAGGCCCTGTCCACACCTATACGTTTTTTTGATAAACGTGGATTTTTATATTCGTTTTGGGGGGTTCGTCCAGACGCAAACGAGTTTTTGCCCTCTGAAAACGAAGATGTTTAAAAACGCCTGCCAGAGTGAAGATGTTTAAAAACGCTGTATATTCGCCGTATATTTTTGACGTGTGGACGAGATAGACGGAGCTTTTTGTATTCGTCACGTCATCATGCTCGTAGATTTCTATGATCATGCGCACTGCAGCTGTTTGCTGTTCCCTCCAACGTCATATCCTGGCACCAGTAACTACTATGTTTACAACAGGCAACGGTGTTCGAGGCTACACAAGCGAGGCAAATGGATGTGAACAAAGTGCTTCTAGTTCTTTCACTGTTAACTGGACTTTTAACCTGTTTACAGATAAATGCACAGTTAATGATCGAGAACATTGAGAGACAGAGGCGTCTGATTGGCCAGCGGGGCTATGGGGATAATATTATATCGCCGACTACTGGTGTGGAATGCTCAATGACAGCGTTTATATTGCGTTCATGCGTTTGCATGTGGACACAGACATTGTTTATAAACATGCTGGTGTGGACGGTAATATTTTTATATACGAAAAACTTTATCAAAAAAACGTATAGGTGTGGACAGGGCCTTAGTCAACAACAAACACAGCATATTAGCATCTAAAAAACATAGCGAGAATTAGGGAGTATTTGTCCAAGCAGGATCTTGAAAAACATATCCACGATTTTATATCTAGCAGGTTAGACTGCTGCAATGACCTTTTTTCAGGATTCTCCAAACAGGCACTTAGACAAATACAACAACAATGTAAACGTTTATGTAAAGCACTATGATTTCATGATTTCTATGACTCATATTTTTTCATTTTATTGACAGATACAGTAGAGATTTAGGCAGGAAGGATGGGTGAGAGAGAGAGGAGGGATGACATGCAGGATATGTCCCCGGCCGGAATCGAAATGGGGACCCTGCGGTCACATGGTGAACGCTTAACCCGTTACGCCACCTAAGCGCCCCAGAGCACAACTTTTTGGGCTTCAAGAAGAAGACTAATGGGAAACTGGACACACGTTCTGCGGGTTTTGGAGTCTGGTCGGAGTGGCCGAATATCAATGACCTATGCAACCGGATCGGAGTGGAGATAAAATGGACATACATTTACCCACAAATGGAACCAGTGTCTTCATCTGATACAGTGGTCAAAGACTCCTGTGTTGTTGTGGAGGCTTTTGCTCTGGGCTTTATTGACAATTCTGTATCACATTCCATGTACAAAAATGTTGCCATAGGCAAGGACATACTTATCTTTATTGTTAAAGCAAGACTACAGGTTCTGCTAACTAAGTATAACCTTGCACTCTGGTATCCTGCGAGTTATGAGCCTTTTTATATTATGAACCCTAATGTGTCAAATGGAGTCAGTGGCACATATCACTAATGGCTGCCATGCTTACAAAGGCCTCAAACGTCACGCATGACCGTCTTGTCAACCTAGGCATCACCATCTACAGTTAAAATTCATGAGCATTCCCGTCTTATGGCAAGTTCAGTGTGCCAATTACGCCTGACATTGTTGTTGTTGAGGCAAGGGGAGGTGACCATTAGAAGCAGTTATTAGGGGCCTTGGCTTCAGGTGTCTGCTAGTAATACTGGTATTTGTCAGCCTTGGACATTGAGGCATTGAATGCCATTACACCTTCTTAGATTTGCAGGCCTCCCAAAGAAAAAAGCCAAGCAGCTTGCAATATATTGTTCTGTCTCAGCTGTTGTAGGAAGCTTAGCTGTGTGGTAAAGACGGTGTTACCTGTATCCATGACTATTTGTTTTGATCTTTGTTATATTTGGTGTTCTTTGAGGTGATGCTTTACTGTGAACTCAAAATAAAGTATTCAAATGTGTGTGTGTGTGTGTGTGTGTGTGTGTGTGTGTGTGTGTGTGTGGGTGTGGGTGTGGGTGTGGGTGTGGGTGTGGGTGTGTGTGTGTGTGTGTGTGTGTGTGTGTGTGTGTGTGTGTGCAAAAGAAAGAAAGAGAGAGAGTGAGAGAAAGAAAACATTCATTAATAACAGACACAAAATCATCTGGAGGCATATTCTCTTTCTTTTCTGGTCCATGTCCGTTTCATAACCCCAGATGGTACTTTGAGGATGTAGCCAAAAAAAAAAAGGCTTTTTAAAAGGTTTTCAGTATTAGGGTCTGGCCAAACCCCTCTTGGGAAACATGATGTGAAATATGTTGGTAGCTTTAACAAAGAGAGCGAGGAGGCCAGGGAGTGGAATGGAGTTTTTATCTATTTCAGCAACTACTGATTGTGACATCACAGGTTTGCTTGGAGTGTCGTCCTTCTGAAATGAAGCCACTGACCTGGCCAACTGATGGTGCCCTCTGTACACTCGCACCTCAATGAAGAGCCAAGGTTTCAGAGGGAAGCTGAAACAAACACAATCAAATCTCTTTTTCCCCAAAGTAAGGGCTTTTCCATTTTAACATTCAGCCCACACACAGTCTTAGATGCATCAGAAGACAACATAAATTCACAAGGTGCAGAGAGATCGACCTCTCCAGGCAATGAAATTCATTAACCCTATTCGGGAGCAGATTATGTTGGGTATTAGATTTCTTGAGCGCAATGAAGCCGTAAAGAAATGCTGAATCTGATTTATCTGTGTTTTTATGGTACATCTTGGGGAGCCGCTCAACATGCTTCTTTTCAGCCCTTCTGACGGTGTTCTGCTTAGTGTGTGTGTTATGCATGCGTCACATCAGTTGTGACTGTACCTTTAAGACACACACACAGTTAGTGTTGTTACCCCGATAGACTAGAGGTTGTTGTTGTGAGAGCCATGTGTGAGCCTACAGTAAAGTGATAACAGAAACGTCGTAGTCCGAAGGTTATTGAATACAACAGTATGAAGGTTATTGAATACAACAGTATGAAGGTGATTGAATACAACAGTATGAAGGTTATTGAATACAACAGTATGAAGGTGATTGAATACAACAGTCTGAAGGTGATTGAATACAACAGTATGAAGGTGATTGAATACAACAGTCTGAAGGTGATTGAATACAACAGTATGAAGGTGATTGAATACAACAGTATGAAGGTGATTGAATACAACAGTCTGAAGGTGATTGAATACAACAGTATGAAGGTGATTGAATACAACAGTCTGAAGGTGATTGAATACAACAGTATGAAGGTGATTGAATACAACAGTATGAAGGTGATTGAATACAACAGTATGAAGGTTATTGAATACAACAGTATGAAGGTTATTGAATACAACAGTATGAAGGTTATTGAATACAACAGTATGAAGGTGATTGAATACAACAGTATGAAGGTGATTGAATACAACAGTCTGAAGGTGATTGAATACAACAGTCTGAAGGTGATTGAATACAACAGTCTGTGCAGAACCATCGACTGCTGAACAGATACTAAAGAATAGAACAAATAGAAGCACATCTCAAAGCTCACCTCATGCTGAGAAGGGAGTGATAGAGCTGGTTCAGGATTTAGCAGCAGGTTTTAGGGGGTGTTCTCACTAGAACATTTACTTCACTTGAAACGGAGTTTAGGATAAAGTTTGCTTTGCTCTGCGTCGTTTGGAGCTGTGAGAACGCGCACTCGAAGTAACTCCCGGAGCAAATACCCGTCGGATGCTCCGCTTGAAAAGGGTGGTTTCGCTTCGGTTAGAAACGACGCATCCATCACTTTGCTTCGCTTCGCTTTTGGTGAGAACGCTGCCCGACGCAGTCCATAGGAAAATAACAGTGCACGCGTGTTGATCTGTATAAGAGAGGGACAAACGGGCAATTTTCTATTTTTCTGACCAATCAACTACCACGTCTGTTGCTTCGATTGTGTATGTTACTTCGTTTACATGAAGGGCTGTGAGAACGCAAATCAGAGAAATAATTTATGCAACAATGTTGCGAACTCATCCACTTGCTCCGGGTCTCGATTCAGACTTTCATGTGAGAACATGACCTTAATCAATCAAGACTATTTGATCTCCACGGTGATATGATGCTGCATGGTGAACTACTGTTTTGAATTGTTTTGGCAAGCTGTCTACATATTCAGCTATAACTTTATGAAAAAATGCGAAGACAAATGTATCATCAGCACACATACCAATCTTGAAGGCAACACCTATTTTGATATAAGCAGTGAGACATCAAACTCTTTGTCAGGCTTTGTTCCACTTTTTAATCTAATTTCCACTTCTCTCCAATGTCCTATCCTTTAAATGTCACATACATTAATTCAGTGACTGAGATCTCACCATGATCACAAGGGGCTGTTTTCCATATTAAACCTCAATGTAATCAAAGAGTCCAAAGTTATGAGCATGCCTTTGTTGGAAAAAAAAGGCATAATAATTAATTCCAGCTTCAATTAAAAGTTAACGAGTGTATTCAAAACCGAGGACAGGCTGTAATCAACTGCCAGTCATAAAACTTTTGAGCATAAATATTTCATAGTTTTCCCCTCATAATGTGTAATTTTGAATTAAGGTGAATTCTCACATATTGGTCTACTGTTGTTTTCTGTATAGGTTCTGATTGAATGTGAATGCACTTCTTCTAATTCAACCACAAGAATCGCAACCAAAGACACCGCAAAATCCTTTCCTAAGAAGCTTGAGGTTTCACATAAGTCTAATAATAACAAGACACACATATCCAACTATATTATGTATATAGATATATATTTTATTATGGGTTGAAAAGGAACAAAAGTGCATGGCAAATGATCCTGTGCCACTGTGAAATAATTAGGCCTTATTGGCCTAATTAGGCGACAGCCTCTGCGACACACTCCTGACACTTTTAGGCTACGTTCACACTGCAGATCTTGATGCTCAATTCCAATTTTTTACACAGATCCGATTTATTTTATTTTTTACACAGACCCGCATGTGCAGAAGGACAGCGCACTGTTTACAATAATAATGTGACAGGTATAGCACTAGGACCCAGCACCAGTGGTGACTGGAAGGAGATATAGGGGGGTGGGTACCTCAGACTCATTCTCTGCACCTGTTGTTTGGAAGCCACATGGTCACTGCTTCAAGCATTGTTTCCAGATTATTGCGGTATGTTTTAATCCAAACCTTTCACACAATGTTTGATGACTAGAGGAGGAATCCTGTCTAAAGTGCTAATGTATTTCCCACAGACCTAGTCGTGGTTGGTGAGGAAGGATTCTCTGCACCCATTTGTTTGGAAGCCACATGGTCACTCAGCCAAACTGTTATTGATGCTTCAGGCATAGAGCCTCAGAGTATCAAGGTATGTTTAAATTCAAAGGTATATTTATAGTCCATTGTTATTGTAATATTCTGTGGGTTTAACTAATGTGACTAATGTAATATTATGCTTTCTATAGGAGGTCCACGCTACCTTGTCCTATCCATTGTTTTTTTTCCTACCCTTGTGCCATTATGTTTTTAGTCTTGCAGTGGTTTTAGAGCAGTTTGATATTGAACTATCCCTGACCTATTGGAGTGTAGAGCGGACGTGTTCCCTTATCTACTTTTCCCAGTTTGCTGTGCTTTTATACTAAAGGTTGCTTGTGTGCCGTGATACTTAGAGCCCTCATTTTATGGTTGTCTTTTGAACTCACTGTGTGCTGTGTATTGCCCACTAAGAATTCCTAGCCTACACTATTTGCTGTGTTTGCATGCACCTTTTAAGCAACGGTTCACGTTTGTCTGCCTTTAAGGATAGAGTCCACCCACAGGTCCCCCCCCCCTTCCCCTTTTTAGTAGCCCTGTTTTTATAGGCCTTCACCATTTGAGAGTGATTATTGTGCCTTGGTTTATTGTTATAATCTTGTAATAAACTAATTGTATTTTGGGTACACCAGCCTCTGGTTCAGTTAATTCCGGACCCGTCCTAGTGGGGAACTTAGCCTTAACGAACTTGAGGGTCCCTCACCCCTACAGTGTGAGGGTGGCGTTGTCAAACAGTTATTACTGTGTTACGACTAGGTATCTACAATTTCTGTATGCCACAATAATAATAATAATAATAATAATAATAATACATTACACTTATATAGCGCTTTTCTAGACACTCAAAGACGTTTTACAAACTGAAAAGATTGAGTAGTAAAATAAAAAGAAACAAAAAATAATAATAAAATAAAGTATAGGGGTCTAATTAATTTGTAGATTACTAAATCTAAATCTAAGTGTCTTTGTAGGATACAGGTCTACTCTGTATACTGTCTGCAAGTATATCTAGATTTATGATATATAATATATATGATAACATGATAACATATATAGGATAACATGATAACGTTACAACCGGATTCTTTTTCAAGTTGTTGTGCAGCGGAAGCCGACAAAGATATGAGCAAGATATTAGCAAGTGCGTCTAGAGTGCAGGGTTGCCAGATGGGGCGGGTTCCCGCAGAATGGGCTACTGGATTTATCGGTTATAGACTGGTTAGGCTGTAAATTGTCAATCCCATCTGGCAACCCTGCTAGAGTGACGTAAAAGTCGCATTAAAAGCGACTTGACAATTCAGACGGCGGGCGCGTTGCTAAATATCAGATATGTATCCGATGTAATACCACCTCTGAACGATGTAATACCACCTCTGAACACGACCCAGGTCGGATTTAAAAAAAAATAGATTTGATGTGACTTGCGCTGTTCCCACGGTCAGGCATAAATCAGACCTGAGTCGCGTGTCAGCAAAAAATTGGATTTGGGTCACAATTCACTGCAGTTGTGACAACAAGACAAGGGAGTCTATCTGCGGGAGTCCATCGAGGAAGGCCTGAGAGGAAGGCCAGGGCACTAAGAACTAAGTATCTTCGCTCCTATTTTTATTTATTTTTATTTTTGTTTGTTTGTCAATTAACCCTCTTCCACTGACTAACATCACAATGTGCTTTCTCCCTATTCCTGTTCTTCTGACACTCAGGATGACACAGATGCTACATCCCCCATCGCAACCCTTCCTATCTCATCTACCCACCTTCTTCCACTGACCATGAATTCAGTGCCACAGGCGGTCTCTGGAACTGCCAGTCAGCGGTCCGGAAAGCAGAGGCTATCTCAGCTTATGCTTCATTTATGGCATTTTCAGGCTCTCACTGAGACCTGGATCTCACCTCAAAACACAGCTACACCAGCAGCCCTCTCTGACGCCTACTCCTTTTCTCATTCCCCTAGACCCTCTGGTCGAGGGGGAGGCACAGGACTCCTCATCTCGCCTAAATGGTCACATACTGTCCTTCCCCTGCCACACCTGTCAATATCCTCCTTCGAATTCCATGCTGTTTTTGTCTCCTCCCCTGTCAAACTTCACATTGTTGTCATCTCTCGCCCCCCAGGCCAGCTCGGTGACTTCCTAGGCGAGATGGATGGCCTTCTCAGCTCCTTCCCTGATGATGGCACTCCGCTCGTACTACTGGGTGACTTCAACATCCAGTCAGAGAAGCTTCTCTCATCTGGAGCACATAACCTTCTCCTCTCCTTCGGCCTTACCCTGTCCCGCTCTCCTCCGACTCATAAGGCAATCAGCTTGACCTTGTCTTCACCAGATCCTCCCACACTTCCAACCTTACTGTTACCCCTCTTCCAGTTTCTGATCATCACTTTGTATCCTTCTCCCTTCCCCTTAAAACCACCTCTTCCCTGTCAGTCTCTAACCACTTTAGACCCTCTCGTCGCAACCTACGCACCCTGTCCCCCACCACCCTCTCTTCTTCTGTCTTATCCTCCCTACCCTCTGTCGAATCCTTCTCTCTTCTATCCACTGATGCAGCAACCTCCACCCTCCTGTCCTCTCTCACCTCATCCTTCGACACCCTCTGTCCACTAACCTTGAAGCCAGCACAATCCTCTCCTTGTGTGCCCTGGCTCTCTGAAATGCTACATGCTTGAAGAATAGAGCTCCGGGCAGCTGAGAGGAAATGGAGAAAAACTGGCCTCTCTGATGACCTTAACCTCTATCACTCTCTCCTCTCCAACTACGCCTCCTCTGCATCAGCTGCTAAAGCATCCTACTATTCTAAAATACATTCTAATCCTAGAAAACAGTTTTCCACCTTTTCCACACTCCTTAACCAACCTCCCCCCCTCCCCCTTCCTCTATGTCTGCCGATGACTTTGTCACCTACTTTGAAAAAAAGGTTGACGACATCAGCAGCACCTTTTCCCCCCCACCTCTCCCTCCTCCCACTAACAATGCTAACACCCCTTCCAAACTCTCTGCTCGACACTCGGTCTCTGGCTTATCATCTTTTTCCCCCCTCTCCCCTGATGAGATTCTCACACTTATCACATCCAAGCGAGCAACCACATGCCCTCTCGATCCCATCCCCTCCCCTCTTTTACAATCCATTTCCTCAGACATCCTTCCTTACCTTACCACCGTAATCAACTCCTCCCTATCCACAGGATCTGTCCCGGCTGCCTTCAAAATAGCCAGAGTCAAGCCTCTCCCATCAAAATAGCCAGAGTCAAGCCAGACCCATCATCTCTCCACAACTACAGACCGGTATCCCTTCTCTCCTTCCCGTCCAAAACCCTTGAACGAGCTGCATCTAAACAACTGACTGACTATCTCCGGAAGAGGGAACATTTAGACCCCCACCAATCCGGCTTCAAGGCTGGACACTCGACTGAGACTACTCTCCTTGCTGTCACGGAGGCCCTCCACTCAAGCTTCCTCCCTCTCCTCCATTCTCATTCTCCTGGACCTGTCTGCTGCCTTCAACACAGTAAACCACCAGATCCTTCTCTCCACCCTCTCTGAACTGGAGAATCGCTATCCTCTCCACGAACCCTCTACACCACTGGAGTACCTCAGGGCTCTGTCCTAGGGCCCCTACTGTTCTCCCTCTATACCACTGGGGTCCCCCAGGGCTCTGTCCTAGGGCCCCTACTGTTCTCCCTCTATACCACTGGGGTCCCTCAGGGCTCTGTCCTAGGGCCCCTACTGTTCTCCCTCTATACCACTGGGGTCCCTCAGGGCTCTGTCCTAGGGCCCTTACTGTTCTCCCTCTATACCACTGGGGTCCCCCAGGGCTCTGTCCTAGGGCCCCTACTGTTCTCCCTCTACACCACTGGGGTCCCCCAGGGCTCTGTCCTAGGGCCCCTACTGTTCTCCCTCTACACCACTGGGGTCCCTCAGGGCTCTGTCCTAGGGCCCCTACTGTTCTCCCTCTACACCACTGGGGTCCCCCAGGGCTCTGTCCTAGGGCCCCTACTGTTCTCCCTCTATACCACTGGGGTCCCTCAGGGCTCTGTCCTAGGACCCTTACTGTTCTCCCTCTATACCACTGGGGTCCCTCAGGGCTCTGTCCTAGGACCCTTACTGTTCTCCCTCTATACCACTGGGGTCCCTCAGGGCTCTGTCCTAGGACCCTTACTGTTCTCCCTCTATACCACTGGGGTCCCTCAGGGCTCTGTCCTAGGGCCCCTACTGTTCTCCCTCTACACCACTGGGGTCCCTCAGGGCTCTGTCCTAGGACCCTTACTGTTCTCCCTCTATACCACTGGAGTCCCCCAGGGCTCTGTCCTAGGGCCCCTACTGTTCTCCCTCTACACCACTGGGGTCCCCCAGGGCTCTGTCCTAGGGCCCCTACTGTTCTCCCTCTACACCACTGGGGTCCCCCAGGGCTCTGTCCTAGGGCCCCTACTGTTCTCCCTCTATACCACTGGGGTCCCTCAGGGCTCTGTCCTAGGGCCCCTACTGTTCTCCCTCTACACCACTGGGGTCCCCCAGGGCTCTGTCCTAGGGCCCCTACTGTTCTCCCTCTACACCACTGGGGTCCCCCAGGGCTCTGTCCTAGGGCCCCTACTGTTCTCCCTCTACACCACTGGGGTCCCCCAGGGCTCTGTCCTAGGGCCCCTACTGTTCTCCCTCTATACCACTGGGGTACCCCAGGGCTCTGTCCTAGGGCCCCTACTGTTCTCCCTCTACACCACTGGGGTCCCCCAGGGCTCTGTCCTAGGGCCCTTACTGTTCTCCCTCTATACCACTGGGGTCCCCCAGGGCTCTGTCCTAGGGCCCCTACTGTTCTCCCTCTATACCACTGGGGTACCCCAGGGCTCTGTCCTAGGGCCCCTACTGTTCTCCCTCTACACCACTGGGGTCCCTCAGGGCTCTGTCCTAGGGCCCTTACTGTTCTCCCTCTATACCACTGGGGTCCCCCAGGGCTCTGTCCTAGGGCCCCTACTGTTCTCCCTCTATACCACTGGGGTACCCCAGGGCTCTGTCCTAGGGCCCCTACTGTTCTCCCTCTACACCACTGGGGTCCCCCAGGGCTCTGTCCTAGGGCCCTTACTGTTCTCCCTCTATACCACTGGGGTCCCCCAGGGCTCTGTCCTAGGGCCCCTACTGTTCTCCCTCTATACCACTGGGGTACCCCAGGGCTCTGTCCTAGGGCCCCTACTGTTCTCCCTCTACACTGGGGTCCCTCAGGGTTCTGTCCTAGGGCCCCTACTGTTCTCCCTCTACACCACTGGGGTACCCCAGGGCTCTGTCCTAGGGCCCCTACTGTTCTCCCTCTATACCACTGGGGTCCCTCAGGGCTCTGTCCTAGGACCCCTACTGTTCTCCCTCTATACCACTGGGGTACCCCAGGGCTCTGTCCTAGGGCCCCTACTGTTCTCCCTCTATACCACTGGGGTCCCTCAGGGCTCTGTCCTAGGGCCCCTACTGTTCTCCCTCTACACCACTGGGGTACCCCAGGGCTCTGTCCTAGGGCCCCTACTGTTCTCCCTCTATACCACTGGGGTCCCTCAGGGCTCTGTCCTAGGGCCCCTACTGTTCTCCCTCTATACCACTGGGGTCCCTCAGGGCTCTGTCCTAGGGCCCCTACTGTTCTCCCTCTATACCACTGGGGTCCCCCAGGGCTCTGTCCTAGGGCCCCTACTGTTCTCCCTCTACACCACTGGGGTCCCCCAGGGCTCTGTCCTAGGGCCCCTACTGTTCTCCCTCTATACCACTGGGGTCCCTCAGGGCTCTGTCCTAGGGCCCCTACTGTTCTCCCTCTATACCACTGGGGTCCCCCAGGGCTCTGTCCTAGGGCCCCTACTGTTCTCCCTCTATACCACTGGGGTCCCCCAGGGCTCTGTCCTAGGGCCCCTACTGTTCTCCCTCTACACCACTGGGGTCCCCCAGGGCTCTGTCCTAGGGCCCCTACTGTTCTCCCTCTATACCACTGGGGTCCCTCAGGGCTCTGTCCTAGGGCCCCTACTGTTCTCCCTCTACACCACTGGAGTACCCCAGGGCTCTGTCCTAGGGCCCCTACTGTTCTCCCTCTATACCACTGGGGTCCCCCAGGGCTCTGTCCTAGGGCCCCTACTGTTCTCCCTCTACACCACTGGAGTTCCCCAGGGCTCTGTCCTAGGGCCCCTACTGTTCTCCCTCTATACCACTGGGGTCCCCCAGGGCTCTGTCCTAGGGCCCCTACTGTTCTCCCTCTATACCACTGGGGTCCCCCAGGGCTCTGTCCTAGGGCCCCTACTGTTCTCCCTCTACACCACTGGAGTTCCCCAGGGCTCTGTCCTAGGGCCCCTACTGTTCTCCCTCTATACCACTGGAGTACCCCAGGGCTCTGTCCTAGGGCCCCTACTGTTCTCCCTCTACACCACTGGGGTCCCCCAGGGCTCTGTCCTAGGGCCCCTACTGTTCTCCCTCTACACCACTGGAGTTCCCCAGGGCTCTGTCCTAGGGCCCCTACTGTTCTCCCTCTACACCACTGGAGTTCCCCAGGGCTCTGTCCTAGGGCCCCTACTGTTCTCCCTCTACACCACTGGAGTTCCCCAGGGCTCTGTCCTAGGGCCCCTACTGTTCTCCCTCTATACCACTGGAGTACCCCAGGGCTCTGTCCTAGGGCCCCTACTGTTCTCCCTCTACACCACTGGGGTACCCCAGGGCTCTGTCCTAGGGCCCCTACTGTTCTCCCTCTACACCACTGGGGTCCCCCAGGGCTCTGTCCTAGGGCCCCTACTGTTCTCCCTCTACACCACTGGAGTTCCCCAGGGCTCTGTCCTAGGGCCCCTACTGTTCTCCCTCTACACCACTGGAGTACCCCAGGGCTCTGTCCTAGGGCCCCTACTGTTCTCCCTCTACACCACTGGGGTACCCCAGGGCTCTGTCCTAGGGCCCCTACTGTTCTCCCTCTACACCACTGGGGTACCCCAGGGCTCTGTCCTAGGGCCCCTACTGTTCTCCCTCTATACCACTGGGGTCCCTCAGGGCTCTGTCCTAGGGCCCCTACTGTTCTCCCTCTACACCACTGGGGTCCCTCAGGGCTCTGTCCTAGGACCCTTACTGTTCTCCCTCTATACCACTGGAGTCCCCCAGGGCTCTGTCCTAGGGCCCCTACTGTTCTCCCTCTACACCACTGGGGTCCCCCAGGGCTCTGTCCTAGGGCCCCTACTGTTCTCCCTCTACACCACTGGGGTCCCCCAGGGCTCTGTCCTAGGGCCCCTACTGTTCTCCCTCTATACCACTGGGGTCCCTCAGGGCTCTGTCCTAGGGCCCCTACTGTTCTCCCTCTACACCACTGGGGTCCCCCAGGGCTCTGTCCTAGGGCCCCTACTGTTCTCCCTCTACACCACTGGGGTCCCCCAGGGCTCTGTCCTAGGGCCCCTACTGTTCTCCCTCTACACCACTGGGGTCCCCCAGGGCTCTGTCCTAGGGCCCCTACTGTTCTCCCTCTATACCACTGGGGTACCCCAGGGCTCTGTCCTAGGGCCCCTACTGTTCTCCCTCTACACCACTGGGGTCCCCCAGGGCTCTGTCCTAGGGCCCTTACTGTTCTCCCTCTATACCACTGGGGTCCCCCAGGGCTCTGTCCTAGGGCCCCTACTGTTCTCCCTCTATACCACTGGGGTACCCCAGGGCTCTGTCCTAGGGCCCCTACTGTTCTCCCTCTACACCACTGGGGTCCCTCAGGGCTCTGTCCTAGGGCCCTTACTGTTCTCCCTCTATACCACTGGGGTCCCCCAGGGCTCTGTCCTAGGGCCCCTACTGTTCTCCCTCTATACCACTGGGGTACCCCAGGGCTCTGTCCTAGGGCCCCTACTGTTCTCCCTCTACACCACTGGGGTCCCCCAGGGCTCTGTCCTAGGGCCCTTACTGTTCTCCCTCTATACCACTGGGGTCCCCCAGGGCTCTGTCCTAGGGCCCCTACTGTTCTCCCTCTACACCAAGTCTCTTGGCTCGGTAATCTCCTCACATGGGTTCTCCTACCACAGCTACGCAGATGACACTCAGCTCCTCCTGTCCTTCCCCCCCTCTGACCTACACGTGGCAACACGTGTCTCTGCATGTCTCGCGGACATCTCAACATGGATGTCAGCCCACCATCTCAAACTCAACCTTAACAAGACTGAGCTACTCTTCATGCCCTCTCCAAGACTTCTCCATCACAGTGGAGAACTCTACTGTAACCCCCTCCCTGACAGCCAAGAACCTTGGAGTGATCCTGGACAACCGACTATCCTGTGCAGAGAACATTGCAAAAACGGCACGCTCCTGCAGATTCTTACTTTACAACATCAGAAGGATACGACCATTCCTCACCAGAGAAGCAGCGCAGCTTTTGACCCAGGCACTGGTCATCTCCCGCCTTGATTACTGCAACGTACTCCTGGCCGGGCTCTCCGCCACCGCCATCAGACCTCTGCAGCTCATCCAGAACGCTGCTGCCTGTCTGGTGTTCAACCTCCCCAAATTCTCTCATGTCACCCCTCTCCTTCGCACCCTGCACTGGCTCCCGATAGCAGTTCGCATCAGATTCAAGACCCTGGTGCTTGCCTACCAGGCAGCTAAGGGGACAGCCCCTGCCTACTTGCAGGCAATGTTCACCCCCCAAACTTCAGCCCGTTCCCTCCGCTCCTCCACCTCTGCTGGCCGACTGGCCCCACCACCTCTACACCTACATGGCAGTCCCACTTCTCACATCTCTTCACTACACCGGCTCCCCGCTGGTGGAATGAGCTTCCCACGGCTGTGAGAAGAGTCACTACCCATCTTCCGTCGGAGACTGAAGACCCATCTCTATAGGTTACACCTTAATTGCTCCTCCTGAGACATCCACTACCCCCCAGCACTGCGTCTCCTGAGACACCCGCTTTCCCCTTTACTGTGTCCCCTATGACTTCTACTTTTACTGTCTCTCTGTTCTCCTATGTCTATATAAAAAATGTAAATAAACTTTTCCTTCTATCACTGAGACTGCCAATGGCCCCTGGCCTGAGCTAGATTACTCTTCCTGACACGACTCGATTGATGATTCACTTGCTTAGTCAAATGTATTGATTGTAAAGTCGCTTTGGAATAAGCCGTCTTCTAAATGCCAAAAATTTAAAAATGTAATTGAAAATGTAGCAGTAGCCTACTTAATTTATGAAAATAATATTGTTCAATATTAACTATATAATGTATACTGCATCACTATTCTTCCACACATTCCTATCACAGTACGATCAGTGACTTGTGTGTGTGCTTGCTTTGCCTTGTGTGTGCTTGCTTTGCCTTGTGTGTGCTTGCTTTGCCTTGTGTGTGCTTGCTTTGCCTTGTGTGTGCTTGCTTTGCCTTGTGTGTGCTTGCTTTGCCTTGTGTGTGCTTGCTTTGCCTTGTGTGTGCTTGCTTTGCCTTGCAAATCTTCTCAAAGCGGGGTTGTTGTTTTGAGACTGCCACTCTCAGTTCATTCTCAATGTTCAACTTCGATCTGTTTGCTTTTGATACAGCAACAGCAGAAAAGCTCACTAAGGTAGGATGTTGCAAAAGGCAGCAGCATTCCCACAGCTTTCTGACCAATGAGAGGGTAGTCCTTCTCTACTCCAATCCAAAACCCAGCCAAGGTCTTGGATGTGAACTGCAGCCTCATGGTTGACTCTGAAGTCATGTCGATGTACTGTTCCTCTTCCGCAGTGCTGAACATGGCAAGTGGTGGTGCAACATATGGATCTCTAATCCAGTCGTATTTGGCACCGTCATCCACAGAGAAGTATTTCTGGAAGCTTTGTTTCAGGGCCAAGATGTGCTCTCTCATACATGGAACCACTGTGTTCTGCAGCTCATTGGTCTCGATGAATGCCTTCAGATTCCCAAAGGAGTCGATGTCCCCCTGTTCAAGTCTCCTGCCCCACATGTCCATTTTCTGTGTGAAGGTTTGTATCATGTCTGCCAGATGTGGAAGGTGTGTGTTGTTGCCTGCAACTGTAGATTCAATTCATTGAGCTTCTCAAACATGTCGCTTAGGTAGGCCAATTTCATGAGGAAGTCTTCATCATTAAACTTGCTGGCAAGTTCGTTCCCTTCCTCCTCCAAGAAGATTCTGATCTCATCTTTCAGCGATAGCACTCTGGACAGCACTTTTCCGCAAGAGAGCCAACGCGACTCGCTGTGAAATAGCATGGCTGTGTGCTCGGAGCCCATCTCCTCGCACAATGCGGAAAAAAGGCAAGCTGCTGATCCTCTAAAATGTTGCTAGCTATGTGTTGACACTCAGGACGAGTTGCAGTGTAATTTTATGTCTGTTCATAATAGGTCCTTAAGCTCAGGCATTGGTCTTCCATTGTTTATCACTCGCTGTTTCGATTGAAAGTCCAATTTTGAGACTTTTTAAAGGTTAGCTATATTTGATAGATAAACATTTTTGGGAGCGCTGTAAATGTTCTGCTAGATAGCTGGAAGGAGGGGGATGGAGATGGAAGGAGGGGGATGGAGAGAAGGAGGGGGATGGAGATGGAAGGAGGGGGATGGAGAGAAGGAGGGGATGGAGATGGAAGGAGGGGGATGGAGATGGAAGGAGGGGGATGGAGAGAAGGAGGGGGATGGAGAGAAGGAGGGGGATGGAGAGAAGGAGGGGGATGGAGAGAAGGAGGGGGATGGAGATGGAAGGAGGGGGATGGAGAGAAGGAGGGGGATGGAGATGGAAGGAGGGGGATGGAGAGAAGGAGGGGGATGGAGATGGAAGGAGGGGGATGGAGAGAAGGAGGGGGATGGAGATGGAAGGAGGGGGATGGAGAGAAGGAGGGGGATGGAGAGCGCACGTCAATGATGTGAATGGAGCCTGACTGGGCTCGCCCCCCCTCTCTGCCAGTGTGTAGCAGGAACGCGCTTATGGACCGCGCTCCATTCAGTTTCTGAGGGGTTGTAACAGGAAGGCGCTTATGGACCGCGCTCCATTCAGTTTCTGAGGGGTTGTAACAGGAAGGCGCTTATGGACCGCGCTCCATTCAGTTTCTGAGGGGTTGCGCAATCAGAGGTTGAACTTGTTGCTGCGCCCCTCTTTCCTCTACTTGTATTTGCAGCGGAGCTGCCCAAATTTGGCAATTTTTACAATAAAAAGTGATTGGAATCATATAAATGAGATTCATAACACAAATCAGTGGGAAGCGTGTCATACCTGAGTGCTAAATGTAACACGAACGCCCACTATGGTAACCTTAAGCAAGCAGTGTTTGTTTACAGCTCTTGTGTGTGCATCTTCTTTTTTTTTTAATATATATATATTATTTCCGGGGCCCCCCCCTGCAGTACCCCCGCTCCCCACTAGTTTGTGAAACACTGGCATACAGTAACCTTACCCCTCTGTGACTTGACATGTAGATGGAGGAGAAGTCTGAACTCGTCATCGGTGAGTGAGATTGAGATTCCTGTCATGTCCTCTGTTGATGGCTCATCATCAAGGGCAACAGGCCATGTCCCCTCTGCCCACCGAGCCTTATAAGGCCATGTCCCCTCTGCCCACTGAGCCTTATAAGGCCATGTCCCCTCTGCCCTCTGAGCCTTATAAGGCCATGTCCCCTCTGCCCACTGAGCCTTATAAGGCCATGTCCCCTCTGCCCGCTGAGCCTTATAAGGCCATGTCCCCTCTGCCCACCGAGCCTTATAAGGTCATGTCCCCTCTGCCCACTGAGCCTTATAAGGCCATGTCCCCTCTGCCCACTGAGCCTTATAAGGCCATGTCCCCTCTGCCCGCTGAGCCTTATAAGGCCATGTCCCCTCTGCCCTCTGAGCCTTATAAGGCCATGTCCCCTCTGCCCTCTGAGCCTTATAAGGCCATGTCCCCTCTGCCCGCTGAGCCTTATAAGGCCATGTCCCCTCTGCCCACCGAGCCTTATAAGGCCATGTCCCCTCTGCCCACTGAGCCTTATAAGGCCATGTCCCCTCTGCCCTCTGAGCCTTATAAGGCCATGTCCCCTCTGCCCACCGAGCCTTATAAGGCCATGTCCCCTCTGCCCGCTGAGCCTTATAAGAGACCTCTCACATCTCCACTTACTGAGATGAGGCTGTGACAATAAGAGTTGGAAAGATGATCGGGGTTTGTGCTGTGTTCTGGAAAATTGAAATGCTATATCCCATATGACATTTTTGCAGTTGATTGCTGTTGTCATTTTTTGGCAACTCTCAACCTCAGAAGAAGGATTGGGATGATTGGGAACTGCACATCAGTCATCGAACTGTGATAGTTGTTTGACCACATAAATGTTGGCGATACTCTGGTCAGTCAAACTGTCGATGGAATTAGAGGACAACTACCAATGAAAAATATGAGCTTAATCAGATATCTTTCATTTGATGTAGACTTGGGTTGGTGTTTTCATTAAATCAGTCAGAACCAAGCTACTCTCTTTGTGCCCACTAACGATGACAATGTCATCACACAGAAACTTTTATTCATTTCATTTGTAGCCTACCTTGGACTGTGAGCGAAGAGCACTTTTTCCACACATTGCTCCTGTCCTCTGACCTGGAAGTGAAACGCCCCTCAATAATGTCTGCTGATTGGACAGTTGTTTGGATAATTGCATTTGCCACGCATCCCAACTTTGAAACTGCATTTCACGCCCAAGCGAGAGAGAAGAAAGACCTGAACTGGGCTGGGGTCCAAGACCATTATATAAGGGGGGGACGTGCAAATCCTGATTGTTTTCTTCTTCCTTTTGCCATACATAGTCCTCTAATTATGGGCTCAGTCATTTGGTATTGACAGATTATTTAGTATGGAGGTTAAGGTACAATGTACCACCTGTGTTTTGTTATACACACCTGCGGGCTTAGACAAAAGGCCTTTCAAAAACATATTTCACTGATGCCATGGAGGAGCTGTAATTACATTTCTGAACCTTTGCAAGCTGAACATTTTCTTGTGATTACTTTCTGCACTGTGATGGGGAAAAGAAAAGAAACATAAAGCCAAATTAGTGTTGTATGAAATGTTTTTCATTGTTGTTCCACAAGAGAGTAAAGCCCCACAGAAGATGAGGAGCCTGTGTTCATGTCTGGGGGGGTGTGCATATATGTGTGTGTGTGTGTGTGTGTGTGTGTGTGTGTGTGTGTGTGTGTATGAAACATAAGTGAAGTTGTTGCAAACAATAGCCATAGTTATACTCACCCCTCAGGACACCACAGCAACCTTAGGCATTAAGCTGAACACAATGCGGGTCACGTCACCAATGATGCACACTTCAAATTGTACATAACCGTGTGTGTGTGTGTGTGTGTGTGTGTGTGTATATGTGTATGTATATGTGTGTGTGTGTGTGTGTGTGTGTGTGTGTGTGTGTGTGTGTGTGTGTGTGTGTGTGTGTGTATATGTGTATGTGTATGTGTGTGTGTGTGTGTGTGTGTGTGTGTGTGTGTGTGTGTATATGTGTATGTATATGTGTATGTGTATGTGTGTGTATATGTGTGTGTGTGTGTGTGTGTGTGTGTGTGTGTGTGTGTGTGTGTGTGTGTGTGCTTGTATACTTAGCAGCATGGCACACTGTTGGAGCCTCCTTACAGTTAATGAGGCCAAAGGTCCTGTGATCTCTAGCCACCCTATGGCCTGAACACTGAATGGTTGGATGGTTCCAAATGAAAACCAAGTCTTCTTTCTAATGAAACATCAATAGGTGGAAGCTGTTCCAGACCAATACACATGGTACAGTAATGTGTGGAATGTGCTGTTCCCGCCAGAGCACTCACATGTTTCTCAGTGGGAGATATTCCTGGAAAGATTCTGTACCATTCTGCTCTTCTCTCTCTTTCTCTTTCCATACATCAAGTGAGATATGCTGCCGGTCATTGCCATGGCAGCACTGCTCTATCATCCTGATTGACTAAGAGGTAAATACATTTGCCTGGGCCACTCAGAGAGGGATTGTGGGTATTAGTATATGTACTTGGAGATTCATCTTTTGAGCGATTGGTCTGTCTCACACATTCCAATTCATCTGTCTCATTTTGTAGGAGAGACTCCTCTATCTTATCTGTGTTTGGAGTGACTGTGGAAAATGTCATCACTGACGATATTGAGGGATATGATCAACAAGAAACACTGGAGATTTTTCTTGAGAAGCTTTAGAGTGGAGGATTAATACCTCATATCAAGTTGACATTTAACATTTTAATCCTAAATAAAACAGATCCTGTAGGAACCTAGTAAACAGACTAGTAGTTGGCTTTGACTATACACTTGGCATATTTGTAGCTTTAGACAAATAACTGTTGAATGAGACTGCCTATGAAGTAATCATTTGATGTGATATTGCAACACTATCTCTTTGGAAAAATAAAATCCTTGTTATCTCCCTACTGACCTTGTTTGTTTGTCTCTGTTATTATATTACCTTCACTCTCTCACCTGTTTCGAGTTCAGTTGTGAACTCAGGTTAATCTGTCTTAGACAGAAAACAACCATTTCCAAAATGTCAACAACATGTCAATCAGACTGTGTTATCCAGCACACAGACAAGTCAGATGGAGGGACCTTCAACGGTGAGAAAGTTGCTGTCTGGAGAGTTGCTGTCTGTATATTTTGATTGTGATTCATGGCAACCTCAGTCCAAAGAGGCTACAAAAATAAGCCACAACACTGGGTTCTCCTCCTGCACCCCTGACATCAATTGGAGAGATATGAGAAGAAAAGGCATGTCAAGGAATATCCCCTTTCAAGCACGCTTTTTTCCTCGCTTTTTTCCCCTCTGATTGACTAACCCTAAGATGAAAGAACCACTTTCTTTACTCGCCTACCTTTCTTTGTCAGAGACGTGTTTACAAGGACAAAAAGGACCTTGAATCCTGATAGAGAGCGGGGGGGGGGGGGGGGGGGGGGGGGGGGTAATAAAGTGACTATTGACCATTAGCCAACAGAATGAAGTTCATTATGGTTAACATTTGTACTCTGATAAATAATTTCATTGATATTCTAATGATCTGGCAGCACCCTGTAGGTTTGGGAAGGTATTCCCTATGAAGTCCATTTAGTGAGTATGTTATTGAAGCTATGCTAATGTGCGTATTACCATAGCATCTTGGCGTCACACCGGTTCCCTCTAGCCTGAGAGTCATACGGTGTGACAGGGCCCGACGCCATGCCAGGCAGACCCAGCTTACCGTGCACGCAATCATCCCCTCCAGTCCCTCTATTAAATATCCTTTAATTTGGGGGCCAGAGGCAGACCAGACTCCACCTCCCAAAGCCCCCCCCCCAGGAGGATTATGGGGTGACGACTTAGCAGGAAATTGTCCAAAGTCATGTTGTCATTCACAGTGGGATGGTTGTGGCTAAAGAGGGGACATGCTGGGAGTGAGGCATCATGGGAAAACAGGTCGAATGGATTGTGTGACCAGGAGAGGTTGCTAAGGTTACCAGCCAGTTCCAACTGGACAGAATCAGACATACAGTATCTGGAACCGACTGTATTGGACTTAGAAGGACTGGGGGACAGGGTTTGAAAGCTGTGTGTCTGTTTATGCAATGTATGCAGTGCCTTGATATGGGAGCATAATGTGGGTTAGTGTCCATGGCACACTGCTTTTACAAGGTAAAAGGTACATTTTAAACATTCTGTATCAGAGATTGTAAGACATTCGAGGAGGAAGTTGGGCGGTGGTGAACCGAAGCCCTCTCTAATCCCCTCTCTTCGAGTCAACTAATTAACATTTGATTAAGAAAACTGTGTTGGGGATCACATTGGGGATATTTAATTGTGTTAATATGAAGAGAACATACATAATGCATTTACTTCATTCGCTTTATCGTTAACATTGAATGTAGAATTACTCTCCTGCCTCTATTCTGCTGTCATTGTAAAGGAACAGGTATATCCTGAATCCCTTTCATACATACGAGCACTTCCCAGTATATTACATGGAAATTCCCTGGTACAGGGTATGTGTGAACGTGACTGACCAGGGAAATTCGCTCAGGCAGTTAGCCTGGTCGGGACCATGTATATCCCCTTTCACACATAGTTACCTGTAAATTCCATGGAATACCAACCCGTGTCAGCCAAGCATTTTCACAGTTCACACATGAGCTAATTGCCGTGTTGCTCCCTTTCACACATGTCGGCATTCCCGGGTTACGCAATCTACTTGAATCATGCATTCAACTGGATGCAAAACTGGAACGAGACAGGCGCGTGAGACTGCCATATACCATATATCTGCCATGTATCATACCTCCGTTTATGATTTCAAAGGCGTTCGGTCTGTTGTTTTTGTGCAGCCAAGGACAGTCGTAAATGTCACAAACTGCTAAGTAGATTTCTGGCATTTGACATTCTCTGTGAAGTCACAATGATTTTGGAAAAGCCATTGTGTGTGTGTGTGTGTGTGTGTGTGTGTGTCTGTGTGTGTGTGTAATATGGTCAGTGAACTGTTTGAAACCAACATGTTGATATGAATGCATGTTTATGGGTCAGATGACTCCCCCCCTCTCTTCTAGAGGAAGACATTCTTATCACAACAATTTCATCATTCTGACAGGGTGAGAGACTCAAACACCAGCCAACATCCATTCATGGCTGCCAGTGATGCCGCTAAGTAGCTTAGTCATGCTCCCGATTCTGCGCTTTGACAGGCCGATTTATGGCAGAATGGGCAGGGTAGAGGGCTCGTCAGCTGCAGCTCTACTGTAATCAAACAGAATCTACCAGGAATTATTTTGATGAATGAACTCACAGCTGTTTTGTACAGCTATATAGACAGACTGTTGTGAATAATGATAATATATAGCCTGATACATACCTATGATAGTTATAATACTGTACATTAAACTTGTTGGCTTGATAACGTGTTACCAACATGAGCTTTTCTTCTGTCTTGTGTGGTAATGTATTTAGGTTTGCAAAATTGGCCCAGAGAGAGAAGGAGAAAGAGATAGAGGGAGAAAGAAAGAGATGAATGGATGGCTGCTTGGCTGTATTGTGACTCTATGGCGCTTGTTGTGATCTGCCTGGTGTCTGGATGGACAGCTGCTTTATACAATGTCTATGGCAGACAAACTGTGTGCTCATTGATGGGATGAGAGACCACACTCCTCAGGGACAGAGCCCTGTCACTCACGGATGCTTGCATTCCTCAGGGGTCTTGTATCTTCCCCTTTCTCTTTCTTTTGGACATTCGTTCAAATCAATTACGGTGATTGACTGGCCTGGGGCCTCATTTATAAAAATGTACTTGAACGTCATCTTTAACTTGCATGTAAGCACATTTTTCTAAATGGACGTAAGCATTATTTATAAAAAGGTCTGCGCTTGTTTAAAATCGCGTACGTCTGTCGTACGTACTTCCGTCTATAAATGACAAATATGCTTGAAATTGAACGCAGGTGAATGAGCTTTGTATTTACACCCTGTGATAGCGGCTGAATTAAGCCAAGTGCTATAAATAGGCTTCATTGAGGTGTTGAGCAGCACCTTTGACGAGTTCACACGATGGTAGACAAACAAAAGAAGAAAAACTTTACTGAGGAGGAGATCGACTGTCTTTTATTAGAAATAGACGCGTGGTCTCAAACGCTCGCTTCCGAATTCCCCCGATCACATCAGGCAGGATGCGGCTGAAGGAGGGCTGGGATATACCTGACCGCCTTTATCACGCCTCAATTTAGAATGCTTACACCATACAATGGCATATAAAGGAAGACTGAAATACAATCATAAACATCAGTTCCGTTCAGTTATCTCGGCTGATAACAACATTGTTAATTTTATTACGAGCCACTTTCACTTCGCATGAATTAGAGTAGGCATTAACGTCTTCGAGTGTGGCTCACATGCGTGTAATAACTCTGCATAACCAGTAGGTAATGTGCATACGTAGCGCTACAATCGTTTCCACGGTCAAATTGACTCACGTTGACATTTTATAAATCACTACTTTGACGTGGTTTTC
This sequence comes from Nansenia antarctica, assembly GCF_963989245.1. Lineage (NCBI taxonomy): Eukaryota > Metazoa > Chordata > Actinopteri > Argentiniformes > Microstomatidae > Nansenia > Nansenia antarctica. The sequence continues at coordinate 23,292,260 of NC_137691.1, forward strand.
TACGTACGCCACGGGTAAGATCAAATTTGATCCAAAGTCCTTTCTATAATGGTAGTGGGCCTCATTTCTAAAAAAAGTACTTGAACGTCATCTTTGACTTTCACGTAAGCACATTTTTCTAAACGGACGTAAGCATTATTTATAAAACGGGCTGAGATGGTTTAAAGTTGCGTACGTGCTTCCTTCTATAAATACCAACGCAGGTAAAATGAACGCAGGTGAATGAGGTTTGTATTAACGCCCTGTGATAGCGGCTCAATTATAGCGGCTGAATTAAGACAAGTGCTATAATATAGGGTAGGCGTTCGTCTGGAAGCGGGAGAGGGCAGAGAAGGGTGGCTTCTCTGTAACTTGCATTTGTAACGTTTGATCATGACAACTAACCAGGCACATGCTTATACTCAGTACTCAAGTTGTAAAAGAAAATCAGGGGAGGTGGTGGATTTTATCATATGAGGACAATTTTAGCATCCCTTCGCCAGTGACTTCAGCGTCAGTAACTTGGTAAAAATGTCATTGCATGTGTGCGTGCCCCCTCGCACCTTGAAATAGCAGTAATACCACGTTCATTGATAAAATGACATAAAGTATGGAGAGAGGGGGGCGATTTTGACTGTTTTTATTAACTCGAGTGCTGCTTATACTGTAATAATATAATGGTCTTATTCTTATCAGGTGGTCTTATTCTTATATGGCTGCGAACTCCCTTTGCAAACTCCCAGACACCGGAGAAAATCCAGTATAATTTAGCGCGTGGCCGGGCAAGGTCCGTTGTGGAACGCACTAGGCATGTTGAAGGGGAGATAGACTCCGGAGGGATATAAAAGAAGACTGAAATACAATCATAAACATCAGTTCCTTTTAAATCTTGAATTAAACTCATTTTCTCGGCTGATAACAACATCGTTAATTTTATTACGAGCCACTTGCATGAATTACAGTAGGCAGTGCGGCTCACATGCCTGTAATAACTCTGCATAACCAGTAGGTAAAGTGCGTACGCAAGGTCAATACTCGACGTAGAGCTACGATCGTTTCCACGGTCAAATTGACTCACGTTGAAATTGTATAAATCACTACGTTGACGTGGTTTTCTACGTACGACACGGGTAAGTAAACATTTGATCTGAGTACTTTCTATAAATGAGGCCCCTGGTCTAGAAGGAGCCGGGGCCATTCTAGAACTTTGTAGATAGATACTGTATGGTTCTCTATTATACAGTAACAGTCCAAAGTTTGACTGTGTGAAAGACATGTTTGTGTTATTTTATACTATATACTGTACACTACCATTTGTCCTTATACGTGGACTACGCACTGCCTGCAGGGCTCCCGACCACTCAGACCCGTCACCAGGGCCCAGTCTTAGTGAGTGACCCATAGTGACGGGCCTGCGACCACGAGTCACATATATGTAGTAGGTATATAGTAAATGTGTTGGTTGTCACTCAGAAACTTCCTTTTGAGCAATTCCCCAATATAAAAAAACAGCACTGATACTGTACATGATATCTACCTGACACTTCCACCGACCGAATAAGGTAGTTTCTCAAGTGAGAACTAAAATATTACATTATTGCGTCCCTCAAGTACAAGATTTTTTTTAGATTTAAATGTCAGTCGAGATTGTTTGTGTGTCTATGGTAGCCCTCGGCAGCCATTGCTAGAATTATTTCATTTATGTTTCTCCTATGTGATTTCTGCAAGCTGTTGTTGGGTTCAGTAACCCGTCGGTCAGTTTGATGGTGTAAGCCAGAGAGGTCACAGCTCAAGTAAAGGTCAAAGTAGTGTGGTTGACTTGTGCTCTGATGGAGTGAGGTTGTGAAGTACACTGGTCAGATGAGAGGGTGCATTGATTGATTGATTGATTGAAAACTTTATTAGAATGTTTGCAGAAGTAGGTACATGAAAGTACATATTACATACAAGGTCAACTAAAAGGATAAAAAACCCATGAAAGCCACTGGCTTATTTCAATTGGGGTCCTTGATCCTTGATCATAAAACCATCTGACTATAATGTCTCTTCATGGCTAAATGAATCTTGACGTAATGCGTCTTTGTTACTTCCATGCTAGAACCGAGATTCAAATACGCATTTAACATATGATGCAAGCCACCAATTATGTGAATATGCACTCATCTAATGGTTTTGAATAAGGAATGTGTTGTTTTTGATGCTTTGTTTATTTTATCTTGTTGCTCTTGGCTCCACTGTACAGCTAAATGTAGTCAAATGATCCAGCAGCTGCTCTGGGCTTCCTGTGACGTACAATTCCCCTGCACACGCACAGTCTCCCAGAGGGAAGATGGTAACATAAACATTCTGTAAAGAGAAAACAATATCAATATCAATGAGACCCTTCCAGTACACACTCACATAAACCAGCTAGCAGATCAATTCTCAGATATGATTCCTGTTCCTATATTGAATAACTGACTGACCACACACACGCACACACAAACACACACACACACACACACGCAAATTGGGTAGAACTGTTCCAGAAATACGCAATGTCTGTATGACAATGATCAATGTCTTTTAATTGCTTGTTTTAGTACACAACTTTAAAGACCCATGAAATGATGAGCAGATGTGACTTACTGGAGTGTGAAAGCTTTCAGAGGTCTCAGCACTAAAAGCTGATGTGTTTGTGTTTTCCTGTTTCCTGCAGTGGGAAACTGATATGATGCGTTTTGTGTAGCTATGTGCAAGATGCTGTGTGCCTATCAAATATTCAATACTCATTGTGTAACCTTAAACATACTTTAAGTGTGTCCACTCTCAGGACATAAACTGACCACTCTGAGTCAGCATGCGTTTCTGTAACTGGACCTGAGCCAAATATAGAGATGGGGACCAGTTGGGATCTAAGGGCAGTGGAGCCTTGTGGTGGTCAGCCAGGTGGTAGACTTATATGGGTACTGGGGTCAATAGATCAGTATATTTGGGAACGAACGGTCAGCTGACTGAGAGTCAGGTAACTGGTGACCGGAACAAACAAACCGTTATGGTAGGGAAGCAGAGGCAAGCTAGCTTCTAACTTTAGTATGTAAACATGTATGACGGGTGACCGATGATTGGCAAGGGACAGCTGTTTCCGGTGTCAGCGGAAATCTAGCATATAAGGCCGCTGCAAAGTGTCATTAGGCACGAGTCTCTCACCGTTGCTTGCCGTGTATTGAGAGGCTGGTCCAGCGCTGTGTAATGGATTAAACTTTATCTTAATTGTCTATCTCGAGCATTAATTAATTATCATAAGGAAGCAACACCTCTCGGTCTCCGCATTCATCTGACATTCATCTTATCAAATTGGCGTTTAACGAACAGGATCCTAGATTCAGCGAGACAGGTAAGGCGGATAAACCAGTGTGGTTGTGTGCTTAGCCTGAATTGTTGTTCTAGAGGGAAAAACCTGTAATTTTTTTCCTTGAATGAAGGAAAGGGGATGAATTTGATGATGGGGGGGCCAATGATTAAATTTGACTAAATATTAAAGTTTGCGTATTGCTGGGTGCATGAAGGTCATTGATCCACATAGTATAATACGGTATAGAAAGGACAGAGCTGCTAGGTGTCACTCTGGAGGAGATTAATACTGACACTGGATATTGATTAATTCATAGAAGAATTGATTAAACGGAATTGGGCATTCCGTGGGTTTTATTTATGTTTTTATCTGTAAGGTACAGACATGTGTTTATCTGTATGGTACAGAAATATGGTATTGTGTTATAGCACAGGATTTGAAACTATGAAGTAGAATGTTGATTAAGATGGTTAAATGAATAAGGTATTGACACGCAAGTGGTTATGGTATGTAAGTTGAAGTGTGATCTAAAGAAAGTGTTTTAAAGTGGTCTAGTAATGTGGTATTATGTAGAGAAACAGGATAATGAAAGATATAGGTCAGCGGTAAAAAAGACAGTTGTAGGACGATAAGACGTTGAACGGATACGGTATTTGTGTTAATGTTACAGCGCAACAGATTTGAGTGACAAGATTGATTTATTGAGACAGGAGAGAACAGATGAGACGTGGATTTAAATGACCTTGATGAGACGCAATGCAACAGACTGAATTAAAGTATATGACACGAATGGTGTAACTATAAAGCTCTAACGAGACAATTTAGATAAAAGAATTCCTTTTTACTAACATTGTGTGCAGTGTAATTAATCAAACATGGGTAATCGAACGTCTAGGACAGCAAATTGTGAGAAACGGATTATTAAGTACAAGTCGGTTAGGGACTTGCCACGAGGGGAAAAGAAATCTATTAAGAAACTATTGGAAATTGATCCACACATAATTGATATTCCGATAAAATACACTGATACAGTGACACCAAAAGGATGGATTTTACTTAAATTAGGACCATTCTATGCAGAACCATTTCTAACAAAGATTGCGGAATGGAGTGACGATAATTTCCCAAGTATCGGGAGTTTTGAAAAGAATAAACTAAAGATTATTGATGAATATTTGATATCAAACAAAAGCATTTGCGACCCATTATGGGATATTGATTACATGAAAGAAGTCTATCAAGCATGGGTAATAATGTCTAATCAATGGCCTGGTAATATTGTCAGAAAGAAGGAACACAATAGGTTTAACCCTATACCCAAGGTAAAGGAGATACGGAGCGTGTCTCCTCCTGTACAGCCGGAACAGGCGGAGCAGTCTGTGATACGCAGCGTAATCCGGGTGCAGGCACCATTGTTAAATATAGAGGAGAAAGTACTGTATAAACCATTAACCCTGATTGACGTATCTGCAATCATAGTCGACGCACCCAGACCCTTGATTAACCCAAAAGGATTCATAAATTGGTATAAAACAATGTTGCTCCATGGTAATTTGAATGGCACGGATTTAAGATACATTCTGATCACGTTAATGCCAGATGTTGAAATTGATACTTTGATAAATGCTTGTGAAACTTTGAATGAAGATAATGATGGGCCATGTAGAGGTAATACAATTAATGAACGATTCCCATGGTTTAATAAACAACACAAAGTGACTCACATTGAACAATTAACCAAATTTCTAAACGAACATGCCAGTCAAAACCGTGATATCTCACAGATTCTGAACTGTAAACGTAAGCCTAATGAAACAATGTCTGACTTTGTAATCAGATTCCAAAATACCTGGAGAGAAAAGGCGAATTTGGAATTAGATGACAAACCTAACGCATTCTTTACAAATATGATTCTAGATGGTATTGGAGACGATGCGAAAAACTTCAAATTATCGACACCAGACATTTTCTCAATGACACCAGCATTGATTGAAAAACGAATAAGGGAATTAGAAGCTTTGGGATTGTTTAATAAGCGATACCAACCACAAGTCTTGGAGCTGGCGCAATACGCGGACCTAGAGGGTTGGAATGAATACTAAGCATTATGGGTAATGAAGTCTTACGTGAAGCATGTCGAGTGATAGAGTTATAGGGAAATCATTGAGTTAAGTAATAATAATCCTTGTATTGATTAATATATTGTAAACAAATGATAAAGAGTGAAATGAATAACTATTGTATTTTCAGGACAAGCTAAATAGCTTAGCACCAACAGCAGAAAAGTGGTAAAGAGACGAGGGGTGAAACACTGCTCCACAACGCTGCACCAGGGACGACGCTCTGAACCAACACTATTAATAGAACTGCCCTTGCAAACAAGACGCAGCTCGGTGACAAAGAGACACAGACACGCAGAGAACACATAGAAGTGTTAGACATGAAAATGTAGTTGTCTCTTATTGTAATTATCATACAATTCTGCATTGACTCAGTAAACGTAACATTTGAATTTACTTAGTAAACAGAGACATGCATTGATGACTGTTGATGTTCACACAAGCAAAGAGGAATATGTGACATTTTGATTGATGAATAATCCCGAACGGACAACACAACTCTTGCCAATTCTATCTCCTGACAGAAAAAAAAAAAAAACTGAGCGACGGACTGAAAACGGGGGCGTTGCTGAGGGCCGATCTAACAGAAGTGGGGGCTGAAATGACAGTGAACGATTGACGGATGAGAGAAAGGGGAAACCACAAATGATAATTCTCTGTGTAGCTGTAAACGAAAATGTTGTTTTTCTGTTTGAAAGCGGAAACATGATAATGACATGACAGACTACAGACTTTGATAAAGCAATTACACATACGAATATGACAGTACTTCACAATCAACAGTGTTAATCGGCCAACAGCTGAATGCACGAGCATTACACATTGATGCAACATTTATGATAAAGAACCATTCACACTGACTCAAGAGTGTCTCTGATAAATCTACTAAAACCGACGGGTGATTGACTGAGAAATATTTGACTATAAGAGAGGGATAGAACATTTAAATGGTCACAGCAAATTTAAACCTTAATGCAAAATAAGCTCATAGTGTACATAGACCAACGGGGAAGTATTCAAGCCATCAGTAACGATTGTGATCAGAATTTTTAACATACGGGTAGAATAGAACCTATCTACCTCATTAAAAGTATGCTTATGGGAATTGACTCAGATTGCACATTGACAGTAAATAAACTAAGTACTGAAGAACTGATTTGAATATTAAAGGGACGGTTCACGGTTTTTCACAACACACGTCCTAGTTTGAATACCCATGGCATGAACTTCAAATGACAAATCCTTTTGTTTCCTCTAGGAGCATTGATGAAGGACGAGTTAACCATTTTGAGAGAAACTAAATGTCTGTCTACCTGTACTTAACGATTGTGCAATCCCTGTATCTAAAAATGTCTCAGCAGGCAAGTGCAGAACTCACTAGAGGGGGGGGACCACAGGGGGCCCAACCCACTCTCAACTCTGACGATGAGAACCAAGCAAAGGGGAAAACACGTATTATGAAACGATTACTGATTCCAGTACCATAATGATAACTATCTCTGCTATTAACAATTATTCTTGATGTTGTTGTGAATTAAGATTGAAACTAGGACAAGAGATACCGGACAGACGATGCGTGACGGGAGACACCATGTGATCCTGGCCTCGTTGTGCATAAGATGGATGGCCACAATTCTATCGGTTCTGTATACGCTCTGGGTGTTAACTAACGAAACAGACTTTACTTTAACTGAAGACTCTGACACTAATCTTGTTCGCATGCGTCGTGACATCCAGGGAGTTAAACCAAATAGCGCACTAGACTCAGTTGCAGGAGTTTGCCAGTTTGTTGACAATTGTTGTACGTATTCACCACAACAGGAGTAAACCTTTAAGATCAGACAATGGGGACATAGAACAATAGGGGAGAGAAAAGTAGGGGGTAAGGATTTAGAGTTTCAATAACACTGTTAAAACATTTGAGCAAGCAGCATGAGGGTGAATGAAATAATTTCTACTGTGAGTCTCTCAATAACACAGCAACAAGACAAGAGGACGATAAGGCGGAAAGACAACAATGTTCCAGCGTCTCAGATAGTGCCTCATTGCGACCGGAAAAGCATGATGGTCCCTCTGTTGAAGATCGACCTAGGATATCGAAGACACCTAAAGAAAAGGATTGACGATATCCCTATTTGTTAAAAATGTATAATTATGTAACAAACTATGGAAAAACATGTGATTTGAATTAATGATGGAAATGATACCTACTTCATTTGTAATGAGTAGTTAGACATAGCAATGAGAAACCTATTTGGATATTTTCTCCTTTAAACAACAAAGGTTTTTATCCAAAGGAGGTGATTATTAATCAGAGTAGTTAACCACAAAGTGACCTTTTACTCATGCCAAGTCAATTGTGGAGTGAGATGTTTGTTCACTTTGTCAGGCCACATGACTGGGAACTTGCATTTGTCCATGGGAAAAGTCATTTAAAGACGATTCCGGGGGAGGAATGCGGGATCTCAACCATGGGGAAAGAAAGAGAAATAATTAAAGTTACTGTCCATTAGAGAAGACAAAAAAGAGTGAGCTGATATGATGCGTTTTGTGTAGCTATGTGCAAGATGCTGTGTGCCTATCAAATATTCAATACTCATTGTGTAACCTTAAACATACTTTAAGTGTGTCCACTCTCAGGACATAAACTGACCACTCTGAGTCAGCATGCGTTTCTGTAACTGGACCTGAGCCAAATATAGAGATGGGGACCAGTTGGGATCTAAGGGCAGTGGAGCCTTGTGGTGGTCAGCCAGGTGGTAGACTTATATGGGTACTGGGGTCAATAGATCAGTATATTTGGGAACGAACGGTCAGCTGACTGAGAGTCAGGTAACTGGTGACCGGAACAAACAAACCGTTATGGTAGGGAAGCAGAGGCAAGCTAGCTTCTAACTTTAGTATGTAAACATGTATGACGGGTGACCGATGATTGGCAAGGGACAGCTGTTTCCGGTGTCAGCGGAAATCTAGCATATAAGGCCGCTGCAAAGTGTCATTAGGCACGAGTCTCTCACCGTTGCTTGCCGTGTATTGAGAGGCTGGTCCAGCGCTGTGTAATGGATTAAACTTTATCTTAATTGTCTATCTCGAGCATTAATTAATTATCATAAGGAAGCAACACCTCTCGGTCTCCGCATTCATCTGACATTCATCTTATCAGAAACCCTTGGATTCCATTTAGCATCACTGCTAAATGGATGCTGTTTATGCAGAATTCTCCAGAGATGGATGAAATGTCTCTCTCTCTCTCTCTCTCTCTCTCTCTCTCTCTCTCTCTCTCTCTCTCTCTCTCTCTCTCTCTCTCTCACACACACACACACACACACACACACACACACACACACACATTCGCAGGTGCTGCTTGAGTGCATACACACAGAATACATATCTCAGATTACACTGACATGTGTTTTCTGCATAAGGAAGGTCAATATGATTTAGGGAGATATATGCACATTCATTACTACTAACGCTTACCCATTTATAAGCATAAACCTGTCAGAAATAAAATACTTGAAGGATTAACTGACTACTGTTCCCTGTCATGCATGCATGATGCAAACCCTGTCATCTGTCACATGTTAGACTGGAGACAGTCTCATCATATCCTGTGTATAATTAATTTACAGTATAGTGCCTTGCATTACAGGGTAGTTATAAGTCAGGCAAAGTTGTAAACCTGTCAATTGACATTTTGGGGGGGAATGTCAAAAGCGCAGCTACTGTATGCTAGCCTGACGCTGTGTGAAACAGCAATTGCCCTATTAAGTTTTACCAAAATGCTACTAGAAGGTTTTCAATTAGACAAAGCACAAGCTAAATTGGCAACTGCTTTAATATAAGCAGACTTATTATTATTTATTTATTTTTATCTTACCACAGTCTTATGAATACCTTGATTTCACAATGTAATCTATACCTCCAGTAGATAGTATACAGTATATGGAATTGTGAGACATGGAGGAAAAGGAAAGGAATAAGTTGGAGGAGGGAGAATCTGTCTCTGGATAACCTCATGCAACAACAGAATAAGCCGATGCCTTTCATCTAAGAGTGGATCGTGTGAAGAAACCCTTCTGATGACAATTAAATTCAATTAAATATCACTTCTAGTTCATTGTAATGGAGGTCACACTCCATTGCAGGGAGTATAAATCCATTGTTGTGTTTATCTGTTGTGTATATGTTGTGTATATATTGTGTATATGTTGTGTGGGTGTTTGTGCTTGTGCAACACAGGAGGAGGACTCATGAGTCTGCAGTTTGGTGGTCATGAGGGGCGGTCCTGCAGAGAGTAGAAGGTGGGGCAATGCCCCAGACATGCTGGTTGACAATTGTTTGTTCAAAGATGTAAACATTTCAATACATATAAATAACATTGTTTCGTTATTTCTAAAGATTGGCATTAGAGGAGTTGAGGTATATTGCATATGGGAGATAAATTAAATGTAGTGTGTGTGTGTGTGTGTGTGTGTGTGTGTGTGTGCGTGCGTGCGTGTTTTTTGATTGATTGAAAACTTTATTAGAAGATTTGCAGAAGTAGGTACATGAAAGTACATATTACATACAAGGTCAACTAACAGGATAAAAACCCAAGAAAGCCACTGGCTTATTTCAATTGGGGTCCTTGATTCTCAATTCATCGTTACATGTAAGACAGACAAAAAAAACTAGTACTATCTACAAGATAATACAGACAAATAGCTAGTACTATCTACAAGATAAACATACATCCATCATGGGAAGAACAATACAACAAAACATAAGGTATGTACAGCGGGTAGGACAGGTGGGGACATACACCACAGGTGGGGGCGGGGGACAAAACACAAAGTATGTACAGTGGGTAGATCGGGTCTTTTAATCTGATTTTTGATTTAGAGGGTCCAGTTGCGGATTGCAGCCTCCTGTAAATGTTTTTTGAGAGTGGTTTTGAAGGTGGGCAGTGTTTTGCACTCCTTTAAGATTATAGGAAGGGCGTTCCACATTTTTACTGCATAGTTTGCAAACGAGTTTAACCCCTTGTTTGTGGTGCAACGCGGTTGAACGTGGTTCGTGGAGCTTCCTCTGGTATTGTATGTGTGGACGTTGTTCTCTTTTTGGAAGTATGTTGACAGGTACTTGGGTGTCTTTGTGGTGTAGCGTATCTTGAAGACCAGGCCCAGTGCAAGCTGCTGCACTCTGTCAACTACTCGTAGCCAATCAAGGCTAAAAAAATGAGCAGCGGTTAGATGTGTCCTAGGGTTGAGGCCTAGCAGAAGCCTAACCTGTTTATTTTGGGCTGTCTGGAGTCTTGTTTTATGGGCCTTTGTGGTTCTATAGTACCATGATGTTACGGCATGTGTGTGTGCGTGTGTGCATGTGCGTGTGCGTGTGGACTCACCAATGTGTCATTGCAGTTCCTGGCACACTGGCAAAAGGAGTCCCCAAGCCACATGGACAACCTATATGGTTCCGGAATCTCTCATAAACTGATATTTATGTACATATGAGATTGGGTTATTTGTGATTATGTGTACAAATAGATGTTAGATGTAGTTTGGTAGTTTAGATGTATAGTTTGGTTTGTCTACATGTGTGCAGTTTGTGTACAATCTGTGTTGATTATGTCACCATTATGTGCCTATTTAAGGGTGGGGTTTGTTGTGGCGGTTGTCTGTGTCTTTGATGCACCATGTTTGAATACATGCCCACACAAAGGGCTTAGCAAAGTTGATTCTGCCTCCTCATTGACTCCATACAAGGTCAACAATGTCCAGTTCATTTTAAGAGAAGATAAGATGAGGTTCTTAGAAAAAGGAAAGACTATTATAACAAAGTACGAAAGAGTCATACAGTCTTCCCATACCTTCCACCTCTTTTTCTGTAAGACTTTGGGACTCGAGGACTGACAGTGTGTCAGTGAATTACTGTCAGTAAATACTTAAGATGTCCAGATTTGGGTCTGGGCCGAAGAACGTTCTGTTTTGCTCCTGAAAGGTAATGATCCTTTTACAGTACCATAACATTCAGTACCAACAAGATCAGTACTATTACTGTAGTAATTAGTATGCACACACACACACACACACACACACACACACACACACACACACACACACACTCTCACACTCAGTGTATACACACAGTGCCTGATTAGCTGAAGCTTTTACAATGCTGGTAATAGATTGATAGCCTTTGTTTTGTTATTGTGATAATAAGCCAGTAATGCCAATGTGTAATAAAAGGTAATAATACCAGTGTGATTTATCTCAAGGGGTCCAATACAAAAGAGAGAGCAGTAGTCGAGCAGAAAGACCAAGTATGGGTAGCTGCGTCCTGCAGAATGTGGGCAGGGTGGGAGAAGTTGGTGGGGTGGGAGAAGTGGGCGTGACAGGAGACATTCTCATTGGTCAGTCAGTTCTGGCTTGTCTTATGTGCAAGGGCTCTGGTCTGTTACTCCATCATCCAGCTGTAACTAACCAAAACAAACTAATAATGGATGACACATACATGTAAACCCTATAGTCTTTGACAGATTCCCTTGAGCGAATTGGAGCGTGCTTTTCTCACTCTGACCTATGGGCACTCATACTATAGTTTTTCCAGAAAGAAGAGAAGAAGAAAAAAGCAGACGATTCATTTTCCCTGTCCGGCGCCAAACTCTTCATTATAACTTTTCACATTCCACAAACTCATTTTCCCTTGAACTTCTGGTGCTGGAAAGACTGCCTATTTGACAACCACAGCCAAATATTTGCACTCTGATGCTTAAATCTCTGAGATTACACTGACGTTTGTGTTTTCTGCATGAGTGGAATGTCAATGATTTAGGGAGATGCACATTCATTATCTGCCACTAACGCTTACCCATTTATAAATGTCTAGAGGTGACATTTCTGTGTATCATTATTTAAATATGTATACAAGTATCAGTAAACAAAGATAGGCCAATTGACTTTTGATTGATGAATTGGTAAAATGCTAAAGCAAGTAGATTGTTGCAGAACAGTTTTTCAGAATGTCTTCTGAATGTTAGTTAACACTAACAGCACCCTTACAGAGAGAGGGAGAAAGAGGGGAGTGTGAGAGAGTAGGAGAGAGAGTCATTATGACAACACACCCAGACAGTGCTATTGATCTTATCAGTGGGGTGTAATTGCTTTCTTTAAGTTTCTAGATTACTTTTCACTCCAGTCCAAGCTTGCAACCTACTTCACGGCTCTCTTTTCTGTCATCAGCTTGTCAACCTGAAGCCGCATTCCCAAAGTGGAAATCTCTGGATCAAGTTATATGCACCACTATGGCATAGGTTACACAGCGCCGGATTTGGATGAATCAGAATTAATTTGATATAATTTACACCTAACCTAACGCCTACATGACTTCGGTGATTTCGAGAGCTGACACAGTGAACTAATCTTCTTCGGCGTATGGGTAGTTGTTTTTCCTCTCCACTCCACCAGGCTCGGGGCCGAGGGGCTACCCTTTTACCACCCCGAGACCTGGTTGAGGGGCTCACCCGGGCTATATTTCTGGACACCCCTCCAGAAGCCACGTCATCGTCTCGTCATCTAATACCGACAGACCATGCATCCCATTGGGTGGGTGGTACACCGGGCAATCCAGGATAACATGGTCTGCGGTTTGGTCCTCTGCGCCACACTCGCACGACGCATTTGGGGCCAAGCCCCATCTGTGCATTGATGAGCGGAAACGCCCGACGCCGGTCCGGAGACGATTGAGCCTCACCCAGGATAGCCTTGGCAAGTCCATCCCGAGGGGCTCAGGGCCGGCGACTGGGATGTGGTCGCGGAGTTTGGAGGTGTTAGCCTCCCACTCCGCGCACCACATATAATCCGCCCATCCTGCCGCACTGATGTTGAGATCTCTGCATTGCTGCCTGAGATCCTGTGCGGCAGGCACAAATGGGTGTCTCGACTTGAGACGCCGGGAGGGCTCCGCTGTTATAGTGAGCCTATCATGGAGCAGATGGTTATTAAGCTCCACGGCCCGGCAGGCGAGACGTGCTGTGGCTCCCATGCGGCGGAGGCCTGCGGGCTGGATGCCTGCTAGGATGGGAAGGTTGTCCACGGGGGTAGGACGCAGGCATCCTGTCACAATGCGCAAGGCTCTGTTTATAGGCGAGTCGATGAGGCGGGTGTGGGCACTGCGACACCATACTGGGGCGCAGTATTCACTAGTTGAATAAACGAGGGCTAGGGCTGCCGTGCGCAAGGTCCTTGCGCCGGCGCCCCAGCCGAGCCAACCAGTCGCCTCATCAACGCCACACGAGCTGTTAGCTTCTTGCGCAGTGACTCGAGGTGTCGGCGAAACGTGAGCGTCCTGTCCAATGTCACGCCGAGATAGATTGGCTCAGCGGAACATGGCAGGGGAGTTCCATCTAGGTGTACTCTAAGCTCACGTTTAGCCTCCCTGTTGTTAAGGTGGAAGGCAGCCGACACCGTCTTTGCCTCGCTAAGCTTCAATCTCCATTTCCGGAAGTATGCCACTAGTGTCTGCATGTCCTGGCTCAGAATCCCCTCCACAGACTGCCAATTTCCAGCAGAGTACACCACTGCGAGGTCGTCTGCGTAGGCGTACTTCCGCGAGAGTGTGTTGGGCAGGTCATAGGTGTAGATATTATAGAGGAGGGGGGCCAGGACCGATCCCTGAGGGACGCCGTTCTTAAGGCGTCGAAGCCTGCTTAGCTGTCCGCGACCGGTGGTGAGGGTAAAGCTGCGATTACGGATGAGCTCCATGATCATTCTGACCATGTGCCTGTCCGGCAGCAGGCGGAGCAGCTTGCAGGAGAGGCCGCGATGCCATACGGTATCGTAGGCAGCCGTCAGGTCTATAAAGACGGCCCCGGCCTTCTTTTTTGCCGAAAAGCAATCCTAAATGGCTTGAGTCATAAGGGTGACTTGATCTACGGTCGACCTCCCGCGTCGGAACCCGGCCTGCTCACGTGAGAGCAGCGGGTCGACAATTGGTTCGATGCGGGCGTAGATGAGACGCTCGAGGATCTTGAAGGGGATGCATAACAGAGAGATGGGACGGTAACTCTTAGGGTCCTGTTCAGGCTTATTCGGTTAAGGGATCGCAACAACTAGGGCTCTTCGCCAGATTTTGGGGATCTTGAGTTGGCGCAAGCAGGAAGTGAGGAACGCTCTCAGCCAGGACTTCAAGGCGGGTGCGGCATGGAGAATAAGCTCCGGGCAGATGGAATCAAGCCCCGGAGCTTTCCCTGGCTTTAGATGCTGGAGGGCAGCAGCGAACTCCTCCGGGGTCAATTCACCGGAGATGTAGTCACTGCTAGGTGTTGGAGCCCTCCAGAGGTCTGACACTTCTTTTGCCACAAGTCGAGACGACTCGCGGTCTTTGCCCTCGTATGACCCACTTTTCACAAATTGTGATTTTATTTTATTTGCAGAGTTGGGGCAGTGGCGGGGGGAGTGTCTGGACCTACCAGTGAGATTGTTCATGATACTCCATGCCTTACGGCTGGAGTGCGAGAAGTCGATGGAGTCAATGGCCTCCTCCCAGCGCTCCTGTCTTTTACGGCTGAGTCTTGACAGCAAGGCTGTTGCGAGCCTGTCCGACTCAGCTCCTGCAGGGGCCTGGAAGAAGGCACAGTGGAGCTTCTCACACTCCTCATCCCAACACGGTTTGTAGCTAATGCGACGTCTGCGTGGGATGGATTTTTTTGCCACTTTCACCAACATGCCGCAGAAGTCCCGGTACGCCTCATCCACGTTGTTAGAGTTAGGCGATGGGAGGTGCCTTGTGGATTTGTTGGTAAGGAGGCGGAAGCGTTTCCAGTCGGCCTTTCGGAAGTTCCACCGTTTCACTGGCTCACTCGGAACAAGGTTCACGAGTTTGGCCGTTGTTATCAGTGAGGGTCGATGTTGAGACCTCGGGAACTTCCCTAGCACACGTCTATCGGGGAGCCGGTTGTCAGCGCTGGCACTCGCGAATGCCAGGTCAGGGTTCGTCCCAGTGTTCCAGCGACCGGAGCGGAAGCTGGCTGCGCCCTTGGGGTCGTACAACAGGGCCAGGCTGTTATTAGCTGCCCAGACAGCCAGGTTCTCTCCATCGGGTGAGGTGGTGCGGTAGCCCCAGTCTTCATGCAGGCAATTGAAGTCACCAGCATAGATACAGGGGTGGGGGAACACTGGTAGACACACTGGTGTGATTCGCGAGGGTGGAGGTTTGTAGACGTTGACGATTTTTAGACCGGCAACGTCCACGCACAGCCACTCAATCTCCGAGTCAGCCGGGGATTGGTCAGATGTTAAGCAGGGGAAATGGCTTACCTTGCTCCGATGGTCCGTGGCGTGGTCCGCGTGGGGGTACCGAACAGCCCGCTCGATAGTTAGCCGGATGTCCCCTCCCGTTCAGTATTTAACATATAACAAAACAACGACGACAAAACAAAACCGGACAGGACACGACTTCAGGGGTAATCCACTACTCAAACAATAACAGTCTCTTATAATAACTATCCTCAGGGGGTTTTCTTAGGTACGGCGTCTTAATCAGTTCTTCTCTCTCAATACTCTCTCTCAATACTCTCTCTCCACTCTCCACTCCCCTCTTAACTCTCCTCTCCACTCTCCACTCTCCACTCTTCTCTCAACTCTCCTCACTCCACTCTTAACTCTTCTCTTAACTCTTCTCTCAACTCTTCTCTACCCCAGGTAGGAAATGAGCACCTTTCAAAATACCTTTCGAAAACCCGCCAACAGGCAAGCCACTCCCCCATGTACCCTGGGTAACCAATCATCACTCCCCCATGTACCCTGGGTAGCCAATCATCACCCCCCTGAGCTCACCATGACAAGCAGGAATAGTTGGATCGTGACAATATCAATATAATAAGTCTGTATGGTGTATGTCATAGCTAACTACTATCTCCACTATGACTTCCAGAATTGAGGAGGCCAATTTTTTTCCGCTTGCTCGCTTCACTCGAGATTGAATGTTGCCTGTTCTTCTTATCTGTCTTTGTGCTGGCCAAAGGCATACTATTTGGAGTGTAAGCTACAATCAGAAAGTTCTGATTGATGGAATTCATTGTGCAGAGCTTAGCCTATGTGCCTGCCTGAAGAAATGACATTGCTGTAAGTCTATGAGCCTGCCTGATAATTAAGTTGAGAAATGACATTTGGATGTAATATAAATGCCCAGTGAACATGTGTAAAAGGCAGGAATTTTATAATTATGTGGTTAAAAAACAATTTTGTTTAGCCTACATTTTTCATTCTTCTTCTACAGCTTCAACATGTAATCATCAATTTAATCAAGTTTAGCATATTTACATTTACATTTTTGGCATTTAGCAGACGCCTTATTCCAAAGCGACTTGCAATCAATACATTTGAATACTAAGCATGTGAATCAGCAATCCACCATTCGTTGCAGGAAGAGTAATCTAGCTCGGGCCCGGGGCCACTGATAGAAGAAAAAACCTTCTCCCTATCGCCTTCTACTAAAACTTTTTTTTTTCTGGAGAAACTGAGAAACAGTACAAGGGGGGCAATAGAAGTTCTTAGGGACACAGTAGAGGGGAAAGCGGGTGTCTTTAGGAGACGTAGTGGTGAGGGTCAGAAGATATCTCAGGAGGAGCAGTTAAGATGTAACCTGAAGAGATGGGTCTTCAGTCTACGACGGAAGATGGGTAGTGACTCAGCCGTTCTGACGGCCGTGGGGAGCTCATTCCACCAGCGGGGAGCCAGTGTTGTGAAGAGACGTGATCGGGCAGCCCGACTGCTGTGTAGAGGAGGTGGGGCCAGTCGGCCAGCCGAGGTGGAGGAGCGGAGTGAGCGGGCAGGGGTTTGGGGGGTTACCATTTCCTTCAGGTAGGCAGGGGCTGTCCCTTTAGCTGCCTGGTATGCAAGCACCAGGGTCTTGAATCTGATGCGAGCTGCTATCGGGAGCCAGTGCAGGGTGCGAAGGAGAGGGGTGACATGCAAGTATTTGGGGAGGTTGAATACCAGCCGGGCAGCAGCTGCAGAGGTCTAATGGCTGAAGCGGGGAGCCCAGCCAGGAATACATTGCAGTAATCCAGGCGGGAGATGACCAGTGCCTGGGTCAAGAGTTGCGCTGCCTCTTTGGTAAGGAATGGTCGTATCCTTCTGATGTTGTAGAGGAAGAATCTGCAGGAGCGAGCCGTTGCTGCAATGTTCTCCGCACAGGATAGTCGGTTATCCAGGATCACTCCAAGGTTCTTGGCTGTCAGGGAGGGGGTTACAGTAGAGTTCTCCACTGTGATGGAGAAGTCTTGGAGAGGGCAGGCTTTCCCGGGGATGAAGAGGAGCTCGGTCTTGTTAAGATTGAGCTTGAGATGGTGGTCAGCCATCCAAGTTGAAATGTCAGCGAGACATGCTGAGATACGGGTTGCCACGTGTACATCAGACGGGGGGAAGGACAGGAAGAGTTGAGTGTCGTCTGCGTAGCTGTGGTAGGAGAGCCCATGTGAAGAGATTACCGAGCCAAGAGACTTGGTGTAGAGGGAGAAAAGTAGGGGCCCTAGGACAGAACCCTGGGGTACTCCAGTGGAAAGGGTTCGTGGAGAAGACAGCGATTCTCTCCAGGTCACCTGGTAGGAGCGGCCCGCCAGGTAGGAAGAAAACCAGGAGTGTGCGGTGCCAGAGATGCCCAGGTCTGAGAGGATGGAGAGAAGGATCTGGTGATTGACTGTGTCGAAGGCAGCAGACAGGTCAAGGAGAATGAGAACAGAGGAGAGGGAGGAAGCTTGGGCAGAGTGGAGGGCTTCCGTGACAGCAAGGAGCGCAGTCTCAGTGGAATGCCCAGCCTTGAAGCCGGATTGGTGGGGGTCTAAGTGATCCATCTTCCGGAGATAGTCAGTCAGTTGTTTAGATGCCGCGCGTTCAAGGGTTTTGGAAGGGAAGGAGAGAAGGGATACAGGTCTGTAATTGTGGACAGATGATGGGTCAAGGGTAGGTTTCTTGAGGAGAGGCTTGACTCTGGCTATTTTGAAGGCCGCTGGGACAGATCCTGTGGATAGGGAGGAGTTGATTAGGGTGGTAAGGTAAGGAAGGATGTCGGCGGAAATGGATTGGAGAAGGGGGGAGGGGATGGGATCAAGAGGGCATGTGGTTGCCCGCTTTGATGTGATAAGTGTGAGAATCTCATCGGGGGAGAGGGGGGAAAAAGATGACAATCCAGAGACCGAGTGTCGAGGAGAGAGTTTGGAAGGGGTGTTAGCATTGTTAGTGGGAGGAGGGAGAGGTGGGGGGGAAAAGGTGCTGCTGATGTCGTCCACCTTTTTTTCAAAGTAGGTGACAAAGTCATCGGCGGACAGGGAGGAAGGAGGAGGGGGAGGAGGTGGATTAAGGAGTGAAGAGAAAGTGGAGAACAGTTTTCTAGGATTAGAGGCAGAAGAATGTATTTTGGAATGATAGTAGGATGCTTTAGCAGCTGATGCCGAGGAGGCGTAGTTGGCAAGGAGAGAGTGATAGAGGTTAAGGTCATCAGAAAGGCCAGTTTTTCTCCATTTCCTCTCAGCTGCTCTGAGCTCTAGTCTACAAGCATGTAGCGTTTCAGAGAGCCAGGGAGCTTGAGGAGAGGATCGAGCTGGCTTCAGGGTTAGTGGACAGAGGGTGTCGAAGGATGAGGTGAGAGCGGACAGGAGGGTTGAGGATGCCGCATCAGTGGATAGAAGGGAGAAGGATTCGACAGAGGGTAGGGAGGATAGGACAGAAGAAGAGAGGGTGATGGGGGACAGGGTACGTAGGTTACGACGAGAGGGTCTTAAGTGGTTAGAGGCTGAGAGGGAAGAGGACGTTTTGAGGGGAAGGGAGAAAGGATATAAAGTGGTGATCAGAAACTGGAAGAGGGGTAACGGTAAGGTTGGAAGTGTGGGAAGATCTGGTGAAGACAAGGTCGAGCTGATTGCCTGCCTTATGAGTCGGAGGAGAGGGGGACAGGGTAAGGCCGAAGGAGAGGAGAAGGTCAAGTACTCCAGATGAGAGAAGCTTCTCAGATTGGAAATTGAAGTCACCTAGTAGTACGAGCGGAGTGCCATCATCAGGGAAGGAGCTGAGAAGGCCATCCATCTCGCCTAGGAAGTCACCGAGCTGGCCTGGGGGGCGATAGATGACAACAATGTGGAGTTTGACCGGGGAGGAGACGAAAGCAGCATGAAATTCAAAGGAGGATATAGACAAGTGTGCCAGGGGAAGGACAGTATGTGACCACTTGGGCGAGTTGAGGAGTCCTGTGCCTCCCCCTCGACCAGAGGGTCTAGGGTAGTGGTCACCAACCCGTCGATCGCGATCGACTGGTAGATCTTTGAGACTTTCCCTGTAGATCAGGGGTGGCCAACCCGCGGCGGCTCTTTGGCTGTCTGTGTGCGGCTCTTCAATCCATTCATTAAAAGTGTTGGTGTAGCGTTCTCTCTGACAGGCCGCGTTCGTAAATTCGCCGGTGCGCACACTGGGTTTAACGTCATAATGGAACCAAGTAATTTGATTGGACAAGAGACGTGGAGGCACCAACGTTCTCAGAGCGAATTTACTAACGCGGCCTCTGTCTTGCTGCACGCTGCTGTAAGCCGATACTTTTTTTTCAAGGATCATCTCGAGTCACTAACAGTGTTGCCAGATTGGATTGATTTTTCAGCCCAACCAGAGTCTAAAAACCCACCCAGAGTGATCATAAGTAGCTCGATTGTGCTGGAATCGGCCAAATCAGGCAACACTGTTCCCTAATTGTCCGTTCTGAGGAGAAGCTGTCACGTAACACGGCTTTTTGACAGTTCATTTATTGACAAATTACGGATAACAACAACAAAATAAAAATGTCAGGGAAGAAATGTACAGCTAAACGCAAGTATGGAGATGAGCACAGGAAGTTTTTAGCCGAGTGGGAGAGTGAATATTTCTTTGTGGAGCGCAATGGAAAGCCATTCTGCCTGATATGCCAAACATCGTTGGCACATTACAAAGCTTCCAATCTCCAGCGCCATTTCAGCACAACGCATGCTAACATTGACCAGGAGTTTCCAAAAGACACCGAACTTCGCAATGGTAAATTAAACAGCTTGAAAAGCCAGACACAAACACAGACCAAGTTGTTCCAAATATTGGTTAAGCAATCAGAGACAGTGACACTTGCGTCCTATCAAGTGGCCTGGAACATTGCACGTGCTAAAAAGCCATATTAAGAAATGCATCACTGATGTGATGGAAATATTTTCTCCAAATGAAACACTGAAAAAGATGGCCTCAGACATCCAACTGTCACGCCACACCAAGGGACACCAAGGGACAGTGACTTTTGGGGACTTGTCAGCAGAGAGAAGTTTCCTCTTCTCACTGCATGTGCACTAAGAGTGAGTGCCTACTTTGGATCCACGTATCTCTGTGAAATGTCATTTTCACAGATGAAAATAATCAAATCAAAGTACAGGAGCCGCCTTACTGACAGACACCTCACAGACTGTCTCAGACTGGCAGTCAGTAGCTATGAGCCAAACTACAAAGCACTTGTAGACAGTATCCAGTCACAACCATCACACTGACTTGAGTGAGTAACATGACTGTTTCGATGTGAAAAGTAATGCTGCATAAGATGACTGCACTTAGCACTGACTGAGACACAAGTACACATTACAGTTCTACTTTATAAAATGCTAATTGTAAATATGTTTGTCAATGTTAATAAGTAAGAATAATAATTAAGTCAGTCAAGTGTCAAAATGTCAAGAATGTCAATTTGTTAACGTTGGCTAATGTTACTATGAACAGAATGATTTTATCATACATTCCTCCATTCCATGCCTTTATTTTTTTGTGTTGTAATGAAATTACATTTATCAAACTTTGAATTGAATTTCAGTTATGTACAATTCTTAAAGCAAGACAGCTGCCTGATATGCTTGATACAGTCTTTTTTATTGTTGTTGCATCAATTTTAATGTTGGACCAATGCATTGCATCTAATTAAAATACAGGCAAATAAACGTCATTAAGTTTAAAGTACTATCTTGGCTGTCTTTTTCTCTCAACGCTTCAATAGGTAGATCTTGCCTTCACCAAGGCCGAGGTCAGGGATCTTGGGCTTAAAAAGGTTGGTGACCCCTGGTCTAGGGGAATGAGAAAAGGAGTAGGCGGCAGAGAGGGCTGCCGGTGTAGCTGTGTTTTCTGGTGTGATCCAGGTTTCAGTGAGAGCAAGGAAATTGAGGGCCATAAGAGATGCATAAGCTGAGATAGCGTCAGCTTTCCGGACCGCCGACTGGCAATTCCAGAGACCGCCTGCGGCGATAAAGTCATGGTCAGTAGAAAGAGGTGGGTAGATGAGATAGGAAGGGTTGCGATGGGGGGTGTAGCATCTAGGTGTCCACCTGAGTGTCAGAAGAACAGGAATAGGGAGAAAGCACATTGGGATATAGGTCCGTAGAGGGGAAGAGGGCTAATGAACCAACAGAAGTAGGGGTAGCTAAGTGCACTCAGTAGACCGATGTGCCATGAGAAGACAGCAACACTACAAACACTGGAAGAGAAGGTACTAAGTACCCTGGCTTCCTCTCAGGCCTTCCATAGATAGACTCCCTTGTCTTGTTGTCACGAGTCTAAAGCGGGGTACACACATACGGATTTTCTGCGATTTCAGCGATTTTCGGATGTCTGAAAACAACAGAAAACGCCCGGTTATCAGATGGATCTTAACATTTTCCTATAACAGAATCCTGGGGTGTGAGGTGTGTTAAGAGTCAATCTCTCCCGGCAACCTGCTCGGAAAATGGGCGTGGCCGGCAATCGTAAATGTGAAATGTGTTCAATACTTCCGACCAGAAACCATAGGGTTGCCAGATTGTTTGGTGGAATTAGCGGTTTTAGACTGTGGTTAGGGTGGAAAATGTCATTCCCATCTGGCAACCCTGCTCGCCAATCAAGAAGCGAGCTGACTAGTCAGGGTACTACGTTAGATAATAATAACTTTATATGTATAGCGCTTTTCCTGCAAACGTTGCGGCTCAAAGTGCTTTAATCATTATATAATGTTAATTTAATTATTTTGTAATTTAAAGGCAATATTAAAAGGATGGGTTCACGCAAGATTTCTGGCTTGGGGAACGAGACTCTAGAGTCCGGAATCTGTCGTTCCCCACGCCCATTTTCCGAGCAGGTTGAGAGTTGAGAGTTGATTGCACAATTGAAGAGAATTGACTCTTAACACACCTCACACCACAGGATTTTGTTATAGGAAAATGTTAAGATCCATCTGACAATCGGGCGTTTTCTCTCGTTTTCTGTCGTTTTCAGACATCCAAAAATCGTGCCAAAACCGGCCAAAAACTCCTTATGTGTGTACCCCGCATTAGTGTCAGGAGGCTGTCGCAGTGGCTGTCGCTCTCAGACAGTTCAGATATTTATGGACACTAGCAGGCTTGTAGCCACTCCCCACTAACGAGCACTAATGACAACGACTGACAGGTGTTCTCACAAGTCGCCTGTATGACCTCCCTGGCCTTGGTCTATCCACTATATAGGGGAGCTAGAAGTCTCCTCCTCCTACAAGTTAACACCTACTTGGTCAGAAACTGGTTAGTTTCACCAGAATGACTGAAGCCTTTGTTTTGAAAACAGACAGCTTAACTAGATAATCTTAAAACAGACAGCAATCACCCTATTACTTTTCCTATCACTATTACTAATGAACAGACAGGTATCAGTAGTCCAATTTTAACTAGATAGCCTTAAAACAGACAGTTATTTACTCTATTACTAATAACAAGACAGGTATCAACTTATCAGACGTCCAGCTTACTAGATAGTCTACTTACTCAGAGTGGAGAGAGAGATGACTTCACTGCTAGGTTTCCAAATGTAAGCATATAAAAAAGATAAGTAACAGTTTCTTTATCAAATGTAGTTTTATAAACCCTAACCCTTTATATTAGAGTTAGTGTATTTCTTCACAGAGCAACAAAGAATGTTTAAAAATGCAGTAATTTGATATGGAAGAATATTAAATTGACTTGTAATAAAACGAAATCGACTACATTAAAAATAAAACAGTTCAATAAATCCTAAATGTTGTCTACCTATTCGATGTATAAATCGCGCCAGAATCTCGCCGACTTCCGAGGTCATTTTAAGCAAAAGTATTTGGCCAAATGAGCTATTATTTTCAGGGATAATAGCCATGGGTGTTCTAGACGTGTCCTGCAAAGATAGGACACTCGTAGCCACTATGGCGAGTGTTTCTTTGACTGAAGTGACTGGCGATCATGTGATTGGACGAACAAAATGTCAATCTTTCAGCCCTGGACTCAATGCATGGTGAGGCCAGGCCTCCCTTGCCCACCCATTTTCAGAGATTTGGCCAATCACATTATTGCCATGAAAAAAATTACATTGACTTCTATGAGAAACCACTTTCCTGGGGGAGGCCTGGCCTCCCTCAATACAAACGGATAGGGATTCTGGCCTGTAGGTGCTTTACAATTGCAATATTGGGTTTTAGCCATGGAAAAATTCTGATTTATGAACAAAAAGGAAATAATATTAATATTAAAAAACTTTAAATATGTTTTTTGTTAAATAAATAAATAAATAAAATAAATATAATTAGTGCTCTTTTAAATCTCTCTTTCTTCTCTCAAATTATTGGGGAGGCCAGGCCTCCTCCACCTTTATGGAGGAGCCTCCACTGATAGCTTGTGTACGGATGCAAGTAGCGTAAGGGAAATGGTGGAGAATGTTTCGTATTGTGGTTTATTTACTACTGTTCAGCACTTAAAGTTACATTCAGTGCATGATTTGTGCTAAATACAATTCTGAAAGCGACAAGTAACTTGCCCATCAAGTGTGCCCATCAAAGGTCTAGACATTAGGCACGTAACATCTAGTCCTCCACTTTCAATACTAGACATTGACAGCTCAAGCTAATTGTCATGCAAATTGTGTACCAAATTGTACCATTACTTTTAGTACCCTGAAATATGGGGACTATGCATAAAAAAGGTTGTATTTCTTCATGGTGAATACAAATACCATCAAATAAAAGATGAAAATCACTACTTTAATCTTGCCTTGATGACAGAGACTCACATGCAACTAAATGGACTGTTTAATTAATTTCTACTCTAAAGGTGCAGTGTACGGATTTTGTAGTAAATCCAAAGAGGAGCCTTAGACTGTAAATCAGTGTGTTATACAGGCTCCTGCACTATGTAGTGTTGTAGTTAACTAAGTAGCAGTGGGGATTACTCACCAAATCCATTGCATTGCAGTATTTTGGCTTGACTAGCAAGTTTGTGTTGTGATTCTCAACAACGTTGAAACGTAGTTCTGTGTTTCAAAAGACATTTTGATTGGTTGCCGATATGAGGACCAAAGCATTAGGACGTGTCACATATGAGGGAGGGATGTCCTCTAACTCCCAATATGGGTTAAAGACATACTGAATACATATACATACCAACCTGTATTTGTCATGCCTACAAATGAAAAATAAATACTACATATGTGACACGGTTCCTCATGTCGGGAATTGTGAAATCAAGTCTTATCGGTTTTTCTCGATACATTAACCAACAATTTTACATTCACTAAATACCTACAGTTAGTTAGCAAAGTCGGGTGGGGGTATTATTGGTATTAGTTTGTAGCCACACCCCAGCTGTATGTGAGTTGCCATGTGCGTGTGGACCTGTTTGTTGACAAGTTTACAAGATGGATGCTGACACTCTCGCTAATGCTATCAACAGAATTTCAGAAGTCGGTAGAAATATCGACAGTGGGCAATTAATGAACTTCTTCATATTGGACTATATACATCTGAAGATGACGAAGAAGATGACGGAATTTCAGACATTGATCTCAACATCAGTTCACTATTCAGACAGACCTTCTGCTTTGTTCTTTGGTAAGTTTTAGTGAGTTACTTGTGTGTAACCTAGCCTAATCTGCGATAGCCAAACAGTTATTTGTTGTTTTGTGAGTAAGGTAGATAGTGCCGTTGTTAGCTCAAACCACTGAAACTGTGTGTTCACCACAACCATGACTCCCCCTATACTTAGAATTATACGAAACTGGGGCGCTTAGGTGGCGTAGCGGGTTAAGCGCTGACTATGTAACCGCAGGGTCCCCGGTTCGATTCCGGCCAGGGACATATCCTGCATGTCATCCCTCCTCGCTCTCTCACCCATCCTTCCTGTCTAAACTTCACTGTATCTGTCAATAAAAATGAAAAATGTGAGTGGGACTGCCCCACTCAGAAAAAAATTACTTAAAAAAAATAAAATAAAGAATTATACGAAACTAATAGATGGTGGGAGGAAAAAATAGGTTGCCAAAGATAAAACATAATGAATAAATACATTTGTTGCAGACCGACTAAACATGCAACATATTGTACAATGTTTCATGCACCATTTGTGTGTGTGTGTGTGTGTGTGTGTGTGTGTGTGTGTGTGTATGTGTGTGTGTGTGTGTGTGTGTGTGTGTGTGGATTTGCTGTAGAATAATACTGTGGATTGAAATGATTTCACAAGACTTCTTACAGTACAGGATGACTTCAACAAGTACAGTACACAGAGTCTATGAAAAGCATGCAAGCCTACACTATAGAAGTGTCCACACCTCTGACCTGAAATTTGTGTTACAGAATGAGGAGGTGAGAGGTTCTGAGAGATGACACCTTGATGAGTCACCAGCACTTCAGGTATTTGTCATTGTCATTGTATAAGCAATTCTATTTGATCAACATAGTAGTATTTCCTAATAATGGTGTGTTGGTAACAGTGGGCAATCATTTTAAATATACTGTCTTCTTTTTTTATTACAGCTTTGATGCCCAGATGGGATGGGAAGGAACTACACCTAAATCCCACTATGCTTTATGGACTATAATGATAAATGCATACACATAGACACAACATTATTATTTTGTACTATTATTGCTCAATTGTGTCTTGCCTAATTTTTTCCATTGCCATTTTGTTTTCTCTTGCTGCTGCACTGACTGAAACTGAAGCCTTAAGAATTTGACTCTCAATACACTTTTGGCACACATGGCAATAAAAAATCATGAATCTTTGAACTAATATTATTATTATTATTTAGCAATTCATGTTACGCGTAGCTAATGTATTTGGACACAGGTGCAGAGCAGAACAGAGTAGTCAGATGCAGGAGTATGATTAAAAAATAAAGGCACTCTTTATTAGAGCAAACGGGAATAATAACCGCACAGTAAGCGATGAAACAAAAGAGGAGAAAGCAAAGTCTCAGATGAATGCTTAAATAATAAAAGAAAACCATAAACAACAAAACAAAAGGGGAGTAGGCTTAAGCCCAATGCACACGGCGTGCGATTTTGTCGCACGACAACATTCGATTCTCAATTCACACCACCGAAGTGAGTGGGTGTGAATGGAGAATCGAATGTTGTGCGTGCAATTCTCCATTCACACTCACTCACTTCGGTGGTGTGAATTGAGAGTCGAATGTTGTCGTGCGACAAAATCGCACGCCGTGTGCATTGGCCTTTAGACTCCCAAAAACGTTGGGAGTCTAAGGGCAAGGCGATGTACTTACAATAGTAATTCGATTCTTATTTCCTAAGCAGGCGAGGAACGATAAGGCTACGAGACACACACGCACACACACACACACACACACACACACACACACACACACACACACACACACTTACTTACGTAATGTATAGTGAACAACCGACAATGAGGGAAGACACAGAGGGATATAAATAGCCTAAGTCAAAACATACACACCAGGTAATAATCACAGTAATTAGGACAGACAAAAATACATACAGAAACACCAGAGGGCGCCAAAGGGTCCCTCAACAAATGTAAACATGTCAGCCCTGCAAGTTTGTGTCCTGAGGGTTAGCTTGTCCCCCCCCACTGACAGATGACAGGTAGATAATGGCAGGTAGTGTAATGGGGGAGTGGTTGTCTTGAGGGAGTGGTTGGGGTGGAGTTAATTAGCTATTGTTCCCACCCATTACCTACCTGTGAAAAAAGGCTGTGAATACTTTGAGGCTGGATTTCTCAGATCGCTGATTTGGGGGTATCAACATTCAAATATGCATGACTTCTTCAACTTGTTTCAGATTTCAATGTATGACACATCATTTGAAAGATTACAATATATACCCTTTCATAATCTGGAAAAAATGAAAAATGACATTGCCAGACTTGCAGACCTTTTCATCAAACCCTGTCACTTAAGAAGAAGAAGTGCTTGACTGTATATATAGCCTGTTCTGACCCTGATTCTGCTCTGGCCCTCAAGAGTGTGGGACCTAGAGAGGTCTTAACTTTGTTAACCACACTGTTCAGAAATCTCTGGCATTTACTATGTCTTAACACTGCCTGCCTCTGTAATAGAAGCTGGCATCTCTCTTCTTGATGTTTGTATTTTCCCATAGGAGGTCCTCCTACACGGCAACATAGAGCACTGCAACTGGGTGAATTATTCGACCATTAAAAGGCAATCAGCTACTGGACACGTCTGCCATTCGAGGGGAATTGCACCCGCTCCCCCCCCAGCTCTTTGACTGCTAGGGTGAGGCAGAAATATGAGTCTGTGTGTGTAATCCAGGAGACCAATCCACGGTCTGAGAGAATGTATGGTGTCCTCCCAGGCTAACGTCAACATTAAAGGCCTCCTGTAAATGATGATGGGAAAGGCATAGCTGAGAGAGGGGAGGGAGGTAGAGAGAGAGGGGTGGGCAGAGGAAGAGCTGGAGAGAAATTGTGAAATGGGACGATGGAGAGAAAGGTGGGAGGAGAGGTGGATGCATATTAAGTTGAGAGGGGAGGTATAGTAGATATAGGCAGGGTGGGGGGAGACATGTAGAGACAAAGAGGGGAGAGGGGAGGTGTTGATGGTGAGTTGAAGAAATTGAGAGAGACGAGATGGGCAGAGGTTCATGCAGTCATGGAAACATTATTGCACTGTCCACATTTTTCTCTTCTTTCTGCTGGACCAAACGTTTTGAAATTTCTTTGACAAAACCATTACTTTGCTGACACTTTTGACAACTTGTTTTTCAGTTGAGGGATTACAAGGATTAAGCTCTACTTTTGTTTGTGCCAAAAATCATTTGAATGAAAAACAGCCTGTACTCACAGTGCGCTGTTCACTGTAGACTATATTGGTTTGGTTTTGTAGTCATTTTAACATGTTATACTGGCTGTGATATAAAGTGGAGGACTATGTTATATGCACTTGTTACATGTCGCTTTCAGAACCCTGGACAGGGCTTGGACTGTATATTGATATAGCTCTGTTAATTAGCCTAGCCTAAATGTTAATGTGGCTTTTGTAGTGTGTTATAGCCTCTGCTCTGATTGTGTTTATTTGACATTAAAGAAATACAATTGATAAAACTAGATCAAACTTTCCTACAAGTTAACAATGTGCCGCATGCTTGTATTTTGATAAAGCATGCAAGTTATTGGAGACGTGTCTGTCTCATGTTTTTGTTGCAATAGGCGTGCACTGTAGCGTTCTGTGTCGTGCTGAGCACTGAAGCGTATGAAGTGTATTCAATTTTGGAATCTTTCTGCTCCCTGGCACTCGTAGACTACCTTTATTTTTTGTAATGGTGACGTGATACAAAACTGCCTCTCCAAAAATGCCATGCTAAAATCGCCACTGCCTGTTAATTATTATTTTTATTTATTTACATTAATTCATGAAACCTTCTTCATGTAGCCTCTCTGTATCATTCATATACTGTGTGCGCTGAGCTGTCTCACCATATTATAATATTCTATGTTTTTAGCTTGGAGCAGTTCAAATGTTGGTGCGGAATGTTACAATTTCTTTAGCAGTGTAGTTTTATTGAGTTACCAATGTCTGGTCTACAGTAAATGTCATGTGAACAGCTGCAATGGAAATATGTTGAATTAAGAAAGTGTTGATGTGTTGAATACTTCTGTATTTCCCCCAGGTTACACACACACACACAGGTTACACACACACACTGTATGTATGGTAAAGCATGCTAGGAAAGGGCCATAACCAAACAAGTAGAACCCTGTAAAAACCCCTTCTCACTTAACTGAACATCTAGGCCAGGGGTCGGCAACCTATGGCACGCGTGCCAGCAGTGGCACGCGACAGCTTAAACAGTGGCACGCGACAGCTAATCAATAAGTGCGAGAATGGGAGAATGTATTTTTATTTTTTTTATGTTGGCCGCGTTCGTAAATTCACGCACACTGGGTTCAATGTCACAATAGGACCAAGTAGGATCAGGCCCGTGAATGAGTTCTCTCTTGCCCGCGGGATGATATTTAATTACTATTAAAACCGGCCCGCAGTATTATGTGCCCGCAGCACCATAATACTACAAGTCCCAAGATGCATTGGCGCGTACCGAGTGCCCGCAAGCGAGCGCGACCCCGCGTCTTCTCTTCACTTCAGTACTCGTCATGAGCAGCAGCAGCACAGTCACAGTGGAGGCCGAAACATCGCCGTCAATTCCCGAGTGTTCCCGAGTACACAGTTTGCTGACAAACTCGGCATACTTGCTGCCGAATTCAGGCGGAGATTTTCCGACTTTGAAGCCCAAAAAAGCAGGCTTCAACTGCTCAGCAATCCATTTGCAGTTGACGTGGAAAGTGCACCAGCAAATCTCCAAATGGAGCTGATTGAGCTCCAGTGTAATGACACACTTAAGGCATAATATGAGTCCGTGGCGCTGCTGAGTTTGCTCGTTTCATCCACGACACAATGCCTGAGCTGTGCAACCAAGTTGCTCGCACGCCGTCTATGTTTGGCAGCACATACCTGTGTGAACTACTGTTTTCGTTGATGAAACTAAACAAAACATCACATAGGAGTCGTCTTAGTGATGAACATCTGAACTCAATCCTGAGGATTTCCTCAGCTCAGAGCCTGACCCCAAACATGAATGAACTTGTACTCAAGATGAGACACCAAGTATCGGGCTCAGCCTCAGACAAGTGAGCAGAAAGGACTTGGACTTCTTTGAAGGGACTTATTGGACTTCTTTGAAGGGAATTATTATTATTTTCTCCAGTTGAATGGACCCAGGGACATGTTGCCTAAGAAATGAATGCAACTGTTTTGCACTTTTGCAAGTTTGCACTAACTTTTCTAATTTTATTATAGAAGACAGTCATTGGTGAGGATCGGAGCAGCACACTGATTTGTTTTTAATGCATGCTGTTTCATTTTTGCATTTATCTTGCCATTGAGCTTTGAATGAAAATTACATTTAGCTGTTTACCTGTAAAAAAAAAAACGTTTTCAATTTATTACTGAAAGAGCCTTGAGAAAACATTGCAACTGATTTTATTCATGTTTTACTTAATTTAATGTAATGATTAATGTTAAGTGCAATATAGGCTGTGTTATTGGTATTGGTTCAATATGTGCAATAATTGCGAGTTTTAATAAACATTGAACCAGCCCGGCCCTCCACTTGTACCATTTTTTAATTTTGCCCCCCTGTGTATTTGACTTTGACATGACTGGACTAGAGGCAGTCTCAGGGACGCTCCGGCGCTCTCAGGGCGAATTTACGAATGCAGCCCTAGTCTCTCATCCACTCCACGAGAGCCGTATTCTGGCGCCAATTTTCAAAGTAAAATTCTGAATTCGATTTGATACTTGTATCAATATAACTCAAGTCGTTCAAGGATGAAGCAGACAAGGCCGAATCAATAAGACGTGCTGTGTCAAGGTATGGGAAGCAGGCCAGCACCTTTAAAGCATTTGCCACTGCTAAAAATCACGCAACTGAAGCAAGCTTTCGCATTGCTCATTGCATTGCGAAACGTGGAAAGCCATTCACTGATGGAGAATATATTAAGGAGGCTTTCCTCTGTAGCTCAGATGTTTTGTTTGAAGGCTTATCAAACAAAGACACAATAACATCAAGAATAAAAGACATCCCAGTGTCAGCCAGAAGTGTGGAACGAAGAATAGGAGAAATGGCAGAAAACGTGAAAGCGCAGCAGACCGCTGGTTTGAAAGATGCGACGGTGTTTAGCCTCGCACTTGATGAGAGCGTAGATGTGAATGACATGCCACGTCTGGCTGTCATAGCAAGATACTGTGATTCTGCTGTAAGGGAGGAGCTCTGCTGCCTAAAACCAATGCCAGAAACAACAAAAGGTGAGGACATCGCTAAAGTTCTTATCGAGCATTTTGTGGAGCGAGGGATTGACATTAGCAGGATTTTTGCAGTGACAACAGATGGTGCCCCTGCCATGGTCGGGAAACAGAGGGGAGCGGTTGCATTAATTGTGTGCAACTTAAAGTGACCAAGTACCACCCCCAGATAATGGAGTTGAGCAAAGGAAAACAGGGCCAGGGATCACGACATTGATTGTTAGGACTGTTTACATGGCTTTGCATACATAGCTCTTTGCAACCCCCCAAAAATATATGTTTGTTGTGGTTGGAATAAAAGAATAAAATGTAAGTAACAACCAAATAATTATATAAATATAAATTATAATTCATACAAGTAAGACCCTTGTATAATCACCCTCCAGTTAGGCCTACTTATTAAAATGATAACCATAGGGAGCGCAGTTAGCAACTTTGGTAGAAATTGAGCGCTCCAATTTGCTTAAAGTTGTGCTACGCATCACAAAGTTTAGTTGTCTTAGATGTTATGTTGGTAATTTTGTTCAAGTTTCAGTTAGTTACATTTTTAGGTTTATTTAGCATACATGGCTTTGCATACATAGCTCTTTGCTGAAAATTGTTGTTGTGGAATAAAATTGCAGATCTGTTGGTCTGTTTGGTTTGGTTTGATGTCGAGTCATAATTAATGTTGATATTGTGGTTGGCACACTGACTAACAAGAACATTTAAAAATGGCACTTCATATCAAAAAGGTTGCCTACCCCTGATCTAGGCCTACAAATCCAAGAAATAACTAACATAACATATGATACACTGCTTCAGAGACAGGGCCACTGTGGCTGTTGATTCAGATATCATATGCATGGCTTAGATCTAGATTTACTTCTTCACAATCCAACTATTTTCAACAGACGCAGAACAACCATCCATGTGGCAGTAATATATATCGAATTCGCCTTAAAACGTCAGCCAAGAAGTTGTCCATACAGAGCGGATAAATCAATTCACCCAGTTCCCCAGGGGCGGTGGCGTGTGCAGAAATAAAACGTGGGTAATGTGACAGAGCCGGACATTGGAATGTGGGCTCTGCGTTGAGTAATGGCAGATATCGATGCGTTGAGTAATGGCAGATATCGATGCGTTGAGTCATGGGAGATATCGATGCGCTGAGTAATGGGAGATATCGATGCGTTGAGTAATGGGAGATATCGATGCGTTGAGTCATGGGAGATATCGATGCGCTGAGTAATGGGAGATATCGTTGAGTAATGGGAGATATCGATGCGCTGAGTAATGGGAGATATCGCTGAGTAATGGGAGATATCGATGCGTTGAGTAATGGGAGATATCGATGCGTTGAGTAATGGGAGATATCGATGCGTTGAGTAATGGGAGATATCGTTGAGTAATGGGAGATATCGATGCGTTGAGTAATGGGAGATATCGATGCGTTGAGTAATGGAGATATCGATGCGTTGAGTAATGGAGATATCGATGCGTTGAGTAATGGAGATATCGATGCGTTGAGTAATGGGAGATATCGATGCGTTGAGTAATGGGAGATATCGATGCGTTGAGTAATGGGAGATATCGATGCGTTGAGTAATGGGAGATATCGATGCGTTGAGTAATGGGAGATATCGATGCGTTGAGTAATGGGAGATATCGATGCGTTGAGTAATGGGAGATATCGATGCATTGAGTAATGGGAGATATCGATGCGTTGAGTAATGGGAGATATCGATGCGTTGAGTAATGGGAGATATCGATGCGTTGAGTAATGGGAGATATCGATGCGTTGAGTAATGGGAGATATCGATGCGTTGAGTAATGGGAGATATCGATGCGTTGAGTAATGGGAGATATCGATGCGTTGAGTAATGGGAGATATCGATGCGTTAAGTAATGGGAGATATCGATGCGTTGAGTAATGGAGATATCGATGCGTTGAGTAATGGGAGATATCGATGCGTTGAGTAATGGGAGATATCGATGCGTTAAGTAATGGGAGATATCGATGCGTTGAGTAATGGAGATATCGATGCGTTGGCTTTTGCCCCCGAAGGGTCGTGCTGTTTGGTTCAGACAGTTCTCTGGAGACACACTTTGTTGCAGAATCCTGACGGGTGTGAAATGAACGGATCACTTTGTGGCAGAATCCTGACGGGTGTGAAATGAACGGATCAATGCGGAGGAAAGGGGTCATACAGGATTGATTGATTGAAATGTTGTTGTCAAACAGCTCAGTTAGGGCAGAAAACATTCAATACAGAAAAACAGAAAACATTCAATAAAATACATAAAACAGTGCAGGCTCAATAAGTAAAAAGTTCCAAAAGTTCCAGCTCCAGGTCTCCCCCACCCTGCAGGGCCTGGTTGTAGAGTCGGAGTGCAGCTGGGACAAAGGACTGTCCAAATCTTTTTGTACTTTGACGGGGGAGAACAAATCTGTGGCTGAACTTGCTCCTCATCCCCGCCAGCTCGCAGTACATCGGGTGGGAGGGATTGGCCAGCATGGCCGCCAGTTTTTTCCCCATCCTCTGTTCTGCCACCACCTCTAGGCTGTCCAGCCCGGTCCCCACCACAGAGCTGGCCTTCTTCACCAGTTTGTTTAGCTTCGCAGCATCCCTGGCACAGATGTTTCCACCCCAGCAGGCCACGGCGAAGAACAGAACGCTGGCAACCACCGACTGATAAAACATTTGCAGCAGCTTGTTGCAGACACCGAAAGACCTCAGCCTTCTCAGGAAAAACAGTCTGCTCTGCCCTTTCCTGAGAAGAGCCTCGGTGTTGTCAGTCCAGTCCAGTTTGTTATTAATTTGTACTCCCAGGTACCTGTAGGAGTCCACCCTCTCGACTTCCACCCCCTTGATGGTGATGGGGGCTGGGGTCCTTCTCTTCCTCCTAAAATCCACCACCAACTCCTTTGTTTTGCTGGTGTTAAGCAAAAGGTAGTTGGTGTCGCACCACTGCACAAAGCTCTCCACCAGGGCCCTGTACTCCTCATCCCTGTCGTCTGTGATGTAACCGACGATAGAGGAGTCATCCGAAAACGTCTGCAGGTGGCACTGGTCGGAGCTAAACTGGAAGTCGGAGGTATAGAGGGTGAAGAGAAAGGGTGACAGAACAGTTCCCTGGGGGGCACCGGTGTTGCACACCACCACCTCAGACTGACAGCCCTGCAGTCTCACATACTGACGCCTGTCTGTGAGGTAGTTGTGGATCCAAGCCGTCAGGGAGTCCTCCACACACATCACTGCTAGTTTGTCAGCCAGCAGTGATGGCTTGATAGTGTTAAATGCACTGGAGAAGTCGAAGAACATGGTCCTCACCATGCTCTGTGGCCTCTCCAGGTGTGTGTAGGCCCTGTGCAGCATGTAAATGATGGCATCCTCCACCCCCATGCTCTCCTGGTATGCAAACTGCCGGGGGTCCAGGAAGTCCTTAACCTGGGGCTTAAGGTGTTGCAGCACTAGCCTCTCCAGGATCTTCATGACCTGTGGTGTCAGGGCGACAGGTCTGTAGTCGTTTGGGGTGCTGGGCCGTCCCTTCTTTGGCACTGGGACGATGCAAGAGGTCTTCCAGAGCTGTGGCACCCTCCTCAGTCTTAGAGATAGACTGAAGAGATGTTGGAATGTGTCTGCCAGCTCTCCAGCACACACCTTCAGAACCCTGGGGTTGATGTTGTCTGGACCTCTGGACTTGTTCACATTCACCCTGGAGAGCTGCCTTCTCACCTGCTCAGATGTTATAAAGCTGTGAGTACCGGTGTCTCCAGGTGTGAAGCATGCTCCCTGGCTCCTGGTGTTGGTAAGGGGAGGCAATTGCTGCTGGGGTGTGAGGGGGTCAGGGGGAGTGGGGGCTACTGTTGCCAGGGGTGCGGTACATTGGAGAGGGGAGGAGAGGGTCGGGGGCTGTGGGGGGTGACAGGGGGATGGTTGGTCAAACCTGTTAAAGAAGCAGTTCAGGTCATCCGCCTGCTCTCGGGTCCCCTCCACCACAGTATGTGGCTGCTTGTGGCCCGTGATCTTCTTGAAACCCTTCCACACCTCCTTGGAGCTGTGGGCCACTAGCCCGCCCTCCAATTTCCTCCTGTATTCCTCTTTGGCTGCTCTCAGCTCCTTCTTCACCTCCTTCTGAGTGGCCCTGGCTCCCTCAGTGTCCCCTGCCTTAAACAGGAGGTGTGGGGTATGACAAGAAAAAGAGAGAGTGTGTGTGTGTGTGTGTGTGTCTGTGTCTGTTTGTCTGTGTCTAAAGGTCTGGGAGAGAGACAGGTGAAGCTCTCAAATGAGTTAAATCATCCAAATGATACTAAAGACTTTCAAATTGGGACCCGATGTCTCTCTGCTTGGCACTTAGCATAAAGGAGATGGATTGGGGGTAGCATCCTGTCCATGGTCCATCAAGCTGCATCACGCTACACAATAGATATGGCCTTTGTTCTATGGGCCAGGCTTACTTACTAACTGGTGTGACAGGTGAGGGTAAACCTGGAGGCAAGGTTGAACAGATGTTGGTCCATGTTACAGTTTATCAGTTCCACTTCACATTTCATACATACCATACTGTACAGAGCTACCTTAAGTGTACATAGCTCATAACTGTATATACCTCTAACTACCGTACTTGCCATATTGTAGCTATCACTATCATGTTTTTATATCATGTTTTATATCTGTGGGGAACATGGCGCGTTCTGGCCTGCAGAGGGAGCCAGACTGCCATTGGAGGGGAATGATGGGTTGATTACGGACAGGTGTCAGTGATCAGGCTCGTTATGATGGGCTGATTACGGACAGGTGTTAGTGATCAGACTCATTGTTCCACTGGTCTATTTAACCTGTGTGTGTTTGTTCCCTCGGGAGATGAGTAGGGCAGGAAGTACCTGCCGCACGGAGACACGGAGAGACCGAGAGAGAGAGAGCCGCGGCGAGCCAGCACGAGACCCCGAAAGGGGGTGAGGTGCAGGGAGCCGGACGGACGGAGCGGGTCCCGAAAGGGAGGACTAGCGGGGCGAGAGCGAGGGCTCAGCCAAGGAGCGGAATAGCGGGGCGAGAGCGAGGGCTCAGCCAAGGAGCGGAATAGCGGGGCGAGAGCGAGGGCTCAGCCAAGGAGCGGAATAGCGGGGCGAGAGCGAGGGCTCGGCCAGCAGCGGACGGAGCGGGTCCCGAAAGGGAGAGACAGCGGGAGTGGGGGAAAGACTGGCTCAGCACGTCAGTGACGGTGCTGAGCAGTGTTGGACTAAATAAAACTATTATTCTGCACCATTCCTCTGTGTCAACCTCCCTCTGTGCCTAGAAACTGCTACATCTGGCGCCCAACGTGGGTCACAGAGAGGGGGTCGGCACACACGCCCAGAGGACCATGGACTCATCGGTCCAGGTGGTGGCGCACCTGGCCCGGATGCTACAGGCGCAGGAGGTGATGGCGGCGGAGTTGATGCGGGGGCAGGCGGAGCAGCGGGCCATGCTCCGCGAGCTACTGGACCGCACCGAGCCACCGGTTCGGGCCCAGAGGAGGGGGGTGCGGGACGCGCCGGAGGCCATTCTCGACCCCTCCCCCGACAACCACCTGCCTCGACCGCAGGTTCCAGCCCCGGGCCCAGCCCCGGGCCCGCGCCCTACCCCGACCCCGGCTCCGCGCCAACGGGCCGGCGGGGCGCGGCCTGGGGTACGGCCTAGGGTGGAGCCGCGGCGGGAGCCACCAACGCCAGCCCGGAGAACGGGGCGGGACACCGGGGGGAGGAACACACACGGGGGGCCAACCTCCACCCCACAGACGGCCCCACGAGCGGTAGAGGAGGGATGCTGGCGATGCGGACAGCCTGGCCACCTCCGCCGGGAATGCCCCGAGATGGAGGTGGGTCAGGTAATCCGCGTCGTCGGCAGTCCGACCCCTCCCTCGCGTCCAGGACAGGCGTTTTACATCCCAGTAAGGGTACAGCGTGAGACGCACCAGGCGCTGTTGGATTCTGGCGCCCAACAGACCATGATCCACCAGCGCCTGGTTCGACCCGGGGCATTGTTAGAGGCATCGCGGGTTGGGATACTGTGTATACATGGGGATTGTCACCAGTATCCGGTGGTCCCCATCGAAATTCGTTATGGGGGGAAAAAGTATAGTGTCAAGGCGGCGGTTAGTCCGAGCCTCATGCACCCCCTAATTTTGGGTTTAGATTGGGCTGGGTTTCCGCAGGTATTAGGGGAAACCACGGGGGTGCGTGCACGACCGACAGGGAAATGTGAGGCGTGCGCAGTGCTCTGCGCTGATGCGAGGGCGTCCGACGCTGCCGAGGAGCCGGAGGAGGCGGTGGGTCCGGCACCCGCGGATCCGCCGCCTGCGTTCCCTCCAGTGGCCGACTTCCCCCTCGAGCAGTCTCGCGACGCCACTCTACGCTCCGCCTATGACCAGGTGATCAGTATTGATGGTGTGCTGGTACGGCCA
Organism: Nansenia antarctica; assembly: GCF_963989245.1. Taxonomy (NCBI): domain Eukaryota; kingdom Metazoa; phylum Chordata; class Actinopteri; order Argentiniformes; family Microstomatidae; genus Nansenia; species Nansenia antarctica. The sequence goes on from NC_137691.1 coordinate 23,330,254, forward strand.
GACGCTGTGCGCGCCCACCCGTATTTTGTATTGATTAGGGACAGACTGTATAGAGTGAGTCGTGACACTCGCAGGGACGAGGAAACGACCCAGTTGTTGGTACCTAGGAGCCGCCGGAAAGCTATATTTCAGGCGGCGCATTATAACCCGATGGCAGGCCACCTAGGATACGACAAAACACTCAACCGGATAATGGCTCGATTTTATTGGCCGGGGATTCGGGCAGAGGTGCATCTGTGGTGTGCATCCTGCCGCGAGTGCCAATTAGTCAATCCCCCGGCCGTGCCCAGGGCACCGTTGTGCCCCCTTCCCCTGGTAGAGGCACCATTCGACCGGATTGGGATGGATATAATCGGGCCATTTGAACGTTGCTCACAGGGCTATCGGTTCGTGTTAGTCCTCATAGACTACGCGACTCGATACCCCGAGGCAATACCGCTTCGTACTATCTCTGCAAAGAGTGTAGCACAGGCGTTATTCCAGGTCATCTCCCGGGTGGGGATCCCGAAAGAGATCCTCACCGACCAAGGCACTAACTTTATGTCACGAACACTTAGGGAACTTTACGGGTTGTTAGACATTAAGGCGGTCCGAACGAGCGTGTACCACCCAGCTACCGACGGGCTGTGTGAGCGGTTCAATCGGACGCTTAAGTCAATGATCCGTAAGTTCATTCACGAAGATAGTCGTAATTGGCATAAGTGGTTAGACCCTCTGTTGTTCGCAGTGCGGGAAGTACCCCAGGCTTCCACGGGGTTTTCCCCCTTTGAGCTCCTATACGGGCGCAAGCCACGGGGCGTCCTAGACCTGATTAAAGAAAGCTGGGAGGAAGGGTCTAGTGACAGTAAGAATGAAATACAATACGTCCTGGACCTACGAGCAAAGCTCCACGCACTGGGGGTTATGTCACGGGAGCATTTGCTCGAGGCCCAGGAGCGGCAGAAACGGCTGTACGACAGAGGGACTAGACTACGCAATTTCGCACCGGGAGACAAAGTCCTCGTATTACTGCCCACGTCTAGCTCTAAATTACTCGCCAAGTGGCAAGGGCCGTTCGTGGTCACACGGCGAATTGGGGATGTAGACTACGAGGTAGTGCGGTCGGATAGAGGGGATTGCACGCAAATATACCACATCAACCTATTAAAAAAATGGAACGACGTGGTCCCTGTTTCCCTGGTGACGCTACTTCTCGAGCAGGATGAGTTCGGGCCGGAGGTCCCAAAAACGAGTACTAGCGCCCCGGCCTGCGTAGGCGACCATCTCTCGGCGAACCAGCGGGCGGACATTGATCGATTGCAACATAGGTTCGCAGATGTGTTCTCCCCTATACCCGGTCGTACTCGCCTCATAGAGCATCAGATAGTTACGCCACCGGGGGTTACGGTACGTACGCGGCCATACAGGCTGCCGGCTCACAGACGAGACGTGGTGAGCCGGGAATTAGACTCTATGCTAAAACTGGGCGTGGTCGAGGAGTCGCATAGCGACTGGTGCAGCCCCATCGTGCTGGTGACAAAGCGCGATGGGTCTGTACGGTTCTGTGTGGACTATAGACGGGTGAACGCGGTGTCTAAATTCGATGCCTACCCTATGCCCCGGGTCGACGAGCTCCTGGACCGGCTTGGCACGGCTAAATATTACACAACATTGGATTGCACGAAGGGGTACTGGCAGATACCATTATCGTCGGCAGCCCGGGAAAAAACGGCATTCTCTACCCCGCGGGGGTTATTCCAGTTCACCGCGCTTCCGTTCGGGTTGTTTGGGGCCCCGGCCACGTTTCAGCGGCTGATGGACCGTATTCTGCGGCCGCACTCTGCGTATGCTGCGGCGTACGTAGATGACATTGTCGTCTATGCGGACACCTGGCCGCAGCATATGCAGAGGGTGGCTGCGGTACTACAGTCGCTGAGGCAGGCGGGGCTGACGGCGAACCCGGCGAAGTGCGTGATCGGGCGGGGGGAGATCCGGTATCTGGGGTACATCCTGGGCGGTGGGGAGGTGCGACCGCAGGTGGACAAAACCACTGCGATCGCCGCCGCCCCGCGGCCCAGGACCCGGAAGGACGTGAGGCGGTTCCTGGGACTGGCCAGCTACTACCGGCAGTTTGTGCCGGGGTTCTCGGAGCTGGCCAGCCCCCTTACCGACCTCACCCGGAAGGGGGCCCCGGACCCGGTCCAATGGAGTGAGCGGTGCCAAGTGGCGTTCGATGGGATTAAGAACGCCCTCTGTGGGGAGACAGTCTTGTATGCTCCTAACTTTAACATTCCTTTTTCTCTGCAGACAGACGCGTCGGATAGAGGGCTGGGGGCGGTGCTGACCCAGCAGGTGGAGGGATTCGACCGTCCGGTGCTGTACCTGAGCCGAAAGCTGTCGGAGCGGGAGGGCAGGTACAGCACGGTGGAGAAGGAGTGTCTGGCCATTCGGTGGGCAGTCGGCGCCCTCCGGTACTACCTGCTGGGGCGCTCGTTCACCCTCTACTCCGACCATGCTCCCCTACAGTGGCTCCACCGCATGAAGGACACCAACGCGAGGATCACCCGGTGGTACCTCGCGTTGCAGCCCTTCAACTTCACGGTGGTTCACAGGCCGGGGACGCAGATGGTCGTGGCCGACTTCCTCTCCCGTGATGGGGGGGGGGAGTAGGCTATCGGCCGGTTGTATCCCCGGCCTCGAAACTGGCGGTGGGGATGTGTGGGGAACATGGCGCGTTCTGGCCTGCAGAGGGAGCCAGACTGCCATTGGAGGGGAATGATGGGTTGATTACGGACAGGTGTCAGTGATCAGGCTCGTTATGATGGGCTGATTACGGACAGGTGTTAGTGATCAGACTCATTGTTCCACTGGTCTATTTAACCTGTGTGTGTTTGTTCCCTCGGGAGATGAGTAGGGCAGGAAGTACCTGCCGCACGGAGACACGGAGAGACCGAGAGAGAGAGAGCCGCGGCGAGCCAGCACGAGACCCCGAAAGGGGGTGAGGTGCAGGGAGCCGGACGGACGGAGCGGGTCCCGAAAGGGAGGACTAGCGGGGCGAGAGCGAGGGCTCAGCCAAGGAGCGGAATAGCGGGGCGAGAGCGAGGGCTCAGCCAAGGAGCGGAATAGCGGGGCGAGAGCGAGGGCTCAGCCAAGGAGCGGAATAGCGGGGCGAGAGCGAGGGCTCGGCCAGCAGCGGACGGAGCGGGTCCCGAAAGGGAGAGACAGCGGGAGTGGGGGAAAGACTGGCTCAGCACGTCAGTGACGGTGCTGAGCAGTGTTGGACTAAATAAAACTATTATTCTGCACCATTCCTCTGTGTCAACCTCCCTCTGTGCCTAGAAACTGCTACAATATCACTATTTGCACTTCTGGTTAGATGCTTAACTGCATTTGTGACACATTTGTTTGATGAAAAGGTCCTCATGCCGGGAATTGTGAAACCTCGCAATCGAGCCAAACAAGTCTTGTTGTGAAATAAAGAAATTTGCAGTTTTTGGCATAGGACGAAAATTGAAGCGATGAAGAACCCACTCGATATCATAACCAAGAATTTAACATTCACTCAATACCTACAGTTAGTTAGCAAAGTCAGGTGGGGGGTATTATTAGTATTGGTGTGTAGCCACTCCCACACCCCAGCTATATGTAAGTAGCCATGTGCGTGTGGACCTGTTTGTTGGCAAGTTTACAAGATGGATGCTGACTAATGCTATCAACAGAATTTCAGAAGCCGGTAGAAATATCGACAGTGGGCAATTAATGAACTTCTTCATATTGGACTATATACATCTGAAGATGACGAAGAAGATGACGGAATTTCAGACATTAATCTCAACATCAGTTCACTATTCAGACAGACCTTCTGCGAGAGATATTTGAGATACCCCATTGACAGATGACAGGTAAATAATGACAGGTACTGTAATGGGGGCGTTAACTAGCTATTTTTCCCACCCATTACCTACCTGTGAAAAAAGGCTGTGAATACTTTGAGGCTACTTTGATTTTTTTCGGCTCGCTGATTTGGGGGGTACCAACATTCAAATATGCATGACTTCTTCGACTTGTTTCAGATTTCAATGTATGACACATCATTGAAAGCTTACAATCTACCCTTTCATAATCTGGAAAAAAATTACTTTGCCAGACTTGCAGACCTTTTCAACAAAACATTGTCCGGTACTTGTACTCTGCAATGACAATAACGTTGAATCTAAACTAATCTAATCTAATAATAACACATTATGTACACACACACACACACACACACACACACACACACACTCACAACAGCACAACTCAATTTGGAATCATAGGTAGTGTTCATGCTTCTGCGTCAAGAGTCCAGCTTTCAGGATGAATTTGATAATGTGGGGCAAATGTAACCTGAATCAGACACAGACATGCATTATATCATCCATTAGCCCACAGTTGGGACAAACAATTGTGTATTTACCTCTCCGCTGGGGCCTGGTCTGTCAGATAACACCCAGAATGCTTCCCTCTCTACTGAGCTCATCAAATTAATGAGGGGAAATACGTGCAATTTGGGCTCGTGCTCAGTGCATAATGCGCTCATATTGTGAGTGCACCCCCCCCCCCCCTGGACATTAGACCAGTGGAAATCGTTTTAAAACAGAATAAGTCGTTTTATGATAAAATAACATTTTCCTTGTTTAACATTTTCCTTCCTTCTGAGGTGAAACTATCTATTTTGATCAATATTTGAGAACTCTAAAAACCTTTTCACTCAGCCACAGATGTCAGACAGGGTCCTCTGGATGACGCAACATCTGGCTGATGCAATAGTCTCTTGATTTCAAAAGAAAAGGCCCATGTTTACGGTTGTGCACCCTGACAATTGAGAAGCACAAATTGCGGGACAAAAGTTCCTCAGTTATCTCAATAGCTTTAAAACTATTGTTATTTGTAAACTTGTGTTTATTTGAAAGATTTCAAACATAAAATCATGCCACAGTATTTTATATTGAATATATTATTATTAAAATACCACTTTTAACAGTGTTCTTAATCTGTTCCTTTGCTCGGACGGTTGCACCACCTGACATTTTGGGGGTTTGAGATGCTAAAACACAAAGTAAAATGATTAGAATGTACTGACAACAAATTCAAACTAAACATGTTGTATATAATAAAATGACTTGAATTGATTAATCTATTTTTAAATGGAAATAATCTACAAAATACATACAAACATATGCAAGTCATGTCATTGACCAAAAGCAATACCGTAGCAAAATGCCATAGTTTAGTTTGTACACTGGAGATATACTCTGCTACACACTCCCCCTCGGTCACATCATCCGCCAATTCAACCTGGACTTCCACTGCTACGCCGATGACACCCAGATTTACATCACCACAAACTCCACCCAGAACCCACCCCTCACTCACATCGAAAACTGCATCTCTGCAATAAAAACCTGGCTCACACACAACTTCCTCAAACTGAACAGTGAAAAGACCGAAGTCATCCTCATCGGCACCAAATCCATCCTCAATAAAACCGGACCCATCACACTCACCATTGACGACACTACCATCACCCCCTCCCCCCTGGCTCGCAACCTCGGCTTCATTCTGGACCCCACCCTCTCATTCGATCCCCACGTCAGTTCTATTGTCAAGACATCCTACTTCCACCTCCGAAACATTGCAAAAATCAGACACTGCCTCTCCCCCCCCGCTGCTGAATCCCTCATCCACGCCTTCATCTCCTCCCGCCTTGACTACTGCAACTCCCTACTTACCGGCATCACCTCCCGCTCCCTCCATAGACTCCAGATGGTCCAAAACTCTGCTGCACGCCTCCTCTCAAACACCCGCTCCCGTGACCACATCACTCCTGCCCTCCACTCTCTCCACTGGCTCCCCATCAAAGAACGTATACAATTCAAAGTCCTCATCCTCACATACAAAGCCCTCCATAGCCTGGCCCCCCCTTACCTGACTGACCTCCTTCTCCCCCACCGCCCTACCCGTACCCTCCGATCCTCATCCATTGTTCCCCTCACTGTCCCACCCTCAAAACTCAAAGGCTTCGGTCACCGTGCCTTTTCACGAGCTGCACCCCGCCTCTGGAACTCTCTCCCTCAACCACTCAGAGACTCACCCTCACTCCTCACTTTTAAATCCCACCTCAAAACCTACCTGTTCTCCCATGCCTACAGCCTCCCCTACCCCTAGCCATCTCCCCCATCCCGCCCCACCCCCCCCCCCCCCCCCTGGACACGCATACAACCTCCCCTACCCCTCCGTTTTCACCCCTAATCTCCGTTTTGCGCGTTCACGTGTAGCCGTAGTGGCGTCCCAATTCATTACTAATTTAGGGTTAGGGTTAGGTTCAGGGTTAGGGTTGGCTCCGTTCTGAGAAAATCTTGACCCTCGTTCGATTCGGAGCCATGAGACTCCCTTCCGGCATGCATTGCGAAACATCTACAGAAATGTTCTTTTCGCTCTCGTAATACGGAAGCGAGCCTGAAATGTCATTTACTTTTTCTGGAATTACTTGTAATTAAAGACTTGAAAAATTATGATAACCATCGTATTATCTTAGTTCAATGTCATTACAATGCATTATAGACTTTTTATTTAAAACAAGCATAACCAAAATATCGCTTTTATGTCGGTGCTGTGTCTAACGTTACAGTAACGCAACGCTGCATGACAGTCGAGCATTTCAGAGATGTACAATCATAAATCAATTATTACCTGTGGCGTTTGACAGCGGATGATGGTACACATATGTAAAGTTATCTATCAAACGTTCGTCTGACTGCGCATTTTGACCTATTTCCACCCGCAATCTAATCTGAGCAGTTGTTATTAGGTATTATTAATATTATTAATGGGTTGTGTCATTCATTTAAATGCATTATAGACCTTTTCTTTATAACAAGCACAACAACAACAAAACGTTATTATGCCGATGTGCTGTGTGTCTAACGTTACAAGCTGATTTGTGCATGACAGCCGCGCATTGACATATTTCCATGTCTGATGTCTAATGTCTGATGTACTAATGTCATTTCAATGCATTATAGACCTTTTCTTTATAACAAGCATAACAAAAGAAATCGCTGTTATGCCGAGGTGCTTAACATAGAAAGTTCCACAGTCCAGCGCGCTTGGGACAGCGGGCAGGACACCGGAGCGCGTTTGTCACAGGCTGACGCTGCCCCGGCGTCAGCCTTCCCAATAGAAATAAATCGGTGCGCGATTCACATTTCAGAGATGTACAATCATGTTTATTTAGAAATAAATTATTACCTGTGGTGTTTGACAGCATGATAGGCGTGAATTCCCCCCCCCTTGGTGGTATATGATGCTATAGTTGTTATTATACCAAAACAACCGGCAATCTAATCCGAGCAGTTGTTATTATGTACTATTATATATGTAGTTAACTAATGCAGTGGACAGCGGCTGTTTCTCCAGCGTTCCTGTCACATCGGATTTCGTAACGTCATAAAATTACATCTGTAAGTCATGCATTTTTCCATGTTTCCCTTTGATGGCATATGACGCCGTCAATGTAACTAAAGTTCAGCCTCGAAGTTGTTGCACTGTTGTCCTAAATCAAGCAGGGTTGGGCCGTGTTAGTACCTGGATGGGAGACCGCCTGGGAATACACGGTGCTGTAAGCTTTTCGTTCCTCCGCGTTACCGAGGAGAGGCGCGTGCCGCGGCCGAGGAGAGTGTACTCTTTCCGGATAGACATTTATGCATGCTCTCGGGGTTCGAAACATAACTTCCCGGGGTGCCAGCGGGTTGTTTGATGGCTCAAAATGACCGTATACCGATGGTGAAGTTAGCAAAGTAGTATTGTGTTTGTACCACCTTCATAGCCGGTGTTATTCACGGACAAACACGGTGCCCGGAGGCACCCTTTGCGGGTTAATAGCTGTGGTTTACCGTGGGTTAGGATAACAATTCAAACGTGTCCGGATAGGGGAGAGGACAGGGAATCTGAAACCATTTGAATGGTGTAGATACGACACTCCTATCACGATCGACACAGCTAGGAGCGAAATCCCGGGTAGAACTTGTCTCTCCCCCATGATAATGAAGCATTGTTCTTTTTTATTTGATGACTTGTTTGATCGGTTGATAGCGTTCAAGTTCATTCAAGTTGTGAATGAATCGCGAGCGTCAATGCTTTTCTACGTGTAATGTCACTTGGACATAGAATAATAAGACACTTGAGTCTGGGTTCAACAAAGGTATAACCAGTTTACTTCGGTTCTCTCGACACCTGTCAGTCACCTACTGGTATATGAACTCTCTCTAAGGCGCATGCGCTGTCCTGACTATGAATTAACCCATTCATTACACTACGGATGACGTATTAGTGAAGGGTTGTCCCATTTCCCCCGGGGAACCACTACGGCTCTGGCTCCAAAATGAGTGACTCCAAAACGAGTGACTCCAAAACGAGCCGAAGTGGTAAAAAAGAGAATCGGGATTGGGCCTAAATGTTGCACACGTGAACGAGCGTCTTGTCCCACCCTTTTTGACGCCCATAGTTGCCTATAATAATACTAACTTTTTATTTGTATAGCACTTTTCCTGCAAACGTTGCATATAAATGGTCAGTCAAACGCCCGACAGAACGCAGAAAAAAATACTTTTCACCCAATCAGTCAATTTCCGCGCAACGAACGTTCTCGCCAGACCATTATAAGCAGTGGCGGCTGGCCGATAGAGGGCGCTGGGGCGCCGCCCCCACCTTCACTTCCTAGTTCCCCACCTTCACTTCCTAGTTGCGATTTGTAAACGTTTTTAAAAAAAATAAACATTGTTTATTCACAAAATGCGGCTGATATTCTGTCGGCACCTATCAGCATTCATTAAAAATCCTCCAATACAATAAACATTTTATCTGTGTGTGTGTAAAATTCACTGTTAAAATACATAGGGGGAGGAGTCGAGGCGCCGGTCGAATGCAAGTCTATCGCAGGCAAAATACTTTTCGCTTACACGTGAGCTGTAGCAGCGCTCCAATTGGCTGTCTCCTATTTCTCGGCCGGGGCGCAAAAAAAAAGTCTGACGTCAAACGTGACGTTTTGCAATTTCCGGCTCCAAACCAGAAATACAACATACATTGTGCGCGCGAGCATCAACGCCTACGTGGTGTTCAGGGACGACGAGGACGCGGTGAAGGCCTTGGAGAGGTACGCAGGAACCAGCTAGCTAGCTAACTAGCTAACTAACTAACTGACTAACTGACTAGCTAGGTAGCTAACTAACTGACTAACTGACTGACTGACTGACTAGCTAGGTAGCTAACTAACTAACTGACTGACTGACTGACTAGCTAGGTAGCTAACTGACTAACTAACTAGCTAGGTAGCTAACTAACTAACTAACTGACTGACTGACTGACTAGCTAGGTAGCTAACTAGCTAACTAACTGACTAACTAACTAGGTAGCTAACTAACTCACTGATATAGTGATATATAAGATGTAGTGATATATAAGATGTAGTGATATATAAGATGTAGTGATATATAAGATGTAGTGATATATAGATATAGTGATATATAGATATAGTGATATATAAGATATAGTGATATATAAGATGTAGTGATATATAAGATGTAGTGATATATAAGATGTAATGATATATAAGATGTAGTGATATATAAGATATAGTGATATATAAGATATAGTGATATATAAGATATAGTGATATATAAGATGTAGTGATATATAGATATAGTGATATATAGATATAGTGATATATAGATATAGTGATATATAAGATGTAGTGATATATAAGATGTAGTGATATATAAGATGTAATGATATATAAGATGTAGTGATATATAAGATATAGTGATATATAAGATGTAGTGATATATAAGATGTAGTGATATATAAGATGTAGTGATATATAAGATGTAGTGATATATAAGATGTAGTGATATATAAGATATAGTGATATATAAGATGTAATGATATATAAGATATAGTGATATATAAGATGTAGTGATATATAAGATGTAGTGATATATAAGATGTAGTGATATATAAGATATAGTGATATATAAGATGTAGTGATATATAAGATGTAGTGATATATAAGATATAGTGATATATAAGATATAGTGATATATAAGATATAGTGATATATAAGATATAGTGATATATAAGATGTAGTGATATATAAGATATAGTGATATATAAGATGTAGTGATATATAAGATGTAGTGATATATAAGATATAGTGATATATAAGATGTAGTGATATATAAGATATAGTGATATATAAGATATAGTGATATATAAGATATAGTGATATATAAGATGTAGTGATATATAAGATGTAGTGATATATAAGATGTAGTGATATATAAGATGTAGTGATATATAAGATGTAGTGATATATAAGATGTAGTGATATATAAGATATAGTGATATATAAGATATAGTGATATATAAGATGTAGTGATATATAAGATGTAGTGATATATAAGATGTAGTGATATATAAGATATAGTGATATATAAGATATAGTGATATATAAGATATAGTGATATATAAGATGTAGTGATATATAAGATGTAGTGATATATAAGATGTAGTGATATATAAGATGTAGTGATATATAAGATGCAGTGATATATAAGATATAGTGATATATAAGATATAGTGATATATAAGATATAGTGATATATAAGATGTAGTGATATATAGATATAGTGATATATAAGATGTAGTGATATATAAGATGTAGTGATATATAAGATATAGTGATATATAAGATGTAGTGATATATAGATATAGTGATATATAAGATGTAGTGATATATAGATGTAGTGATATATAAGATGTAGTGATATATAAGATGTAGTGATATATGCTCAGAGGTGATGAGATGAGCTAGTCTGCTGCACACATGCCAGCTAAAGAGCTAACTGGAGGCACTTTATTATTTTACTTAAAGTAGATATACAATCTTTCTTATTCTGCTAGAATTGGGCTTCATTGGTAATACCATAATACCATAATGGCATACCATAATGGCATATTTACAGTACATGGACAGTGGATTGAAGCATTTGAAATGTCTGTTTTGTATAGTATAGTTGGACATGTTTTTTTTTCCATGTGAGAGAGTAATGTCAAAATGACATTATCTGACTGCATTGCCCACAGCAATCCAAAATTCAATTATAATTATGTTATGAATTGATATGGATCAATTTATACCTCTTATTAGATTATAAATACTCTGGTTGTTATGTTTGCCTTTTGGTTGACAGCAAAAGGGAGAGAGGAGGATAGAGAGGGAGAGAAGGAGAGAGAGCAGGATGGTGTCGGCACACCAGAGAGAGAGAGCAAGAACCAGGTGAGAAAGTGGACAGGTAGTCAAGACCACATAAGTAAGTAGCCTTGAGAACCGATGGTTCTCGAGCCTAATGGCCCATAGGGAAGGAGCCTATCTCCTGTTTCCGTAGCGTGAGGCGGCATAATGTACAAGTTAGTACACCCCCTGGACATGACGCTGGTATGTCGCAGGGTCTTACCCCCTGGGGGGGGGGGGGGGGTCCATGCCACGGTCCATGCCACCCCCCCAAGGCAGCAAACCTAGGGGAAACACTGTTATTCTCATGCTAAAATCGACTGTAAATCCAGATTTTAAAGTTGATATTCTTCCCCGTGGAGCATGCCCCCATAACCTGTGCCCCACCCAAACATTTTAGCACCAGCCGCCACTGATTATAACATGTTCCAGACTGCATCGACAACGGAATCAGTTTAAACGTGATTCGTCCTACTGTTTACCTTATTATTTATGATAATGTCATAACATCCAAGTATTGGTATAATATGTATAATAATTACAGATCCATTATTCCCGATTAAACTACAACATTTGAGAGGTTGTTTTGCACAAACAGATACCTTGCTTTGTAGTTATTATACTAAATCATTTCTCTTTTAGATTAGATTAGATTCAACCTTATTGTCATTGAGAAGTACTAAGACATGGAAACGCAGATGCATTTCATGATTATCGCCCCAGACCGAGGGCGATTGATGGTTATTTTGTCTTTCTGTCATTTTCAAATAATCGCACAACAGTTGTCTCCTTCTCAACAAGCTGCTTGCTGATGGTCTTGTAGCCCATTCCAGCCTTGTGCAGGTAATCTTGTCCCTGACGTCCTTATACAACTTTTTGGTCTTGCCCATGATGGAGAGGTTAGAATCTGATTGATTGATTCTGTGACTTGCGTACGTACATGCGTATGTACATTTTCCCGCAAATTTGGGATTTATAAAAAAGGAACTTGGCGTGAAACTGTGCGCACCTCTAAGCACACTGGGACCCATGCGTACGCATAGAAACGAGAGAAATTAGCAACTGCGACTCCGCTGGCAGAAGGATGAAAGAGGAGAAACGCTTTGAAATGGATACCATTTCCACCGACATAAGAAATATTGCCTATTATGAAGGAGTGCACACAAAGGATACGTGCACACTGCACATATCTTATTCGTCCTTGTCCTGTACGCATCACACCAGGCCCGGATTAACCCCTAGGGTGCCCTAGGGTGACCAGACTTGATGTGTGCCCCCCCCCCCCCCAACACACACACTTTTTATTTATTTTATTTTTTTACTTTGCAAGTGAAAATTTGATGGTTATTTGATGGTTACAAAAACCATAGATTTACAAGAGCATATTACTACAGTACAGGCTCATCCCAGTTGGGCCTAATGCCGTAGTATAGCCTTGACACTGATGCTCAAATCTGAATGCAACTCACATCCCAATGCAACACGACTTTCTAAATATAGGCTAATTATTTCCATCATAAATGGCCTGAGACTACATGCAAAACCATAACAAAGGGGGAAAATGCACATACTGTATACTACAATAAAACAAGCTCAATACCAACCAAGTCCAAAAATGGAAATAAACAGCGCCTCTCTCTTTGCCGCTCTGCTCACCTTCGTGATGCTGTATCAGACGTAGGCTATAGCCCTGTGCATCACACAGGCCCAAATCAGCCACAGCGTCATATTAGCCCCAAATAATCATAAGTAAGCCTTACCTTTAGCAGAACTTCTTTTTTCTTGATTTTCCGCAGGCAAAGTCGTTGACTAAATCCTCAAAGTCCATCTCTTTGACCAACTCGGATTCAATTGCCAGCAGGGAAAGTGCAGACAGACGCTTCTGTCCCATAGTGGTTCTGAGTTCATTCTTCACTCGTTTGAGTTGGGAGAAGGATCTCTCGCCCTCGCAGTTGGTAACTGGCAGGGTAAGGAAGAGCCTCAGTGCGACAAACACACATTGGAACGTCGTCTGTAGTCCATGTATTCTCAGGATTTGAAGCATCTCCTCTGGTGAACGGGTTGTCTCCTCCCGCACAAAATCCTTGAACTGAATAAGTTCAACTCCAAAGTTTTTGTCCAGGTACTGGATATGTGGAGGAGAGCGCAGTAGCGCGTTTACGCACAGAATCGCGGTCCATGTCGGAATCAAACAAAACGCCAAATAGTCCATTCAGGGCCCTGTATGCATCAATGCGCTGAACAAGACAGGATTGCTTAATTTTTCGCTTGGCAGAGCCACTCAGTTGTCGCCTGTCCATTTTGATTTCTTAGTTGATAGTTTGGCGTCACTGCGTCATCGCGCACCTGTCTGTGATTGGGGGGGGGGGGGGGGGGCACTTGTCTGTGACTGGGGGTGGGGCACTCACAATTATTTATCTTATTATTTATATGATAGCCTAAATATAACCGTTAGTTTTGTATCTGTGTGGATGTCTTCCAGTAAATATAGCCTATATTTTAAAAATGTGCCCAAAATATTTTAAAGGTCTATTCATTGTCCGAATAATTTGGTGCCCCCCCATTGGCTGGTGCCCCAGGGCGTTCACCCGATGCAATATATGGATAATCCGGGCTTGCATCACACTGTATACATATATCTTTACTGTACATATCATATTGATATTCATGCAAATATATTTAGTTTTTACATTAATATTCATTGCACGTAGCGCGAAGTTGACCACCGTCCGCATTGACTTCACAGTAATGTAGGCTACGTCTTCATAAGGGTAACGTTCCCGATAAGTCCAATGATTGCAATATCCATACAGTGAAGAACTTGAACAGGCCCACTGTAGACAATTGACTATCATCCCCAAGTAGGCCTACATGATTCGAGTTATGTGGGAGCCAATGAGAGCTGAGCTCCCATAAGGAAGGTCTGAGCTCCCATGAAAGCAGTAAAATCATACATCTGTGGGGGTCGCTAGTAATAATACATTACCACAACCATTATTTGATAAAAAATGTCAATGTAATGAGTATTATTTATATTTATTTATATAAATATTCTAAAATAAACACGTTTTCCAAAAGAACTACGCGCACCAGCATTAATCTCCTGTGAATGACAGTAGGCCTTTGACTGCCTGCACTTTACCACCAAGACACTATGGGGCGCAGTAGAATATTGTGCAACAGCAGAATATGATCGTTGAGAGCTTGCGAACGTGAAAACACGATTATTGAGAAGAAAACATTCAGTAGCTAGCTATCATGCCGCCCCAAAAAAGGCCACTGCTGCCGACCGAGTCGACAAGCCTGGAAAGTTTCGGGTTTTCATCCAAGAAACCAAACTTGAATTCAGCTGCACCTGTTATGACACCTAACATTGAAACTGTTGAAATAGCAGAGCTCAAACAAAAGCAAGTGCTTCCGAAGAAAGTAGCAGAACTCACCTCCAGTATGTATAAGGAGACAGCTAGTTCGTTCAGGGCAGCCTATACTGTCGCTAAAGAAAGGATGCCTTATACAAAACTGAATCCAATTATGAAACTTAATGAGATGAATGGCGCGACAGTTGGCCCCTGCTCACCGATCCGATCATTCATGTGCCCAGATTGTAGAGCACATTGCACAAGAGATGAAACAAATTCATTTCTAATGTCAAATCACTTGATTCCCGTAGTAGCATAACATTAGATGAAAGCACAATTCATGGACGAGCATAGATGATTATTTATGTCAGGTGCGATGTCACTGGAAATGGAGATGTGGACAATGTGTCGTGCTAACAGGAAAAGTGAATGGACTGTATAGCAAAAACAACAAATTTATTGTCCGAGATACCCGTGACTATCGCTTATAGCTGTTGTTTCATGTGGTGCTGTTGATGTGGTGAAATGAGTAGCCTATATGGCTAATTAAAACTTGTAAGTCCCATCGCTGTGTGGGCATGATGCGCGTGCATGAGAACATTTCGCAATGTTATTTTGGAGACCCCCTATGGAGCTATTTTAGTGCCATCAGAAATGTTATTGTATTTGACAGATTTAATTGAATATGAGCACAAACTGAATTGTATTTGACAGATTGAATTGTATTCAATTCAGTTTTCATTATTTTAATTCAGTTTTCAAATTTAGTTTCTCTAAATACAATTCGGTTTTTCTCAAAATACAATTCAGTTCTCAAAATACATTTCAGTTTTTCTCAAAATACAATTCAGTTTTTCTCAAAATACAATTCAGTTTTTCTCAAAATACAATTCAGTGTTTCTCAAAATACAATTCAGTTTTTCTCAAAATACAATTCAGTTTTTCTCAAAATACAATTCAGTTTTAGAGGCACTCATCCGGGGACTCTGGGCTAGGTAGAATTATAGAGCACCGATTCACCGATAACTCCCATTCATAAGAACAATTGCGAGTCATCTCCCTGTCATCAGAACGATCACGTCCCCTGTTGGGTGCTAGAAGTGTAGAAGTTTGACTGGCAGTCAATGGAAATGTGTGGTCTTTGCTACTTTAATCCGATAAAATAAGAAAACTGTATCGCTTTTTAGATATTAGGATCTCAAATCCGATGGCCAGTCAGGCATACAATTATATAGTGTCGTTGCCGATCAATGATCGACGTCGTTATATGGAGAACATGTAGGCTACATTGTGATGGGTACAGGACAAGGGAGAATAACATGTGCAGTGTGCACGTATATTGTTTGTGTGCACTCACATAATATGTGAGGTAATATTTCGATTTATGTTGGTGGAAATTGTATCCATTTCAAAGCGTTTTCTCCTGTTTCATCCTTCTGCCAGCGGAGTCGCAGTTGACATTCCTCCAGTTTCTATGCGTATGCATGGATCACAGTGTGCTTACCCTAGAGGTGCACAGTTTTTATAAATCCCAAAATTGCACCTTTTTGGGCGTACGCAAACTTTATAAATGAGGCCCCTGGACAATAATCCAAACACATTACTGCTTCATCTTAAGAAAATATAATATTTTAAGTTGGGATAATTTAATCAAATATAGGAATCTGTCTTGTCTTTAAAATCCTGCATAACACAGCGCCCCCTCCACTTCGGACATTCACTACACGGAGGTCAAACACTGACAGGAAAACTAGAGGCTCAGCTCGAGGAGACTAGAGGCTCAGCTCGAGGAGACGAGGAGACTGTGTTGTTCCTATTAGGAAAAGTGCATTTAGCCACTCTAGCCACTTTTTCAGTGAAGGCTTCACAGGAATGGAACTTAGTACCAGCCCACATCAGAGAGGGGTAGTGGTGGTCTAGTGGATAGTGAGTTGGACTTGTGATCAGAAGGTTGTGAGTTCAAATCCCGCCTGAAACCACACCACTACTAGTGTGCCCTTGAGTAAGGCACTTAGCCCTCAGTTACTCCAGGGGGAATGTCCCTGTAATTTGTAATTGTAAATCGCTTTGGATTAAAAGCGTCTGCTAAATGTCCCTTTTTTTTTTTTAAATAACATAGTACCAGCCCACATCAGAGAACTCGGCACCTACCATTCCTTTTCTTGGCAGCTAAAAATATGGCTGCTTAACAACCAGCTATGTGTACACCAGTAGCCTTCCATGTTGCATCTTGCAAACTGTTCTGTCTTGTCCTTTTGTATCTTTTGTGTTAAGTATGGGTTTGTTTGTTCTGTTTGAGCTTGCTTTAGTTTGCGATTATTGTACGATTATTGTCTGCTGTTGTTAGTTTTTGTCCAGGTTTGGTAATTTGTTTTGTAAGTAATTTTGGTTGTCTTCTGAGTTACTTGTCCTCTTCTTGATATGTTATCTTCTATATTTGGTAGCGTATGTATGTATTTTAATATTTTGAGATTTTAGGTTGCCTCTTAAAATCTGGTCAGGGACAGCAGAAATCTGGTCATTAGCCTGCTAGGCTAATTCTGTGCATTGTCCCTATTTTAAAAAAAGAATCTGTAAATCATTAGGCGATATGACTAACAGACACAGGCATTCAAGATTTCAGTCAGCCTCCAATTATACATCAAAATCCAAATTCAGAATAGGAAACATGAAGATGCATGTGTATGAAGGTTTATGATTTCAACCACTCGATCAAACTCTAAAGTTGTGATGATGATTGAGACCTCAAAACTACTAGTCGATGTCAGAGGGCAGGTGGCGTTATTCCTACATTACGCCCGTTCCTCGGTCAATCAGTGCAGATGGAGTCGCATCTTCCCCCTATTCCTGGCATCCTCTCTCATCACTTTGGAGGAAAACATCCAAGGTTCCTGCACTTAAGTAGGAGCCCAAATAAACATATCTCCCCTCATTAATGTGATGAGGTCAGTGCAGCTGAGTCTGAGTGTTGTTTGCGAGGAATAGAGAAATAGTCTATTGGGTAATCACATAGCAGGCTATCCTCACTTCAGAGCTGTTATTACGTCATTATATATAATGGTATCATCATTCAAATTCAGAAAGGTTTATTGTCCATACAATTTGCATTTAGACAGAAACATTTCTGACTTAGGCTCAGTTGCTAAGAACACAGACACATGAACACAATAAAGATCATGTAAATGCATCATATATCCAAAGAGGAGGTCAGTAGTCAGATATATAGTATGCAATACTGAGGTGCAGTGACTTGTGCAAAAAGTGCAGTTGTGTACTTATTGTTTGTAAAAACAAAAACAAAGACGATTATGAAGTTTAGGCTAACTATCTTCAAGTGGACTCAAGAAGTTAACAAGTTATCATAGCGATATGGATGATTGCAAGACAGGGATTGTTCTGATAAGCACTGATTGGGTAATAACTGTATAATCACTATCATCTGTTCCTAATTCACATACTGTGAGAACACTTGTCATTCCCCAGACCAGATGAGCTTAAAGGCAGGGCACTCAAGGAATGTGCTGTTCATCTGAGGACGTGCTGACAGTTTCACTTTCTATATGCAGGGAAAGTATCCACCAACATCCCGGTGCCTAAGAAACAACTTGCCAAAGCCATGAGTGACTTCAGACCTGTGGGACTGTCTGACATCTGTCTTCACCCTGTCCAAGTCTATGGACAGACCTGTGGGACTGTCTGACACCTGTCTGCACCCTGTCTATGGACAGACCTGTGGGACTGTCTGACACCTGTCTGCACCCTGTCCAAGTCTATGGACAGACCTGTGGGACTGTCTGACACCTGTCTGCACCCTGTCTATGGACAGACCTGTGGGACTGTCTGACACCTGTCTGCACCCTGTCTATGGACAGACCTGTGGGACTGTCTGACACCTGTCTGCACCCTGTCTATGGACAGACCTGTGGGACTGTCTGACATCTGTCTTCAGCCTGTCCAAGTCTATGGACAGGGTGGTCTGCATGTAGTGGGGGGACTTGTCCCACTTCAGTTGGTCTATAAAGCAGAGAGCGGGGTAGAGAACGCCTGACTCTCCGAGACACACTGGCCAGGCACCTAGACACCCCACACTCCTACATAATGATTTTATTCATGGACTTTTCATCAGCTTTAATACAGTACACACACACACACATTGCTGAAGCACCTTCAAGGACTACGGGTCAACCCAAAACTGTTTTTATGAATTCAGGAACTTTTACGGGACAGGCCAGACTGTTGTGGTGAATGGTTTTAAAATAGTCAGGAATTACATTTTAACCGCTGTCTACATCACATCCTGGTACAATTCCCTCTCTGTAAAAAGGCAAAACAATACTTTCAAGAACCATCAACCAAGCAAGCAACATAACACTCAGCCACAACTATCTGAACTCTACACACAGTCTGTTAGAAGGAAGGCTACATCATTTCAATCTGGCCAAAAGAACACATGCAAATGACTAGGCTATTCTAAACAAACTATAAGAACACAACTGCACTCATAGCACAAGTCACTGCACAATATTGTATACTATAGGCCTATATTTTACTACTGACCTTCTCTTTGTATGTATTTTCATGTTGTTTATTGTGTGTATGTGTGTTGTTGTTAATCAACTGAGCCTAAGTCAAAGACAATTTTCTGTTTTAATGCAAATTTGATGAACAATAAACTTTTCTTAGTTTGATCTTGAACAAGAGCAAACAGGAGAATACAGTTTTTTGCATTTGCAGAGTATTTTGGCAAATTGCACTTGGGCTCTACCCACATAATCAGCTGTGCTGCTCTTCCCACAAATGCATGATCCTTACAAGTTGGACATCATTGTAAAGGTAAACAAACAGGCTTTCCAACGATATAAAATACAATGCCAATTAGCATTGTAACAACAAACAAATAATCGACCAAACGCACATTTCCCATGTTAATGATGTAATAACAACTCTGATGTGATGATAGCCTGCTATTTGCTGTTGCTATTTGCTAGTTGCAAAGCATTTGCTGTCCATACAACCTTATTTGCCTATCTTCACAAATGCATAGTGATGAGACTGCAGATAGGAAATCGTTTATTTGTTATCTGTGTCTTAGATCACCCAATAGCTTTGAATGTAATCCTTTAGTTTATAGATTAAGCCATGTATACTCGACAAGACTGTTGCAACCTTCAATGAAGGGAAGAATGGACGATGAACACATTATAGCCGTGACCAACATCATCTGTTCACAGTACCAAAGATAAGTACACCACCAGGTGTTCAAGCAAGGTATTACAACAATACTGGTTCTGTTAGCAGCTGATCATTCATACAATCTGGTTGACCTGCGTCTCAAAGCTGATGTTCCAGATTATGTTTGCATAACTGCTGCTATGTGTGTTTTGGATAAATTAAAGTGCAGATATGCAAATATACACTCACCGAAACAATATAAAGTATATTAGGAACACCTGTACAGCCTGAGTTGTGTGGGGAATGTTTTCTTGGCACACTTTGGGCCTGTTATTACCAATCAATCATCTCTTGAATGCCACAGCCTATTTGGGTATTGTTGCTGACCATGTGCATCCCTTCATGGCCACAATTTAACCATCTTCTAATGGCTACTTACAGCATGATAATGCACTGAATCTGAATCCAATAGAACACCTTTAGGATGTGGTAAAACAGGAGATTCACAGCTTGAAAGTGCACCTGATCTGCAGGAATCTGTAGGAATTACGTGATGCAATCATGTCAACATGGACCAGAATATCAAAGAAATGTTTCCAACATCTTGTGGAATCACGAATTAAGGCTGTTTTGAGGGCAATGGGAGGTATCAGTATAGTGTTCCTAATAAAGTGTTCAGTGAGTGTATATATATATATATATATAGCCAAACTGAATCAATATGGAAGCTTACTAGCAAGGACAACTACCAGCTCCTGATATTAATTAAAACATATTATAACAAAATCAGAACAAACAAAACGCAACAGGTCTTTGTAGCAGTTAGAGTCACATAGTTAAAGCAGTAATGAATAATGGGATGACTTGTCATCATAGCATGTGAATGGCTGGCTTCTCCCTAATCAATGATTGAGATTTTACAATTGACATTCTCCAGACCTGCAATTATTGCATCATATATATACTGTATATATATGAAGTTGAAAAGATTGAAAAAATTGGCAATCTTTCCAGAGGGTTCTACCTTGTCCGATTGTGAGTTCTGAGGTGCCCTTTAATCTGGCTGGACTGACTAAAGGTCTTTCCACACACAGGACAGCTGTAGGGCTTCTCCCCAGTGTGAACCCTCAGATGGACTTTTAGGTGGGCTGACTGATTGAAGCACTTTGTACAGAAATGGCAGCGGTATGGCCTCTCTCCTGTGTGGATGCGCTGGTGCTCTCTGAACTTCCCTGAGTAGCCAAAGCTCTTCCCACACACGCCGCAGTGAAAGGGTTTCTCCTTGGTGTGCGAGCGCAGGTGAACTTTGAGGTAACTAGGACAGGTGAAAGACTTCCAACACACCGTGCAGAGGATTTGCCTGTTGCCGTCGCTAGTATGACCTGCCAGGTGCGCTTCTAGCTGAGACAGCTCACAGAATGTGGCGTCACACTTAGTGCAAGAATGTGTGTCCTCTTGACTCACTGTTGGGCAAAGGATCTCTTGAACACTTTCATTGTTCTCACTTTCGATTCTGGAACAATCAGGATCTACGATAGAGAAGGGTTGAAAGTCACTGGTTGGTTCTGATATGCCATAACCCTCTCCATTAGGTTCTGTTTTAATCTGTGGCTGTGTAGTTGAGGTGATAGGTGGAGAATTGGTCTTTCTGTTCTCCACTGTTTGGGTTTGGTAAAGATGTAAGGGCTGATGGGGTGGATTCTCTGGATCGCAGTCATTTTTCCCACCAGGAGGAATGAATACAGAGTCTTGTTTGGTTTCAGACTGCTCCTCTTGTGGGTGCTCTTCTCCCTGACTGGTCCTGAGTTCCTGTTCCTCTTTAATCTGTGTGGACTCTGGGTCTCTGGGTGTAATCTGTGTGGACTCTGGGTCCTCCTGCTCCAAAAAGGGAATCCATTCCTCCTCACCATGTTGCTGCCCAGGAGTTGGCTGTTCTGATGTCCAGGAAAGGGGCTGAGGTGCTGGGAAGACATCAGCAAAAATGACAGTATGACAAGGTTAATGACAGGAAAACTTTTTAATCATTTGACTGACTGTCATCCAATCAAATGACACCCCTTTTAATGAGGTTGATTGTTAACTACATACACAAGCACTAGTTAGAATTACTAAAGTCGCGCGTGCCCCCAATGAATATAATAGAGAGGATATTACCTGGTTGATAATCATATATGACATATTACCTGGTTGATAATCATATATGACATATTACCTGGTTGATAATCATATATGACATATTACCTGGTTGATAATCATATATGACATATTACCTGGTTGATAATCATATATGACATATTACCTGGTAGAGTTCGCTGTTTGTCGAGCAGCCGTCTCAGGTGTTGGTTCTCGGTCTGTGTCCTGGTCAGCTCCTCCTGGTTCCTGCTCAGCTCTCTCTGGTACTCAGACAACGTGTCTCCCACCTCTCTCAGGATGTCCTCGGCCGCCTCCATCAGCCGCTGGGTCAGATAGACGTTCAGATGCTGGAGTTTGGTCATTGTTGGACATGTGACGGTGTTAAACAGACTTTACCCACTGCTGGAGCTAGCTAATGCTAATGCTAATGCTAGTTGTTATCATCACTGAGACGCATGTGTCGGTGCCGGATGCTGGGTTGCCAGGTCGGCCACTCAAAGCCCGCCATTAAGACCGGAAAAAGCACACTTTTTCGCAGCAAGACAGAGGAGTTGCCACATTTATCAGAATGACAATCTTGTTATCATGTGTCCCTTTGTTATGTGATCTTCACACCACATTATTTAATTTGAACTATAGATGTTATACACAATGTTACTGGAGTGTAAATATGCTTTTTAACCCTAACCAGATCAATAAGGAGATCTAACCCTAACCCTAACCAGATCAATAGGGAGATCTAACCCTAACCCTAAACAGATCAATAGGGAGATCTAACCCTAACCAGGGAGATCTAACCCTAACCCCTAACCTGGGAGATCCCAGCAACCAATACATTCACACATGGCAACCCTGGCCGTATGGCTCTGCACTGTACGGAAGTGACGTCACATTTACGCGACAGAAGTATAATAATTTAGGTAGATGCTATTTGCTTTCACCCTAATCTCTAAACCCTTTAATCTCTAAACCCTTTCCATAACCGCTTTAATCTCTAAACCCTTTCCATAACCGTTTTAATCTCTAAACCTTTTCCATAACCGTTTTAAATCTGAATTTCAATGGCGTGACCAGAGTCGGGCAGTTTTGGAAGATAACTATTATGACACAATGTTACATTGTGTAATTAAAGGCACATGATTAAAGGTCATTGGCTTTGTACATGACCTTTAATGATGCTTGGCATATGGTTAGGGTTAACCCTGACGTGGCCATGCACTGCCCTCCTTAAGGATTTGAATATTGAATCCACAATTAAAACAATTATAATCTGTACTCAACCAATATGGATTTGAGATCAAATTATGAATAGTGGCAAAACGAATGTCACCCGTTACTTGATGGTCACAGTATGACGTTTTTCGACTTTAACCATGAAACACCAGAGAAAGTAGTACTTTTTACACTAACTACATTGCATGAATAATCCCCCCCCCAAAAAAGGACATTTATTTTAATAAACACAGTAGATGTCAACACCTTAAAGCTTAAATCAGTCTGGAAGTCCATGGTGATGCACTTGTGGTATATTTTAAGTTACATGAAACACACACACATAACATGGATTATATGTAAAGCTTTGTTAAAGTCTGACCTCTCCTGAAGGCCTACAAGGGCATGTTGTATTCTAACAAATGGGGGTTTTATGGCAGCCAGAGAACGCAAGACACCCATACGGGTTGGGACCATTGTAAGCAACCACACACATACTTTGAGTTTCACCCCTCCTGGCTAAGTTTAAATGACTTGAAACACACATACCATGAATTTGTATGGGGCTTTGTAATGTTTACATTTACGTTGTTGGCATTTGGCAGACGCCTTGTCCCAAGGCAACTTTCTTGTAAATACTTGCAGTACTTGCCTGACCGCTCCCTTCCTCTGAAACAAGGGGGTCTTGCTACAGACCACATGGTCAGACACACACACACACACACACAGGCACGCACGCGCACACACATACACACACACCCACAGAGGTTGAGGAACGATCGATCAGCTCCTTATTGGGGCAAAAGCTGAGGAGGAAGGGGTTGGCTCAAAAGTGAGCTGGGGAGGTATAAAACTTGGGGAGACGCAAGGATCATTCTCTTTGTCCTCGGAAACCCCCACCGTGATGCCTGTTGTCGATGACCTGATCCTGTGATGACCTGATTGCTGACTTTTTTTGAATAAACATTCTTAATCTTTGCTCAGAACTTTTCCTCATTTTTGACAATCATCAGAAGACGAAAATATACAACACACTAATAGTGATTCTCTTGTTTGATGGTGATTAGTTGTCTGGGTGCTCTCCCCCACGCCGGTCCGGAGCGTACTTCAGCACATTGGCCATCAGCTGCATGATGGCTGATTCAGTCACATAAGGGTGGGTTATCAATCATGACCATCAGGTGTCTGAAATAGATGAATAGAATGAACAGTGTTTCAAAAGGGAGAGCATTTAAAGATCAGAGGATGTTTTGTCTGATTGTAAGACATCAAAGACGCATGTATCATCATCATCATCATCATCATCATCATCATTATAATTATCAGTCTCCTTAGAGGAATGAATGAATGAATGGTCTTTATTGTCATTGATATAGTACAGGTACCAAACAACGAAATTTGGGAGGGGGGGCTCCCCTGGTGCTAGGAAAGAAAAAAAAAAAAAAAAAAAAAAAGAAGGGAAAGGAGCTGGTTTACATAAATAAAGGCTATGTACACTATCCACTATACTATACTATACAAATAAAACACTGTGCTGTACTCTATGCTATGCTCTACCTATTCTAACATTTCCTATTCTCTGAACCTTATGTACCCTAGGGTTGTCATATTGCACATAGTGTTATTGCACATTCATTTAAAGTGTCGCAGTTTGCAGGCTTGAAATGTTCACAGTTGTGCCTCAGCACTACACCTGATTTCAATCCAGCAGCTACCATCAATCCGTCCAGACTGTCCAGGGCCCAGAACCTAGGTCTTTGCTGTGTTCAGGGCCTGGATGGCCCTGGGGTAGAAGCTGAGCTTCAGTCTGTTTGTCCTTGCGAACATGGTCCTGAACCGCCTGTTCGAGGGCAGCCGAGCAAAGTGTTCGTACCCAGGGTGGGATGGGTCTCTGGAGATCTTGGAGGCCTTCCTGAGGCAGCGTGTGTTGTACAGCTCTTCCAGAGAGGGGAGGGGGGCGCCGGTGATCTTCTGGGCCGATCTCACGACTCTCTGTAGCGCATTCCTCTCTGCGGCTGTGCAGCTGGAGAACCAGTTGCAGATGCAGTAGGTGAGGATGCTCTCCACTGCGCAGCGGTAGAAGGCCACCAGCATCTCCTGTCCGATGAGGTCTTTCCTGAGGACTCTCAGGAAGAAGAGCCGCTGTTGTGCCTTCTTGATGATGGCTGCTGTGTTGTTCTTCCAGGACAGGTCATCCTGTATGTGCACCCCCAGGAATCGGAGGGTTGAGACTCTCTCCACGCTCCCTCCGTCGATGAGCAGGCGCTGGACCTCAGATTTTTTCCTCCTGAAGTCCACGATGATTTCCTGGGTCTTTGACTGGTTCAGCAGCAGGTTGTTAACCTTGCACAGCTTGCTCAGCTGCTCAAACCTCATCCCTGTACGCCGCCTCGTCCCCCCCCGAATGACAGACATGTCAGCACTACCCTACAGTTTGGTACTGGTCTACAGGCCGAAGGTTGAGAAACACTGTTATGGTCTAGTTCTAGTATATAACCTCTACCTCTCCTCTAATGGCATTCTAACTAGCATGCGAGTGCATTCTGGTGATTGGAATTCTGAAAAGGCCTAAAACCTAGTGTTTTGACAAAATACAAGACAGTTTGTATTTGATGACATAAAGTCTTCTCTCACCAATAATGATTTTGCTCAAGGATCGCGAGAGAAAACTCATCTTGATTCCCTTTCGTCCCTTCATGTTGACGTTGCTAATCAGTTCATTGGCCTGAGAATAGAAAAGTGTGTGGCCCAATCAGTTGATACGTCCTCTCTGCATTATCACTGTTGACGGAACTGACTTCAGATATGCGCAGACGCAATCAAACATCAACATTTTTCATTTACATCCATCAATCTTAAGTCAGTATTACAACCGTCATAAACACTACTACTATATAAGCCTGCAGTAGCTAACATTTGTCATCTATCAGAACTGTGTGTCTTTGTTCTTGCTCACCTTTCCATCACTTGGGTAACATTGTTTTGCAATGTATTTCCACCAATCCTGCTCAGGAACTGTTTCTTAAAAACG
The DNA here is from genome assembly GCF_963989245.1 of Nansenia antarctica. Taxonomy (NCBI): domain Eukaryota; kingdom Metazoa; phylum Chordata; class Actinopteri; order Argentiniformes; family Microstomatidae; genus Nansenia; species Nansenia antarctica. The sequence continues at coordinate 23,356,469 of NC_137691.1, forward strand.
AACAGAAAGTAATTAAATATGAGATGAGGCGAGATGAAATGATGAGTGATAAAGCTAGTGATTTTACTAAATGTCATGACTTTTCAGTATCTCTCTGACCCATCAAAACCTTACATAATACAGTTCAATAGTTACCAATACCAATAGTCCCAGAACACGTACCATCTGGGCAGCCACTTCCGGGGATTCTAGAACTCTCTCCAGGGTGGTCAAGTCCTCTAACGTTCTGCACATGTCAAACTGGAAGTCTGCCTGTTCTAGAACACTAACCCTTCCACCTAGGTCACTCACTGACTGCTTGACTTCCAACAGCAGGCTAAGAACCTGTTCCTGATACTCTAAAGGAGAAGAGACAAGAGGTAGCAGAATGAATGAAAGTAAGGACTACTACACACTCCTGAGGTGGCAACACATAATGTACCCTGGTTCTAATGTAGTGGTCACTATTTCTCATCGATAATAACAAACAAATAAAGTCTTTGTATTTTCAGGTTGTATAGAACTGACGTATTTATGGGTGTCTGACAGCATTGACCGATGATATTGACTAAATCAACTGTGTACTCACGGCCATTTGGGAGAGGGTAACTTTGGACTCTGCAAGTTCCCCATCATCTCCGGACCACTAAAACAGACAATGTATCACAAAGTGATAATGACATGGTCACATTACAGTGATAGTTGCACGGTCATCATTTAGTACAAAGTGTACCTTGGGAAGGCTCCCTCTCTTGATTGCAATGATGAAAATATAGTCCCCAAGAAAAGCAAGTATGATCATCAAAAGCTCTTCAAGATTTAAGACAGAAATCCACATAGTGGTGATCCACATGGTTTATGAAATTATTATTATCTATACAATACCTGAGAAATAAACATGCCAATGCATTCGGCTCCATTCCACACAAGCTGGTTCAGTTCACCTTGACGAAGCATCATGTCCCCAGCAGGTGCAGAGACCTCATCGCTGATTACTACAGCAATTTCAGGATGAGGGTCTCTTCAGGAGCAATAACATCCAGTTGGCACAAGGTGGAGATCGGTATCATCACAGGGTGCACTATCTCTGTGACACTGTTCTCCCTAGCCATGAACATGCTCACCAAGTCTGCTGAGCCAGAGTGCAGAGGGCCCCGAACGAATTCCGGACAACGGCAACCACCCATCAGGGCATTCATGGATGACCTCACAGTCACGACAGAATCAGTCCCAGGCTGCCGGTGGATTCTGAAGGGACTCGAAAAGCTAGTGGGGTGGGCCCGGATGCGTTTCAAACCCGCCAAATCAAGATCTATGGTGCTGAGGAAAGGGAAAGTGGAGGACAAGTTCCGGTTTACCATCACAGGCACAGCCATCCCAACTATCACAGAGAAGCCAGTCAAGAGCTTGGGCAAGGTTTTTGACTTCTCTCTGAGGGACACAATATCCATCAAGTCGACCTGCACTGAGTTGGATGGCTGGCTGAAATCCGTGGACAAGTCAGGCCTACCCGGGAAGTTTAAAGCCTGGGTTTACCAACATGGCATTCTTCCCAGGATCCTGTGGCCCCTCCTTGTCTATGCGGTCCCTATCTCAACAGTGGAGACCTTAGAGAGGAGGGTCAGCAACCACCTCCGGAGATGGCTTGGATTACCAAGGAGTTTGAGCAGCACCGCACTCTATGGGAACACCAACAAACTGCAACTGCCCTTCAAATCCTTGGAGGAGGAATTCAAGGTGACAAGAGCCAGAGAAGTGGTTCAGTACAGGGACTCAAGTGATCCGAAGGTGGCTAATGCAGGGATCCAAGTGAGGACTGGCAGGAAGTGGAGGGCAGAGGAAGCTGTTCAAGAGGCAGAGGCGAGGCTGCGTCACAGGAGCTTGGTGGGAGTGGTCACACGAGGTCGAGCTGGGCATGGATCCTTTCCAACTCCCCAAATGAACACCAGGGGGAAGGAAAAGCGCCGCCTTGTTCAGGAGGAGGTGAGAGCAGCAGTGGAGGAGACAAGAACCTGCAAGGCAGTGGGAATGAAGCAACAGGGAGCTTGGACGAGATGGGAGAATGCGATTGAGAGGAAGGTGACCTGGGCTGAGCTTTGGAAAGCCGAGCCTCACCGCATCAAATTCCTCATCCAGGCAGTCTATGATGTGCTTCCAAGCCCGTCAAATCTGCACACATGGGGCATAGCAGAGACACCAGCATGCCAACTGTGTTCCAAGCGAGGAACCCTGGAACACATCCTCAGCTGCTGTACAAGGGCCCTTGGAGATGGACGGTACAGGTGGAGGCATGACCAAGTCCTGAAGACCATTGCTGAAGCCATCAGTGCAGGACTTGTGTGGGCAAAGCAGTTCCGACCCTCCAAGAAAACCATCGCCTTTGTCAGAGCTGGGGAGCAGCCAACCCCTGCCAGGAAAACATCTGCAGGCATCTTGACCTCTGCAAGAGACTGGCAGCTGTTGGTTGACCTTGAACATCAGCTGAAGTTCCCCAGCCACATTGCAGTCACCACCCTGCGACCAGACATTGTTCTCTTTTCTGAGTCCACCAGGCAAGCAGTGCTGCTGGAACTGACAGTCCCGTGGGAAGACCGCTTGGAAGAAGCCTTTGAGAGGAAGCTCTCCAAGTACGCGGGACTGGTCAGTGACTGCCAGCAGGCTGGGTGGAGAGCGAGGTGTTTCCCAGTAGAGGTTGGTTGCAGAGGATTTGCAGCCCGTTCCTTGGCCAGAGCCTTCAGCAGTTTGGGCATCGATGGAGAGAGAAAGAGGAGAGCCATCCGCAGTACCACCAATGCGGCAGAGAGAGCCTCTAGATGGCTGTGGCTCAAAAGAGGAGAGCCATGGAGTCATGGTAGCTAGTTAGCCATCTGGACACAAGCTGGGGTCTGATCAGCCCCAGCTGGGTCACCTGGAGGAGGGTGTATGATGTTGAAAGACCCGAAACGCCCGATGATTCCAGGAACATCACTGAAGATGTGTCCAGAGGCATCAGTAGATGTATGTACACATCCACATGGTTTATGAAATTATTATTATCTATACAATACCTGAGAAATAAACATGCCACTGGAAACAATTGCAACACCTGTAAGCCTTTATTCATGCAGGACCATCAGGCAGTGCCCTATGTCTTACATGCTTCCGAGTGTGGTCCATCTACGAGGTAGCTCTCTTTGTTGAGTGAGTCAACAAGACTGGATTAATACAAGAACATCTGATCATCAGAAAAAAGTCAACTAAGTCATCATTGATATTCAGAAAATGTGCCAATAATTGATAATTCACAATTGGTGAAGAATTGGTGGAAAGCTACAGGATGTGATTTCTGCTACAGTGGGACAACCCCCTCCGAAAAGTAACTAATGTCCAAATACTACCATTGCATTTTTATAGACTAGAGGAAGTATTGTGAATGATGTTGAGTCAATTCAAATGTGTGAAATAATCAGAACACTGCTAGATAGAAGTAATGAAACTTCCACTATGAGCTCAGATGAGTCCAATTGAGGTTCTGGTTCTAGAACAGCAGAACTCTCAGCTAGGGAATGTGCTCTTGTTTCTGCATATCTCATCGCTCTTTTTATGAGGGGGAGGAGTTGACAAACTTGACATATCTTGTGGATAACCAAGTAAAATAGCTATTAGACCAATATATGCATGCATGGTGTTCCTACACACATACAGAACTAAAATGGCAACCAGTAGCTCAGTATGATTCTCCGAACATTGGATCACCTTTGTGTTTTCTTCCATTGCCACTAGGTCCTCCTTTGGGGATCTGATCAGTGCCTGTCGAGTGCATTGGATGAAAATCAACTCAAACTCACAATTCTGCATGAGCATTACTATCATATGAATGCATTAATTCATATGAATGTTAAGGATATCCCACACGCACCGCTGACGTGGCCCTCACCAGTCCTTCTCTTCTTCCTCCTCTGTTTGCCGCGCTCACTGTCCCCATTGTCAGTCATCTCGTCACTCGATCTACAGTACCCTTCACACTCCTCAAGGGATTCTGAAATGACATTGAGTTTCTGCAGTTATGGTTCATACCTATGCACTACACGAACAAGGCATCCTTAGAATACACTTGTGATGACACATTGAAACACTCCATTCAGTCAGTTGGAGGTATGAAATCCCTAAAAAGTATGATTGCACACAGCCTATTAATTTAATAATATTAATAATTTATTACATTTATTTAGCGCTTTTCCGAGGCTCAAAGACGCCGACAATATAGGATACACATGGGGAGACACAAAAACAACAAGTAACAACAACAAGTAACATGGAACACAGAGTCAGCGAACGGGGAGGGGGGGGGGGGGGGTGTAGAGTCCGGTGTTGATGTTGCTGGGAGCCTCGATGGATGTGGCGGCGGCAGCGGAGAATGCCTGCCTTGGTGGCAGCAGCAGCAGTGAGGCGATGGTTGTGGTTCAGTGAGTGTAGGTGAGACGAGAGAAGGGCAGGGGGAGGTGGGGGGCAGGTGAGATGGCCGGGAGTCCAGGGCAAAACGACAGGCAGTGAACCAGAGTGACAGCGCGGTGCCGCCGTTGCCGTTGTCATCAGTATTGCCAGCCTGGGACCGAACCCGCGCGGCCGGCCAGCCTAGCCGTGCCAGCGACCAGATCGCGCAGCAGTGAGTGAAGGCTGGGAAGGACCGACACTCACCTGCGGAAATGGCAACCCCCGAACCGGGGAGGGAGCGGTGGCTACCTCCCGGGACGAGGGTAGTAGCACAGCACGGCCAGGCCAGCGATGTCTGAGAGCGGCGCGCAGCGGGTCGGTCGGCAACACAGAGCCGGGGGACAGGAACGATGAGGCGGTGAGTACTGCAGTCCGGTAGTGAAGGCGGTGAGTACTGCAGTCCGGTAGTGAAGGCGGTGAGTATTGCAGTCCGGTAGTGAAGGCGGTGAGTACTGCAGTCCGGTAGTGAAGGCGGTGAGAGGCGGGAGATGGCGGGGGGGAAGGCAGCGGAGGTCGGCGGGACAGGATACAAAAAGGATAGGACAGGATACAAAAAGACAGGATACAAAAAGACAGGACAGGATACAAAAAGACAGGATACAAAAAGACAGGACCGGGAAACAGAAGCGGCAGTCACAACGCGGACGCCAGCGTGCTCTGAACCCGGAAAAACAACTACGGGAAACGCAACAGGACAAACAGGACAAACAGGACGATGATTTGATAAACAATGTAATACATCACATTACTATTGACTATTGAGAACTCAACATTGTGTGTGCGTGCGTGCGTCGGGGGAGGCTAGTGGAGGCAGATATCGAATGACGGGCCAATTGTAATGCATTGCAATGAGCCCATCCTCTGATTTCTACCGGTGTCCACTGGGGTGTGTGTGTGTGTGTGCAAGGCTACCTGAGAAGAGTTTGACCTTAACTAGATCATATGTCCTCCATCTTGGTCCTGGCTTGTGCCTCTCTTTCATGGCCTTTCTGGCATTGGCTGGTGGCCACAGGACGTTTTTGCCCACTACCCATGTACTGGGTACCACTCCCTCCACTTCCTCTTTGCCCCCTCTCCACACGACACAGCACCAGAAGTCATCAGTATTCTCATTGTCCTGAAACCCACACAGGAGTGAAGATATCAACATTTATTCTCTACTAGTTTACATTTTAAATACCAGGAGGATTTCACAGTGTGAAAGCTGTGCACAAATAGGATTGTGTAGCGAGGAGGGATTTCTCACATCTTACATCTATAAAAAAAGAACCTTTATTGAGAAACTATTCCATAAAGTAGGGAATTTTGTGCACATAAATGAGAGGGATCTCTAGTACAATTTGAGAAATGTCAGGTTGAAGTGGGGAAAGGTGATCATTTTTCTTCTTTATTTAATTGCCATCAATAATTACCAACTCTATGGCATGCATTTTTGCTTATATTTTGGACCACAATCATCCATAACAATCATTACATCACTGAATAAAGACATAAAGGGTTATGGTAAGTTTCAGCAATTAAGACATTTATTAACCAAAATACATCGCACAACAAATATCCGTGCCAAACATCCCATTCACAACCAACTATTCTAGGACAGTTTACACCAACAATACCATTGTGTATGTGTGTGTGTGTGTGTGTGTGTGTGTGTGTGTGTAGGACAGTTTACACCAACAACACCACTGCAGTCCTCACACACACACACACACACACACACACACACACTAGGACAGTTTACACCAACAATACCATTGTGTGTGTGTGTGTGTGTGTGTGTGTGTGTGTATGTCAGACAGTTTACACCAACAATACCACTGCAGTCCTCACACACACACACACACACACACACACACACACACACACACACACACACACACACAAGGACAGTTTACACCAACAATACCATTGTGTGTGTGTGTGTGTGTGTGTGTATGTCAGACAGTTTACACCAACAATACCACTGCAGTCCTCACACACACACACACACACACACACACACACACGCACACGCACACGCACACACACACACACACACACAGTGTTGTTGACTCACATATGAAATATAGATGGTAGACTGTAATGCACAATGCTTTTTTTTACAAATTATTGTTGATTGCCATTGAGGCAAAATGTTCAAGAAGACATCAAGAAATCCTCAAAACAAATAAGCAGGAGTTTATGGTTCCCATAGCTACTGAATTGCAACCCTATTCTGCATGTTTTTACTCATCCTTCACCAAGAACGTCACTGTCATTGACCTGGAAGGTACATCCTGTCTCGAGAATGTGTAACAAGGTGTCTTTTTACTTTGTTTGACTGACTGAAGCTCTTCCCACACACAGGACAGCTGAAGGGTTTCTCCCCTGTGTGAACCCTTAGGTGCACCTTAAGGTGAGCTGTCTGATTGAAACGTTTCCTACAGATGTGGCATTGGTACGGCTTCTCCCCTGTGTGAATTCGCTGGTGGCCCTTTAATCTCGCAGAGGAGCCAAAGGATTTGCCACACAAAACGCAGAGGAAGGGCCTTTCTTTGGTGTGCGTGCGCGTGTGTGCATTTAGGTGGCCTGTATGTCTGCAGGATTTGCCGCATACCGTGCAACACAATGCTGTGTCGTGAATTTGAAGGGAATGGTCCGGATGAGGTAACTGCAGTGCCTCAAACCCTGACAGTAGTCCGTCACCTTCCACCCCCATCATACTTACACTGTTCTCACTCTGGGCTGAGGCACAGAAGGTCTCTGGGTGGTTTGTTGGATCTGATGAACAAACGCCCAGGCCACCAGTCTCTATTTTGATCTGTTTAGACGTTGAGCTTGCTAGAGAGTCTTCCTCTGTAGCCTCCTCATTCTGAGCTTGGAAATGATGTGAGGTCGGCTGAGGTGGGGTCTGGTTATAGTCACCATTTCCATGAGGAGTAAATGTAGAATTTGACTCCAGCCCTCGAAACTTCTTCTCCCATGCCTTTGTGGTCTTACATTCCTGCGTTCCCACCATGGTCTGTTTGGGTTCTGATTCCACCTTCAGCCTAGTGGCACCCTCCTCTTCCTCCTCAGATTCCACAGGAGCGAAGGACTGTCGGTCTGAAGATAACAGACATACAATCTTGTTAGACATTTCACTCTATGATGACCACACAAAGACCTGATTTGTATTTGTTTATCAAGTAACAGGTATAACATGCAAAGAGTGAATTGACCACTGTGAGGCGTATTAGCTATCATCATCAGCTAGCTTGCCAAATCACATTTAGCTAGCTGTATGGATAGGGTTAGGGTTAGGGTTAGGGTTAGGGTTAGGGTTAGGGTTAGGGTAAGGGATAGGGTTAGCTTGCTACAATCTTTACTATCTATTTCAGAATGCAGATGTGGCGTTCTCCTGCTAGCTAGCTCTTACTAACCTGGCCACGTCTCAACACCCGTCTCTTACTAACCTGGCCACGTCTCAACACCCGTCTCTTATTAACCTGGCCACGTCTCCAGACCTGTCTCTTACTAACCTGGCCACGTCATAACACCCGTCTCTTACTGACCTGGCCACGTCTCAACACCCGTCTCTTACTAACCTGGCCACGTCTCCAGACCCGTCTCTTACTAACCTGGCCACGTCTCAACACCCGTCTCTTACTAACCTGGCCACGTCTCAACACCCGTCTCTTACTGACCTGGCCACGTCTCAACACCCGTCTCTTACTGACCTGGCCACGTCTCCAGACCCGTTTCTTACTAACCTGGCCACGTCTCAACACCCGTCTCTTACTAACCTGGCCACGTCTCAACACCCGTCTCTTACTAACCTGGCCACGTCTCCAGACCTGTCTCTTACTAACCTGGCCACGTCTCCAGACCCGTCTCTTACTAACCTGGCCACGTCTCCAGACCCGTCTCTTACTAACCTGGCCACGTCTCCAGACCCGTCTCTTACTGACCTGGCCACGTCTCAACACCCGTCTCTTACTAACCTGGCCACGTCTCAACACCCGTCTCTTACTGACCTGGCCACGTCTCCAGACCCGTCTCTTACTAACCTGGCCACGTCTCAACACCCGTCTCTTACTAACCTGGCCACGTCTCCAGACCCGTCTCTTACTAACCTGGCCACGTCTCAACACCCGTCTCTTACTAACCTGGCCACGTCTCCAGACCCGTCTCTTACTAACCTGGCCACGTCTCCAGACCCGTCTCTTACTAACCTGGCCACGTCTCAACACCCGTCTCTTACTAACCTGGCCACGTCTCCAGACCCGTCTCTTACTAACCTGGCCACGTCTCAACACCCGTCTCTTACTAACCTGGCCACGTCTCAACACCCGTCTCTTACTAACCTGGCCACGTCTCAACACCCGTCTCTTACTAACCTGGCCACGTCTCAACACCCGTCTCTTACTGACCTGGCCACGTCTCAACACCCGTCTCTTACTAACCTGGCCACGTCTCCAGACCTGTCTCTTACTAACCTGGCCACGTCTCAACACCCGTCTCTTACTGACCTGGCCACGTCTCCAGACCCGTCTCTTACTAACCTGGCCACGTCTCAACACCCGTCTCTTACTAACCTGGCCACGTCTCAACACCCGTCTCTTACTAACGTGGCCACGTCTCAACACCCATCTCTTACTAACCTGGCCACGTCTCAACACCCGTCTCTTACTAACGTGGCCACGTCTCAACACCCGTCTCTTACTAACCTGGCCACGTCTCAACACCAGTCTCTTACTGACCTGGCCACGTCTCAACACCCGTCTCTTACTAACGTGGCCACGTCTCAACACCCGTCTCTTACTAACCTGGCCACGTCTCAACACCCGTCTCTTACTGACCTGGCCACGTCTCAACACCCGTCTCTTACTAACCTGGCCACGTCTCCAGACCCGTCTCTTACTAACCTGGCCACGTCTCCAGACCCGTTTCTTACTAACCTGGCCACGTCTCAACACCCGTCTCTTACTGACCTGGCCACGTCTCAACACCCGTCTCTTACTAACCTGGCCACGTCTCAACACCAGTCTCTTACTGACCTGGCCACGTCTCAACACCCGTCTCTTACTAACCTGGCCACGTCTCAACACCAGTCTCTTACTGACCTGGCCACGTCTCAACACCCGTCTCTTACTAACCTGGCCACGTCTCAACACCAGTCTCTTACTAACCTGGCCACGTCTCAACACCCGTCTCTTACTAACCTGGCCACGTCTCAACACCCGTCTCTTACTAACCTGGCCACGTCTCAACACCCGTCTCTTACTGACCTGGCCACGTCTCAACACCCGTCTCTTACTGACCTGGCCACGTCTCCAGACCCGTCTCTTACTAACCTGGCCACGTCTCAACACCCGTCTCTTACTAACCTGGCCACGTCTCAACACCCGTCTCTTACTAACGTGGCCACGTCTCAACACCCGTCTCTTACTAACCTGGCCACGTCTCAACACCCGTCTCTTACTAACCTGGCCACGTCTCAACACCCGTCTCTTACTAACCTGGCCACGTCTCCAGACCCGTAGTCTCTTTGTGAAGCTTCCGTCTCAGTTGGTCATTCTCTCTCTGTCCTCTGAGGATCTCCTCCTGGTATTCTAACATGGTGTCTTCTACGGTCTTATAGATCTCCTGGGCCGCCAACATCAGCCGCTCAGTCAGATAGACGTTTAGAAACTGGAGTTTGGTCATGTTTAATGTTTAATGTTTAGGGTTTAGATCTGGGCACGTCCACCCCACAACACACCAAAGGGCTTTGCGAGACGCCTTCTGGTGACGTCATCAGAATTGACTCAGTGTACCGTAAGTATGAGAGTACTCGAGCCCAGTAATGTTCATGGTTCAGTGATGACGCAATGTCTGCATATCCTTATAAATTGATAGAACAGATTGGTCCATTTAACTCACCATGTCACATGTTGAATCCATCAATTTCCTCCTCATTTATAGATATTTCCGTTATCTGGTATCACAATTTTGTACTTGAGTAGTCCTTTGCCAAACAAGTTATGCACAGTAAACTGTCTGTGTACCTTTGGCTGATTGTAGATAAGTGTTCTCAATCCAAAGGCCAAAACGTGGCTAACCTATTCTATGTGTTCTAACGTGGCTAATGTGGAAACATGTTTAAGAATGTATATTCTATGTAAACAAACTAGGATTTACATTTTACATGTAGCAGATGCTTTTATCGAAAGTAACTTACAAGTCAACAATTGAACAGCTATTAGATAATGAACACACATCCTCTGAGCTAGTGTCCGTTTGTGTGTGTGTGGGGGGGGGGGGGGGGGGACGACGACAGAGATTAAATAACACGATACTCAATTACTACTTTATTAAAAAATAACATTTAGTACACAATGATACAACACTGTACAGTAATGTGTGTGGGAGCAGCGGTGTCCCAGAGTAGACTGTGAGAAGGGGGATGCTGGTCGGGTGTGAGGACGTACTGGAGTAGCCTCAGTCCTGAGAGGAGATAAAAAAGCCTGTTCAAGACGGTTGGCCTGAGGTAGGTGCTTCATAGATAACCAATGTGTTAATCAATACAGGACAATTACATGGATCCAGATTAGGCCTACTCCTGGGCTACTAAGAACACTTTAAATTGAGATTCCATTCGCTGATATCAGATCTTTACTATAGAAATATTAATGAACAACACTGCACCTTACTCTGGCCGACCCTCGTGAAGAAGCACATAGATAGATACTGGGTAATACTGTATGGCTCAACTGAGGAGTCTGCCTCTGCACTCTGATGGACAACTACCATAGCACAGGCCATGAAAAGGACACACACAAACTCTATAAGCATGAGAGGGATAGTGGTCATATACACAACTCAGGCTAATCGTCATCACATTTATCTTACAAAATAGTTGCGCACTCCCACGACTGGTTCCTCTGTGATAATCTCAGTTGAATAGTACGACCAGCCAGTTGACGGGCTGAGGTGGCAGTACGCAGCTCTGCAACAATGACATAGGAGAGAGAAAAGCAAATGTCCAGTAACCACTGAGTTAGTCAGGGTGGCTAACCGTACAACATATTTGCCCACTGTATTCTATTGTTGACTCTGCCACTAACTAGCAATAATGGCCAATTGCTGTACTTTTTCTGGTATTTGGTTACTTACAGAATGGACAACTGTTCAACAGCCCCCTATCCATACAGTTAGCCAATGTAAAAAAATAAAAATAATAAAACAGCCTGTGTACTGTGTAAGGAAACAGCCTGTGGTGACTCTAGAAAACGATTTCAGAATCTAAAAAGCTGTGATATTCTTCATAAAAACAAAGTTAGGAACACAATTGTTGCTATTAGCAACCTAATGATGAAAAAAGAACTCTCAGACAAGACCACCAAGTTTTGGAATGCTGCTCATTGTTGCAATCCTGAATGCATCTCAGTTTCAAGGCGCATGTGGAAGACTTCATTATCATGCTAAATGTATTACTAAAGAAAGAAAGAGAGACTAAATAATTCAGAAAGACTAGCTAATAACTCATCAAAGTTGGTGTTTTAAAGATATCCTATTTCATTCAGTGACAAGTACAAAAGTAAGTAAATGGACACATACTAAATTGACTATGCAATGCAAATCCTATTGCATGAGACTATGGCATGGAGAGAAGTGTCAGGAAATAACATTCTCTAAGGAAAATGCGAAAAACCTAGTTATTTGAAAGAAAAAAAGCTTTGTCTTAGTGGCAGCAAGTTTAGCATTTTTTTCCACAAATGTCCCATTACATCAGTAATACATTCATGCACAGAGGATGAATGACTTGGTATTCTCTTTCTTCATTGGCCTGAGAAGTAGGTCCCCTCGCGGCTGTGGGTCTGGAGGTGCCTTTTGATTTTGTCAGAGCGGCTGAAGCACTTGCCACACACTGGGCAGCTGTAGGGCTTCTCCCCGGTATGGATCCTCATGTGCACCTTCAGATGAGCCATCTGGGTGAAGCCCTTCCCACAGATCTGGCAGCGGTAGGGCTTCTCCCCCGTGTGACTCCTCTGGTGCTCCTGCAGCCTTCCGGAGGAGCTGCAGCACTTCCCACACACTCCACAGCGGTAGGGCTTCTCCCGCGTGTGCACCTGCACATGGACGTGCAAGTGTCCAACGTGACTGAATGCCTCCCCGCACACTTTGCAACAGAAAGACGAGACGTGGCCTTGGAGAGGAGATTTCTGGTTAGGACACTCCGCGGCACTCCCACTTTGGTTGCGTGAGTGGGAGATCTGTCCCCTGCTCCCACCGGCGCCTCCCTTTGACTGTGACCCCACCAGCTGTCCTCCATTCTCCACCCCTATGATATCAATGTTGTTTTCATTTGAGCAGTTTGGATTGACTGTGGCAAGAGGCTGTGGAGCACTATTTGATGAGGATGATCCTCTGTGCCCCCCACCACCACCACTCTCTGCTTTCACATGCCTAGACGAGGTTCTGGTCCCAGGATCCCTCTCTCTGTTCTCCACAGCTTGGTTCTGCGGCAGACTGGATGTGTGGGGAGGGTCCTGAGGGTACTCGTTGCTTACACGGGGCGGAGTGAACATGGACTCTGGTGTACTACAAGAGCCATGTCCGCGAAGTTGCTCATCCCCCTGACTGGACCGAAGCTCCCGCTTGTCCTTGACCTGGATGGGGAGCCTCTCCTCGTGCCCCATGCTGGGACTCCACTCCCGGCGCGGATGCTCGGCGTCCTCCTCCTCCAGCAGCGCCATGGACTGACGGTCTGAGAGAGGAAAGAGAGGGAAGAGAGGGAAGGACGTGGAGGGAAGGACGTGGCAAGAAAAACAACAACGGTTAACTCCAAATGTCCACTGCAGACACCCCAGAACCTGGGAAACACTTCGCACAACACCCATGAGCGACCAGGAGAATGTTGCCTAGCTCTCTGGTCGCTACGGAGTCAAGCTAACGAACAAAGGTGGCTAGCTACCTAGCTACGTGAAGAAGCTAGCTAGCTAATGTTAGCCTCCTTAAAACATGATCTAGCTGCTTTTCACGACACGTTTCCAGTAGATAGATACACACACACATAAAGATCACACATGTAGAATGACCACAGAGCCTAGTCGTTACTGGTTCTAGTGCACCGTGGTTCTGCCAGCTAGCTGATGTGCGTTCAGCGCTAAGCTAACTTTAGCCTTCTGGTAGCTAGCCGTAGCTAGCGGGCTACTAACCTGGCCAGATCTCAATCCCAGCGTCTCGCAGCCTGCGTCTCAGATGGTCGTTCTCCCTCTCCCGCAGCGCGATCTCCTCCTGGTATTCCAGGATCGTGTCTTCGACCGATTTATAAATCTCCTGCGCCGCCAGCATCAGACGCTCGGTCAGAAAGACATTTAAAAACTGTAGTTTGGTCATTTTCCGATGTCTTCCAGTCTCACTATCATCCAAAATGGACCAAAAAGATGCTCGGACAGATCACGTGACAAGGAATGCCCGCTGTTACCGTAATGACACGAATGTGAGGCCAGCTGAGCTTTCTGGTGTTTTCTGATGGAATGGGCCAGCGAAAGACAAATATTTAGCAGGCTTCTAGCAAGTTGTAGAGGACATCAATGGTAAAGATTGGCAACTTATTATTATTCTGATTATGATTATTAATGAGCCCTTTTATATAGGTATTGAGTAAAAAAAAGAAGAAGATATAAATACAATTGTATTTTGGACATGACATCACTCCTATTAACATCTACACTCATTGAACACTTCCCTCCCCCACTGCCTCCCTTTGCTCTCAAAACAGCCTCAATTCTTTGTGCCATTGATTCCACAAGATGTTGGAAACATTCCTTTGAAAGATATTTCAGGTGCACTTTCAAGCTGTGAATCTCCCTTTCTACCACATCCGAAAGGTGTTCCACTGAATTCAGATCCGGTGACTTGGAAGGCCACTGAAGAATACTGAACTCATTGCCATGTTCATGAAACCAGTTTGAGATGACATTTTCTTTGTGACATGTGGTGCATTATCCTGCTAGAAGTAGCCAAGATGGGTACATTGCGGCCATGAAGATGGGTACATTGCAGCACATGGTCAGCAACAATACTCAAATGGGCTGTGGCATTCAAGCGATGATTGATTGGTATTAACAGGCTCAAAGTGTGCCAAAAAAGCATTCCCCACACCATCACTACACCTGAATGAATGAGAAGGTGTACAGGGGGGTATTCCATCAACATCGCTAAAGGAAAATCCAGGTTTATTATGATAAATCTCACAAGACATAAAAAATAAGACTGGATTTTCCTTTAGCGACATTGATGTAATACCCCCCAGGTGTTCCTAATAAAGTGTCAGCTAAGAGGGAGTATACTCCCCTCTTTAACTTGTCTACTAAAGTCTTGTCCGGAGTGTCAATGCCGCCCCCTGCTGGTCTGTTCAAAACCTGACACATTGAACATTATTTATAGGGTGAGTAAGCCTATTGCAATGTCCAAAACTGCATAAAGAGAAAATAAACTGATCTAACAGCTCAACACTGTGTGTGTGTGTGTGTGTGTGTGATCTAACAGCTCAACACTGTGACCTCCTCTCTCTGTCCTCTCTGCCTCCTCTCACACCTCCTCTCTCTGTCCTCTTCTAACAGCTCAACACTGTGAAGCACTAAACCGGAAGGTGCCTCACCTCCCTCCCACTCTCACACACACCTGCACACACACACACACACACACACACACACACACACACACACACACACACACACAGATCTAACAGCTCAACACTGTGCTGCACTAAACCGGAAGGTGCATACATCCTTAAGTGAAAATCATATATAGTATGACTAGTGAAGAAGATACATACACGACCTGTGGCTGGCTGGCTGCGCCTTCTTTTTCTGTGTGGTCCGACAAGATTTAGAAAACAAAAATAAAGAGAAAAGGAGCATGACAACGCATCACTGATTTAATGAAGCCATTTAATTTGGAACATAATATGCAGGTATGCATCCTGAGAGATGTAGTGAAAGTAGGGAAGTATGTATGTTCACCCCCTGTTTATCCACTTTACACAGATGTAGTGTCTTTGTGTTTTCTTTGCATGTGTACTTTCAAGTTTGACCTCTGATTGAAGCAGTGCCCACAGACGTTGCAGAGGTATGGTCTTTCTCCAGTGTGGATCAGCTGATGTGTTTTTAACTTGCTGGAGGTGAGGAAGCACTTTCCACATAATGTACAGCAATAGGGCTTTTCCTGTGTGTGTGCCATACGCGTGTGCTGTTTCAAGCGACTCATGTACCTGAACGTTTTCCCACAGTCCTTGCAAATATACGATTTCTTCAAAATGGTCAACGGTGATATCTGACGGGACAGCACAATAGCTTGATTCTGCACAGTTTGGAAGGGTCGTGAAGGCTGGGGCAGGAGTAGAGCTTTGGGCTGGGGTAGGGTTGAGGGTAGTAGTAGAGCTTTGGGCTGGGGTAGGGTTGAGGGTAGTAGTAGAGCTTTGGGCTGGGGTAGGGTTGAAGATTGGGGTTGGGTTGAGGGCCGAAGTTGGGGTGGCCTCTGACATTGATCACTGGTCTGACAGCAAAAAGTGGGTATAGACTCTTGAGGCTGCTCCTCCTCCTGACTTGTCCTAGGTTTCTGACTCTCTTCAGTCAGTGTGGGCTTTGGGTCCTCATGTCCCCGACAGGGCTGTGGGTCCTCATGCCCCCGACAGGGCTTTGGGTCCTCATGCCCCCGACAGGGCTTTGGGTCCTCATGCCCCCGACAGGGCTGTGGGTCCTCATGCCCCCGACAGGGCTTTGGGTCCTCATGTCCCCGACAGGGCTGTGGGTCCTCATGCCCCCGACAGGGCTGTGGGTCCTCATGCCCCCGACAGGGCTGTGGGTCCTCATGCCCCCGACAGGGCTTTGGGTCCTCATGCCCCCGACAGGGCTTTGGGTCCTCATGTCCCCGACAGGGCTTTGGGTCCTCATGCCCCCGACAGGGCTTTGGGTCCTCATGCCCCCGACAGGGCTTTGGGTCCTCATGCCCCCGGCGGGGCTTTGGGTCCTCATGCCCCCGACAGGGCTTTGGGTCCTCATGCCCCCGACAGGGCTTTGGGTCCTCATGCCCCCGACAGGGCTTTGGGTCCTCATGCCCCAGGCGGGGCTTTGGGTCCTCATGCCCCCGACAGGGCTTTGGGTCCTCATGCCCCCGACAGGGCTTTGGGTCCTCCTGCCCCCGACAGGGCTTTGGGTCCTCATGCCCCCGACAGGGCTTTGGGTCCTCCTGCCCCCGACAGGGCTGTGGGTCCTCATGCTTTGGGTCCTCATGCGTTGGGTCCCCATGCCCCCGACCCTCCTGCTTACAATGCTGGCGTTGCTGCTGCTGCTGCTGCTGCTTCAGAGCTGTTGAGACAGAGGCAGTCATCAATCCATGTTGATGTCTAGAAACTATAGTACTGTAAAAGCATTAGTGGCTATAGATGATTGATATGTACAGTGGCAGGTCACTAGTAATAGACTTGTGTCTTACATTGCTAGTTGTGAGTCTGGGCTGATCATCTCGGTGCGTAATGCTGGCTATTATTGAAATAAATATCACGCTTAATTTAAGGAAATATCTCGTTTTTGTTCCAATTAGGGTTACAAACCTGGTCTGACGTTGACTTTGACAATGTTGTTGTTGTTGTTGTTGTTGTTGCCATGCATCTGTCTCAGCAGACGTTCATTCTCTCTTCTCCCCTGGCTGATCTCTGCCTGGTACTCTGCCACCGTGTCCTCCACCATGGTATAAATCTCCTGAGCAGCAGACGTTAATCTCTCAGTAAGAAACAAACCCAGCAGTTGTAATTTAGCCATTATAATATAACTGTCGTTATTCAAACACTCATGGATTATTGACAGCTCGTTCACATTCTTCTTCTCTTTGCATGAACCGCTCATCATGGAGCCCTAACCCTACTCTACCGCCCCCTGCTGGACTGGATGTAAGACAGAGCAGACCAGATGGTCTGGCCCATTCCCGATTCCCTTTTCTACCCCTCCGGCTCGTCAAAGGCCTCGGGACACATCTTTAACCCTTCAAGACCCTGATACGACATCAGTACTAGTGTCATAGAAAAGCATTGACGCTCGCGATTCATTCACAACTTAAAGCTGCTGTTGTAGTGCCGAGAGACGGGAGTCAACCCACCACAGAGTGTTCAATATAGGTTTGTTTTGTTGTTGTTTCTTGATTACATGACAGATTGTATTTTTGTTCCATATTCCACGTTTATTGTGAAAATGTAAATTTTTTCCGCGCTAAAGAATTCTCTACAGTGTCTTTCTTATAGCAGGGATGCAGGGATGCAGGGGGCAGGGGGCAGGGGGCAGGGATGCAGGGGCCAAGTTAATTCTGCTGCTCCCATCATCAGTTACTTCATCAATGAAGACAAGTTAGCCAGTTCCAGTGGGAGCCATACATGCCCAAGTCATAACAGCCCCTCCACCATGTACCGGTATTCATTGATGAGGTGGAATGCAGTGGATTTTCGGCAGTTAATTTTTTTTCTCTAAACTTTATTGTTGCCATCACTCTGGTACATAATAGTAGGGTCCAAAACTAACATTTATTTTCATAAAAGGTCCCTAGAAGTCAAATAAATCATCAAAACATGTTAGCCAGAGAGTGGTCACAGAACTTTGGTTTTGGACCCTACTATAATCTTTGTCTTGTCTGTTCAGAGGGTTTAGCTACTTGTAACTTGGACATCTTGTTTTGAGGTTTACTAGGTAGAAGAGGTTAATAAGACAACACGATAGGAGAGGGTGGCCTTTGGATCACAGTGACTGGTGATAATAAATTATGATGGAAGATGGGGTGGATAGATGAGAGATAGATCAATAATACATGAAAGAAGGAATTTGGATGGAAAGAGTGGGTGTTATTACAGTTACATTAATGCCTTGGGTAGTTCAGTGGAGTATGTTCAACTCTATCCGGTAGACAGTAGTGATGTAAGTTGGGTAGAACTGGTAGCCAATAGAGTGCATTGTTGTGTAATCATTCTAAGAATGTGTTTTGCATGTCTCCTGTTTTTTTTCTTCTATTTACATTAACAGCAGTTTTTCCCCATAATTACTGCATATTTCCATAAACACTGCATATGTCCTGGGGTATATTGAGTAGAATTTGTATATCATTGGAATAAAGCTCAGGTGATTTTCACCCAAGGTTGTGATGGAGAAAGCTGAGACAGTGATGATGGAGAAAGCAGAGACAGTGATGATGGAGAAAGCTGAGACAGTGATGATGGAGAAAGCAGAGACAGTGATGATGGAGAAAGCAGAGACAGTGATGATGGAGAAAGCTGAGACAGTGATGATGGAGAAAGCTGAGACAGTGATGATGGAGAAAGCAGAGACAGTGATGATGGAGAAAGCAGAGACAGTGATGATGGAGAAAGCTGAGACAGTGATGATGGAGAAAGCAGAGACAGTGATGATGGAGAAAGCAGAGACAGTGATGATGGAGAAAGCAGAGACAGTGATGATGGAGAAAGCAGAGACAGTGATGATGGAGAAAGCAGAGACAGTGATGATGGAGAAAGCAGAGACAGTGATGATGGAGAAAGCAGAGACAGTGATGATGGAGAAAGCAGAGACAGTGATGATGGAGAAAGCAGAGACAGTGATGATGGAGAAAGCAGAGACAGTGATGATGGAGAAAGCAGAGACAGTGATGATGGAGAAAGCAGAGACAGTGATGATGGAGAAAGCAGAGACAGTGATGATGGAGAAAGCTGAGACAGTGATGATGGAGAAAGCAGAGACAGTGATGATGGAGAAAGCAGAGACAGTGATGATGGAGAAAGCAGAGACAGTGATGATGGAGAAAGCAGAGACAGTGATGATGGAGAAAGCAGAGACAGTGATGATGGAGAAAGCAGAGACAGTGATGATGGAGAAAGCAGAGACAGTGATGATGGAGAAAGCTGAGACAGTGATGATGGAGAAAGCAGAGACAGTGATGATGGAGAAAGCAGAGACAGTGATGATGGAGAAAGCAGAGACAGTGATGATGGAGAAAGCAGAGACAGTGATGATGGAGAAAGCTGAGACAGTGATGATGGAGAAAGCAGAGACAGTGATGATGGAGAAAGCAGAGACAGTGATGATGGAGAAAGCAGAGACAGTGATGATGGAGAAAGCAGAGACAGTGATGATGGAGAAAGCAGAGACAGTGATGATGGAGAAAGCAGAGACAGTGATGATGGAGAAAGCAGAGACAGTGATGATGGAGAAAGCTGAGACAGTGATGATGGAGAAAGCAGAGACAGTGATGATGGAGAAAGCAGAGACAGTGATGATGGAGAAAGCAGAGACAGTGATGATGGAGAAAGCAGAGACAGTGATGATGGAGAAAGCAGAGACAGTGATGATGGAGAAAGCAGAGACAGTGATGATGGAGAAAGCAGAGACAGTGATGATGGAGAAAGCAGAGACAGTGATGATGGAGAAAGCAGAGACAGTGATGATGGAGAAAGCAGAGACAGTGATGATGGAGAAAGCAGAGACAGTGATGATGGAGAAAGCAGAGACAGTGATGATGGAGAAAGCAGAGACAGTGATGATGGAGAAAGCAGAGACAGTGATGATGGAGAAAGCAGAGACAGTGATGATGGAGAAAGCAGAGACAGTGATGATGGAGAAAGCAGAGACAGTGATGATGGAGAAAGCAGAGACAGTGATGATGGAGAAAGCAGAGACAGTGATGATGGAGAAAGCAGAGACAGTGATGATGGAGAAAGCAGAGACAGTGATGATGGAGAAAGCAGAACAGGCATATTGGAGTAGTGAAAAAGAGGCGTGTTCATGACAATGAGCAGATCAACTGCCGTCAAATGTGCTGAAGAATTCTGGCCTTGAAAATAGCACCAATACAGACACACCCAATAGAGCCCCATAACTATATTGTTATGCTGTTAAAATATAGCCCTTAGTCTCCGAGTTAATCTAGTCGCACTTGTAATCTTGTAAAAAATATATATATAAAAAATGATTGCCTCTGTACATTGTAAAAAAAGGAAGAAGATTGACTCTGTACATTATAAATAAATAACTACATATGTTTTTATCTCATACACACAAAATTGAATACTAAAATGAGCGGAATACAATTTATAGTGACTACCTTTCTGCACTAGATGCAGTGCTTCGCAAAGTTCTGAGGAGGAGTCTGAAGAGGAAACGGAAGACGAGGATGAAGGGTTTCTTGGGGTTTCAGGCGGGCAGTCTGACAAGGGACAGAGTGAGGCAGATGGTGTGGATGAGGAGGAGGATGAAGATGAGGAGGAGGAGGAAGAGGTAGCCTATGCAAGTGGACTAAGCCCAAAAAGTAAAAGACTTTCAATAAACGGTCTGATATCATGGGGGGAATCATAGTGCTGTGTTCCCCTCTCCCCTTAGGAGGGAGCCGCTGGCCAACCCAAATCCAACTGTGAGTGTTAATTTCAGCACTGTCCACTGTACTGCTCAAACTTAGGTGTACTGTGTTGGGATGCCCCAGGACCGAAGGTGAGACATATTAGTATAGGTAATTGGCCTCCTTACTTCTTATGGCCCACAGACAATCTATTTTCCCGCATCCTGTCTGTATGGTACACCCCCTTCAGCAAGTGGAAGACGGCCCATCGCAGAGGCTACCACATCGACTGCCTGACCAGCGATTGTGCACGAAAGGCTCTGCTCATGCAGCAGGAGCTGGACTGTAAAACCAGTGTAAGAGCCCTCTTCATCTCTTCATGCCTTTTTACCTTGTTATTGCACCACTGTAGGAACCCCAAATGCTGCTGGCAAGTGTAGCTAACAAGATCGATTCATTGTATCTATGGTAGATTTTTGATAGCTGAGTGAATGATGTGTGTGTATGTGTGTGTGTCTGTATGCGTCACCATGTTCTCCTGTGCAGATTCCCCTTCCTATAGTCTGTATGATGGAGAGGGAGGCCCTGCAGATTCTCGAGAATACTGAGAAAGGTAATCCCAGAGACCCACTGCTCACAGTACCTTACCTGTCTCTGAAAGCTTCTGCAAATGTAGACACATTAACCTCATCCAGGACACCAAATATCTATGTTTGTATCTTATGTTATCAAACACGTGTTCAAGATTCTTCTCAGTCTCTATATCCTTCTTTCTCTTTGTTTTACTTCAGATTACAAGCGCAAAGTGGGTGCAAGTCACCATCTGACTCAAGATGTCCAGGAGCGTATAGAGAGGCTAAGGTCCCAGGTGTCCGCTAAAGTTGGGGACAGCCAGTCGGCCCCAGAGGGAGGGGTGCTGGGGACCCTGTGGGGGTGGGCAAGTACACTGTCTGCAATGCTGACAGGCGGCACAAGAGCCTCAGCAGAACATGGAGGACATTCTACCTAGAAAAGAACATCCCATTGGAACAAATAATAATGACATCAATAAAAGAAGAGGCCATCTACAGTATGAGTGGACATTCTGAGGGTTTTACTGTTTACTTTTACTGTCTTTGTATCATTGGGGCAGACAGTTATTCATTCAATATGTTATATTGTGTTATTGTGCAGGCCTACTGTACTTGGTGTGTTACTATTGTAGTGTTTCTTATTATTAATAACTCTTTATGCTAGTGGTGCTAGCTGTTTAATGTGCTTCTCTGAGCATCCACAACTCTCTCTCTAACTCATTCTAATAAACCTGTAGGTGTAATAACCCTGAGGATATATAGACTTCTACATGTCGATGATATATATAGCCGTGCTATAGACATTCATCAGAGCAACGCATCCGGGTATTCTGCCCTCCCGTCATGGCCCCGCCCCTTTTTGGGTGGTAGAAGTTTGACTGGCGGTCAATGCAAATGTGTGGTCTTTGTTACTGTAATACGCTAAAATAAGAAAACGGTATTAGGAGCCAAACGGAGCTCAACCACCCCTACCTTCTAAGCCTGTCAACCACCCCTACCTTCTATGAGCCTGTCAACCACCCCTACCTTCTATGAGCCTGTCAGCCACCCCTACCTTCTAAGAGCCTGTCAACCACCCCTACCTTCTAAGCCTGTCAACCACCCCTACCTTCTAAGAGCCTGTCAACCACCCCTACCTTCTAATGTCAACCACCCCTACCTTCTAAGCCTGTCAACCACCCCTACCTTCTAATGTCAACCACCCCTACCTTCTAAGCCTGTCAACCACCCCTACCTTCTAATGTCAACCACCCCTACCTTCTAAGCCTGTCAACCACCCCTACCTTCTAAGCCTGTCAACCACCCCTACCTTCTAAGCCTGTCAACCACCCCTACCTTCTAAGCCTGTCAACCACCCCTACCTTCTAAGCCTGTCAGCCACCCCTACCTTCTAAGCCTGTCAACCACCCCTACCTTCTAAGCCTGTCAGCCACCCCTACCTTCTAAGCCTGTCAACCACCCCTACCTTCTAAGCCTGTCAACCACCCCTACCTTCTAAGCCTGTCAACCACCCCTACCTTCTAAGCCTGTCAGCCACCCCTACCTTCTAAGCCTGTCAACCACCCCTACCTTCTAACTGTCAACCACCCCTACCTTCTAAGCCTGTCAACCACCCCTACCTTCTAAGCCTGTCAACCACCCCTACCTTCTAAGCCTGTCAACCACCCCTACCTTCTAAACCTGTCAACCACCCCTACCTTCTAAGCCTGTCAACCACCCCTACCTTCTAAGCCTGTCAACCACCCCTACCTTCTAAGCCTGTCAGCCACCCCTACCTTCTAAGCCTGTCAACCACCCCTACCTTCTAACTGTCAACCACCCCTACCTTCTAAGAGCCTGTCAACCACCCCTACCTTCTAACTGTCAACCACCCCTACCTTCTAAGCCTGTCAACCACCCCTACCTTCTAAGCCTGTCAACCACCCCTACCTTCTAAGCCTGTCAACCACCCCTACCTTCTAAGCCTGTCAACCACCCCTACCTTCTAAGCCTGTCAACCACCCCTACCTTCTAAGCCTGTCAACCACCCCTACCTTCTAAGCCTGTCAACCACCCCTACCTTCTAAGCCTGTCAACCACCCCTACCTTCTAAGCCTGTCAACCACCCCTACCTTCTAAGCCTGTCAACCACCCCTACCTTCTAAGAGCCTGTCAACCACCCCTACCTTCTAACTGTCAACCACCCCTACCTTCTAAGCCTGTCAACCACCCCTACCTTCTAAGCCTGTCAACCACCCCTACCTTCTAAGAGCCTGTCAACCACCACTACCTTCTAAGAGCCTGTCAACCACCACTACCTTCTAAGAGCCTGTCAACCACCCCTACCTTCTAACTGTCAACCACCCCTACCTTCTAAGCCTGTCAACCACCCCTACCTTCTAAGAGCCTGTCAACCACCCCTACCTTCTAAGCCTGTCAACCACCCCTACCTTCTAAGCCTGTCAACCACCCCTACCTTCTAAGCCTGTCAACCACCCCTACCTTCTAAGCCTGTCAACCACCCCTACCTTCTAAGAGCCTGTCAACCACCCCTACCTTCTAAGAGCCTGTCAACCACCCCTACCTTCTAAGCCTGTCAACCACCCCTACCTTCTAAGCCTGTCAACCACCCCTACCTTCTAAGCCTGTCAACCACCCCTACCTTCTAAGCCTGTCAACCACCCCTACCTTCTAAGAGCCTGTCAACCACCCCTACCTTCTAAGCCTGTCAACCACCCCTACCTTCTAAGCCTGTCAACCACCCCTACCTTCTAAGCCTGTCAACCACCCCTACCTTCTAAGCCTGTCAACCACCCCTACCTTCTAAGAGCCTGTCAACCACCCCTACCTTCTAAGAGCCTGTCAACCACCCCTACCTTCTAAGCCTGTCAACCACCCCTACCTTCTAAGCCTGTCAACCACCCCTACCTTCTAAGCCTGTCAACCACCCCTACCTTCTAAGCCTGTCAACCACCCCTACCTTCTAAGAGCCTGTCAACCACCCCTACCTTCTAAGAGCCTGTCAACCACCCCTACCTTCTAAGAGCCTGTCAACCACCCCTACCTTCTAAGAGCCTGTCAACCACCCCTACCTTCTAAGCCTGTCAACCACCCCTACCTTCTAAGCCTGTCAACCACCCCTACCTTCTAAGCCTGTCAACCACCCCTACCTTCTAAGCCTGTCAACCACCCCTACCTTCTAAGCCTGTCAACCACCCCTACCTTCTAAGCCTGTCAACCACCCCTACCTTCTAAGCCTGTCAACCACCCCTACCTTCTAACTGTCAACCACCCCTACCTTCTAAGCCTGTCAACCACCCCTACCTTCTAAGCCTGTCAACCACCCCTACCTTCTAACTGTCAACCACCCCTACCTTCTAAGCCTGTCAACCACCCCTACCTTCTAAGCCTGTCAACCACCCCTACCTTCTAAGCCTGTCAACCACCCCTACCTTCTAAGCCTGTCAACCACCCCTACCTTCTAAGCCTGTCAACCACCCCTACCTTCTAAGCCTGTCAACCACCCCTACCTTCTAAGCCTGTCAACCACCCCTACCTTCTAAGCCTGTCAACCACCCCTACCTTCTAAGCCTGTCAACCACCCCTACCTTCTAAGCCTGTCAACCACCCCTACCTTCTAAGCCTGTCAACCACCCCTACCTTCTAAGCCTGTCAACCACCCCTACCTTCTAAGCCTGTCAACCACCCCTACCTTCTAAGCCTGTCAACCACCCCTACCTTCTAAGCCTGTCAACCACCCCTACCTTCTAAGCCTGTCAACCACCCCTACCTTCTAAGAGCCTGTCAACCACCCCTACCTTCTAAGCCTGTCAACCACCCCTACCTTCTATGAGCCTGTCAACCACCCCTACCTTCTAAGCCTGTCAACCACCCCTACCTTCTATGAGCCTGTCAACCACCCCTACCTTCTAAGCCTGTCAACCACCCCTACCTTCTAAGCCTGTCAACCACCCCTACCTTCTAAGCCTGTCAACCACCCCTACCTTCTAAGCCTGTCAACCACCCCTACCTTCTAAGAGCCTGTCAACCACCCCTACCTTCTAAGCCTGTCAACCACCCCTACCTTCTATGAGCCTGTCAACCACCCCTACCTTCTAAGCCTGTCAACCACCCCTACCTTCTATGAGCCTGTCAACCACCCCTACCTTCTATGAGCCTGTCAACCACCCCTACCTTCTATGAGCCTGTCAACCACCCCTACCTTCTATGAGCCTGTCAACCACCCCTACCTTCTATGAGCCTGTCAACCACCCCTACCTTCTAAGCCTGTCAACCACCCCTACCTTCTAAGCCTGTCAACCACCCCTACCTTCTAAGCCTGTCAGCCACCCCTACCTTCTAAGCCTGTCAACCACCCCTACCTTCTAACTGTCAACCACCCCTACCTTCTAAGAGCCTGTCAACCACCCCTACCTTCTAACTGTCAACCACCCCTACCTTCTAAGCCTGTCAACCACCCCTACCTTCTAAGCCTGTCAACCACCCCTACCTTCTAAGCCTGTCAACCACCCCTACCTTCTAAGCCTGTCAACCACCCCTACCTTCTAAGCCTGTCAACCACCCCTACCTTCTAAGCCTGTCAACCACCCCTACCTTCTAAGCCTGTCAACCACCCCTACCTTCTAAGCCTGTCAACCACCCCTACCTTCTAAGCCTGTCAACCACCCCTACCTTCTAAGCCTGTCAACCACCCCTACCTTCTAAGAGCCTGTCAACCACCCCTACCTTCTAACTGTCAACCACCCCTACCTTCTAAGCCTGTCAACCACCCCTACCTTCTAAGCCTGTCAACCACCCCTACCTTCTAAGAGCCTGTCAACCACCACTACCTTCTAAGAGCCTGTCAACCACCACTACCTTCTAAGAGCCTGTCAACCACCCCTACCTTCTAACTGTCAACCACCCCTACCTTCTAAGCCTGTCAACCACCCCTACCTTCTAAGAGCCTGTCAACCACCCCTACCTTCTAAGCCTGTCAACCACCCCTACCTTCTAAGCCTGTCAACCACCCCTACCTTCTAAGCCTGTCAACCACCCCTACCTTCTAAGCCTGTCAACCACCCCTACCTTCTAAGAGCCTGTCAACCACCCCTACCTTCTAAGAGCCTGTCAACCACCCCTACCTTCTAAGCCTGTCAACCACCCCTACCTTCTAAGCCTGTCAACCACCCCTACCTTCTAAGCCTGTCAACCACCCCTACCTTCTAAGCCTGTCAACCACCCCTACCTTCTAAGAGCCTGTCAACCACCCCTACCTTCTAAGCCTGTCAACCACCCCTACCTTCTAAGCCTGTCAACCACCCCTACCTTCTAAGCCTGTCAACCACCCCTACCTTCTAAGCCTGTCAACCACCCCTACCTTCTAAGAGCCTGTCAACCACCCCTACCTTCTAAGAGCCTGTCAACCACCCCTACCTTCTAAGCCTGTCAACCACCCCTACCTTCTAAGCCTGTCAACCACCCCTACCTTCTAAGCCTGTCAACCACCCCTACCTTCTAAGCCTGTCAACCACCCCTACCTTCTAAGAGCCTGTCAACCACCCCTACCTTCTAAGAGCCTGTCAACCACCCCTACCTTCTAAGAGCCTGTCAACCACCCCTACCTTCTAAGAGCCTGTCAACCACCCCTACCTTCTAAGCCTGTCAACCACCCCTACCTTCTAAGCCTGTCAACCACCCCTACCTTCTAAGCCTGTCAACCACCCCTACCTTCTAAGCCTGTCAACCACCCCTACCTTCTAAGCCTGTCAACCACCCCTACCTTCTAAGCCTGTCAACCACCCCTACCTTCTAAGCCTGTCAACCACCCCTACCTTCTAACTGTCAACCACCCCTACCTTCTAAGCCTGTCAACCACCCCTACCTTCTAAGCCTGTCAACCACCCCTACCTTCTAACTGTCAACCACCCCTACCTTCTAAGCCTGTCAACCACCCCTACCTTCTAAGCCTGTCAACCACCCCTACCTTCTAAGCCTGTCAACCACCCCTACCTTCTAAGCCTGTCAACCACCCCTACCTTCTAAGCCTGTCACCCACCCCTACCTTCTAAGCCTGTCAACCACCCCTACCTTCTAAGCCTGTCAACCACCCCTACCTTCTAAGCCTGTCAACCACCCCTACCTTCTAAGCCTGTCAACCACCCCTACCTTCTAAGCCTGTCAACCACCCCTACCTTCTAAGCCTGTCAACCACCCCTACCTTCTAAGCCTGTCAACCACCCCTACCTTCTAAGCCTGTCAACCACCCCTACCTTCTAAGCCTGTCAACCACCCCTACCTTCTAAGCCTGTCAACCACCCCTACCTTCTAAGCCTGTCAACCACCCCTACCTTCTAAGAGCCTGTCAACCACCCCTACCTTCTAAGCCTGTCAACCACCCCTACCTTCTATGAGCCTGTCAACCACCCCTACCTTCTAAGCCTGTCAACCACCCCTACCTTCTATGAGCCTGTCAACCACCCCTACCTTCTATGAGCCTGTCAACCACCCCTACCTTCTATGAGCCTGTCAACCACCCCTACCTTCTATGAGCCTGTCAACCACCCCTACCTTCTATGAGCCTGTCAACCACCCCTACCTTCTAAGCCTGTCAACCACCCCTACCTTCTAAGCCTGTCAACCACCCCTACCTTCTAAGCCTGTCAACCACCCCTACCTTCTAAGCCTGTCAACCACCCCTACCTTCTAAGCCTGTCAACCACCCCTACCTTCTAAGAGCCTGTCAACCACCCCTACCTTCTAAGAGCCTGTCAACCACCCCTACCTTCTAAGCCTGTCAACCACCCCTACCTTCTAAGCCTGTCAACCACCCCTACCTTCTAAGCCTGTCAACCACCCCTACCTTCTAAGCCTGTCAACCACCCCTACCTTCTAAGCCTGTCAACCACCCCTACCTTCTAAGCCTGTCAACCACCCCTACCTTCTAAGCCTGTCAACCACCCCTACCTTCTAAGCCTGTCAACCACCCCTACCTTCTAAGCCTGTCAACCACCCCTACCTTCTAAGCCTGTCAACCACCCCTACCTTCTAAGCCTGTCAACCACCCCTACCTTCTAAGCCTGTCAACCACCCCTACCTTCTAAGCCTGTCAACCACCCCTACCTTCTAAGCCTGTCAACCACCCCTACCTTCTAAGCCTGTCAACCACCCCTACCTTCTAAGCCTGTCAACCACCCCTACCTTCTAAGCCTGTCAACCACCCCTACCTTCTAAGCCTGTCAACCACCCCTACCTTCTAAGCCTGTCAACCACCCCTACCTTCTAAGAGCCTGTCAACCACCCCTACCTTCTAAGCCTGTCAACCACCCCTACCTTCTAAGAGCCTGTCAACCACCCCTACCTTCTAAGCCTGTCAACCACCCCTACCTTCTAAGCCTGTCAACCACCCCTACCTTCTAAGCCTGTCAACCACCCCTACCTTCTAAGCCTGTCAACCACCCCTACCTTCTAAGCCTGTCAACCACCCCTACCTTCTAAGCCTGTCAACCACCCCTACCTTCTAAGCCTGTCAACCACCCCTACCTTCTAAGCCTGTCAACCACCCCTACCTTCTAAGCCTGTCAACCACCCCTACCTTCTAAGCCTGTCAACCACCCCTACCTTCTAAGCCTGTCAACCACCCCTACCTTCTAAGCCTGTCAACCACCCCTACCTTCTAAGCCTGTCAACCACCCCTACCTTCTAAGAGCCTGTCAACCACCCCTACCTTCTATTAGGAGCCCAAACGGAGCCTGTCAACCACCCCTACCTTCTAAGCCCAAACGGAGCCTGTCAACCACCCCTACCTTCTAAGCCCAAACGGAGCCTGTCAACCACCCCTACCTTCTAAGCCCAAACGGAGCCTGTCAACCACCCCTACCTTCTAAGCCCAAACGGAGCCTGTCAACCACCCCTACCTTCTAAGAGCCCAAACGGAGCCTGTCAACCACCCCTACCTTCTAAGCCCAAACGGAGCCTGTCAACCACCCCTACCTTCTAAGCCCAAACGGAGCCTGTCAACCACCCCTACCTTCTAAGCCCAAACGGAGCCTGTCAACCACCCCTACCTTCTAAGCCCAAACGGAGCCTGTCAACCACCCCTACCTTCTAAGCCCAAACGGAGCCTGTCAACCACCCCTACCTTCTAAGCCCAAACGGAGCCTGTCAACCACCCCTACCTTCTAAGCCCAAACGGAGCCTGTCAACCACCCCTACCTTCTAAGCCCAAACGGAGCCTGTCAACCACCCCTACCTTCTAAGCCCAAACGGAGCCTGTCAACCACCCCTACCTTCTAAGCCCAAACGGAGCCTGTCAACCACCCCTACCTTCTAAGCCCAAACGGAGCCTGTCAACCACCCCTACCTTCTAAGCGGATAATGTTGAGGAGCCAACCGAAGTCACCCAGACAATACCCAGAGGCCAGGAACAGTACAAAATAAATCTTCATTAGAATAAATAGTAAAAGCTAGCTGGAGTAGGGTAATCCTAGCTGGAGTAGGGTAATCCTACCTGGAGTAGGGTAATCCTACCTGGAGTAGGGTAATCCTAGCTGGAGTAGGGTAATCCAATAGAATCTTGACCCGGGCACCGCCCAGGGCAAACTCCCGGCTGCGGCCCAGTGTGGCTCCAATACTTCCACTGAGGACAGGAGAGAGTGACTTAGAAAAGGTAAAGCAAAAGAAGAAAGGGTCACGTTTAACTAATTATCTCAGTTCAAAGACGCAGAACGAGTTCATTGAGCTCTGTGGCAAAAGAGTGCTGAACACTATCCTGAAAGAAAGAGAAGATGCAATATATTATTCTGTCATATGTGACTCAACACCAGACATATCTCACAGAATGTGCTATTGGTAAGATATGTACTTGAAGACAAAAAAACAGTGGTGTATGGAAGATAACTGAGAGATTTATACAATTCAAAGATTTTAACAAAAAGACAGGCTGGGAAATGTCCCAAATAATTCAAGAAGCATTGCAGTCCAATGGCATTCCATTAGAAGACTGTAGAGGTCAAGGGTATGATTATGGAGCCAATATGTCAGGCAAGGTTAACACTAGAACAGCCGTGAGGTGTTAAACAGCACCAGTGAGTACAAAAAAAATTCTACCTTTGCACTCGATCACATTTCAGGACCCTCCTTTCATGACTTTTCCTAGATATGTGCGTTCTACCACCCAGCATTTTTACATTTTCAAAATCGAGTTAGTATAAAGCGTTTTAGCAGTATTTCTGTGTGTGTCTGTGTATTTGTGGCTGCCATCTTTTTCTCCAAGCCTGCAATTCTCTTTTATATCAGCAGAGGTAGCAAGGGGGCACACACTGTGCTCAAATTCAGGCTTCAGTGCTGAATGAGACACAGTGCATAAGACTGATATTTGTGTTTATATATAGGCTACAATAACAATCAAAATAAGATATGTATATGTGCAGACAGTTATGAAAATGATAAACTGTACAGTATGTCTCCCAATCAATGTTCGTTCAGACAATACAACCAAAGGCGTAAAAATACTGATGTTCTCATAATGTAATTATATATATACCTAAATTAGACTGTAGACTGCTATGGAGGTATATTGAAACCAATATATAGATTATATATATAGATGATATATACAACCTGATTGGATTAAATAAGATTCTGTTGTGATTGTGTTGACATTGTTGTGATTGCAAAATAAATCTTGGTTATGTAATGTGTAAAGACCATGATGACACGAATGCCTATTATGATGATATGCAAAAGGGACAATCTGTCTATGAATCTTGGTTCAATCAAGGTTGTACATAGATATACGCAGATTCATATTTGGATAGTTGATTTTGGCACCATTGTATAGTAGCCAATTGCAGAGAGTATACATTATTTTGTTTGTTTACTGCACATTATAAATGAAATGATGTGTATTAATTATTTTTGTTGGTTTGAATCCTCACTGTGTTCATGTGTCTGCTGATGTTAGGGCCGGCGTGAAGTTCACGACAAATAAACAGACTGTGTGAAGCTCATAACTATGATAACACAATATTGCAATATTTATTACTATTCTTTTTTAATAATGATAATCAACTTTCATTCATTAGTAAAGCTCCCGCAGTCTCAATCAATCTCCTCTCCATATATAGCATTTAATCTGTTCCATAGTTCGTTCTCAGCTGACTCAAGCTTCATCAGATTGCTCTAATAATTTCCCCACTTCTCTGCTTATAGGAACTTTATGCATTTTAGAGAAACATGCAGAGCATGTATTTGACAAAGAAACGTGTAGGCTAAGAACTAGTTTCTAAAGTGAGTTACAATCACTTGATGGTTGATACACGGGGGAGGGTAATCTTATTGATCGTTTACCATTAGCAAACAATAGCTGCCAATTCATGAGCGAGCCAAGCGGGTTTCAAAGCTGCCAAGCGGGTTTCAAAGCTGCCAAGCAGGTTTCAACGCTTACAAGCTTACAGCAGTCGATTGTCTGCTGATGTTACGGGCACGGCCGGCGTGAAGTTCACGACAAATAAACAGACGTTATCACTGTGAAGCTCATAACTATGATAACACAATATTGCAATATTTATTACTATTATTTTTGTATAATAATAATCAACCATCATTCGTTAGTAATGAAAACTCCCGCAGTTCCGATCAATCTCCTCTCCACTTTACACATTACATAACCAAGATCTCTTTTGACATCACAACAATGTCAACACAATCACAACAGAATCTTATTTTATCCAACCAGGTTTTATATTTTGATTATGACATCATGTCTTTCAACATTGTCACACTTTTCATTACACACATTAGCGGATTTATCATTCTGTACTCTTTCTCTCCTTTCTTTCATGTATTTTCTTTTCTTTTTCTCAATTAGTAGTCTCCTAATCTCGCTACAGTTTGAGCGAGACTGTAACTGTCATTGTTTGAATGAATGAATGAATGAATGGTCTTTATTTGTCATTGATATAGTACAGGTACCAAACAACGAAATTTGGGAGGGGGGGCTCCCCTGGTGCTAGGAAACTAGGTGCTAGGAACTGGTGCTATAACTGTGTTCATGTTATAATGTTTAGTGAACGAACAATTGTTGGGTGTTTGCCACAAATCGGAATTATCTTGCCGTGAAATGTACATCAAATAACATGATGTCGGCGATCTACTAGAACTGCGGGACGACTGCAATGTAGGCTACCATATATATCTGCCATATCATACCGTTTTATATTGAAAAATATGATGGTAAATAAATACATGTGGGACCGATGTATGATATGGCAGAGGTGTGGTGTGTATCAGTCTGTCTCGTTCCAGCGAGTCAACTCGTGTTGACTCAATAAGACATGCGCTTGATGGGGGGAGGGTTGATGGCTCTCGATCGTTTCCGATCAATGAACAAAGACATCGGGTTCCCCCGCAGTCACAGTGCTACATGAAAATATCTAGCCACACACCACATAGCATACCTCCGCCCTATATGTATTTATCATCATATTTCTCAATATAAAACGGAGGTACGATATATGGCAGATATATGTATGGTATATTATGGCAGTTTCTGGCGCCTGTCCCGTTCTGTTGTTCAAAGAATATAATATAAAACGCATCACTGCACTGCTGTCTGTCCTGTGTTGTTTTGTTTGCATTGCATTTTAGCACAGTGCGCCGATTAGATAGAAGATGTTCTACAGAGGGTGATGTAACCCCTCCCTCCCCTCCCTTCCCCCACCCCTCCCCTGCTGTTGTGTCTCGATACCTGGTCAACACAGCTTGGGATTCCAAGGAAATTACTTGGAACTATGTGTGAAAGGGACAACATTGCAATATATATTACAGTTATTTTTTAATAATGATAATCAACTTTCATTCGTTAGTAATGAAAACTCCCGCAGTCTCGTTACATACATGCATACGTTATTATATATATAAATAAAGCCTTGAACTGGCCAAGCATAAAGGCTGAAGATGGAAAGTCACTACAGGCCTATGCACTGTATTTGAGAGGATGCAACAATGCCATGCAAGACTTGCACTATCTGGAAGAGCTTGATAGCCCATCAAACCTCAGGCTTATTGTTTCTAAGTTGCCCTACAAGTATAGGGATAAATGGAGGTCTATTGCCTGCAATATACTTGAGATTAGTCATGGCAGGGCTAAATTCAAAGACCTTGTTGGCTTCATTTGAAAAACAAGCCACAATTGTTTTAGATCCTTTGAATTTAGATTACCATCCCCCATGCTTCAACCATTATATCAAGTGAATGGAACTGACTTTAGAAACGAGTTATTCTGGTTTATTTGCGAGGACCACAGGAAAGGCCAAGGATTTCCACTTACACATGTGTGAGGAAAAGTAACAGCGTTTTGTTACAGAACTGTTCGCAAATGTTCCATTTGTTCATTTGCTTTATTGAGGTGACTCTGCGAAATGACAATAACTAAACAAGTCCTGACAACAAAAATATATGTATAATATTGTATATTGTAGGAGTGACGGCAATAACTGGACGATGTAGTCGGTTTGCCGGTAGAAAAACAATCATGTGCTTTATTCTCACTCTCTGCATGCGTACTGACAACAACAACATTCATCCATCTTTGTCCCACTTATATCCCGTCATATCACCCGCTAAGCAACCTGGGTGATCGCCGTGAATTACGAATACTCTGCTCACTAACGAGCGGTCACTACACACGTCCCCCCAGAATTCACAAGAACCGGCCCCAAAAAACGGTCAGGGACTCTGATAACTCGCCCAAAGCGACTCTGGCGCCCTTGAGCAGGCACAGGAGACCGAGGCAGGGGAAAAACAACAGGCGGACGTTTGGCCGGCCTCGGACGGCAGGGCAGGGGGTCTGCAGGAGCTAGGGTCGGGACTGTTTTAACAGGGGGGCGACCGCGGCGGGGCGGGTGGGCCACCTCGATGGGACGGTCCAAGTCCAGATGAGCTGGCTTAAGGCGATCCACCGAGATGCGTTCCTTACTACCCCCCATGTCGATAATAAAGGATTTGTCGCCTGTCTCCACGACCCGGTAGGGACCATCATAGGGCGGTTGCAGAGGGGCTCGATGGGCGTCTTGGCGGATAAAGACATACCCCGCTGCCTTCAGATCAGGCGGGACACGTACCTTAGGAACGCCATGGCATGAGGTAGGGATCGGCCGGAAGGACTTGGCCTTGTCCAGCAGCGCACTTCGCTGTTCTGGTGCTGACCAGGGGACCGTAGCACAGGGGAGGAAATCCCCCGGAACCCGGAGGGGTTGGCCGTACACCAGCTCAGCAGAGGACGAAAGGAGGTCCTCCTTAGGTGCAGTACGGAGTCCCAGCATCACCCAAGGAAGCCTGTCGACCCAGCCGTCGCCCCGGAGATCGGCTTTAAGGGCAGCCTTCATGGACCGGTGAAAACGTTCACACAGGCCATTGGCCTGTGGGTGGTAAGCCGTAGTGCGGTGGAGGGAGACACCCAGCTGCTGAGTAATGGAAGTCCATAAGCCAGAAGTGAACTGGGCCCCCCGATCAGAGGAAAGGTCTGAGGGGACCCCAAACCGGGAGACCCAGGTGCCGATGAATGCGCGGGCCACCTCAGCTGTGGTAGTCTCCGTCAGTGGGACGGCCTCTGGCCAACGGGTGGTCCTGTCCACCATCGTCAGAAGGTGAGTGTACCCCCTGGAGGCGGGAAGGGGACCCACCAGATCAATGTTGACATGGTCGAAGCGTCTTTCTGGGACCGTGAACCGCTCCAGCGGGGCCTTAACATGACGATGGACCTTCGCACGTTGGCATGGCACGCAGGTCTTGACCCACCCACCAATGTCAACCTTCATCCTGGGCCAGACGAATTTCGCCGCAATCAGGCGCTGCGAAGGTTTCCTGCCTGGGTGTGAGAGGCCATGTATGGCCTCGAAAACTTGCCGTCTCCATGCATGTGGAACCACGGGGCGCGGCTGCTCCATGGACACGTCACAAAGCAGCGTTGTGCCGTCGTCACTGAAGGGGATGTCCGCCAACTGGAGGCCAGAAACTTCAGTCCTGCATGCCTGGATGTCTGGGTCCGAAACCTGATCCGCAGCCATATGGGCGTAGTCGATGCCGAGGTGGACAGCCCCGATAGTGGCACGAGAGAGGCAGTCAGCTACAGGGTTGTCCTTCCCCGCCACATGCCGAATGTCTGTAGTGAACTCGGAGATATAAGCCAGATGACGCTGCTGCCTGGCAGACCACGGCTCCGACACCTTAGCCATGGCAAAAATCAAGGGTTTGTGGTCCACAAAAACTGTGAATGGACGAGCCTCCAGCAGGAAACGGAAGTGCCTGACTGCCAAGTACAGAGCGAGGAGCTCTCGGTCAAAGGTGCTGTATTTTTGCTCACTGGAGCGGAGTTGTCGGCTGAAAAATGCCAGGGGTTGCCAAACCCCCTTGACCAGCTGTTCGTAAACGCCTCCAACGGCATAATCTGAGGCATCAGTTGTCAAGGCCACGGAAGCTTCAGGCACGGGGTGAGTCAGCATGGTCGCGCTCGCGAGGGCTTCCTTGGTGTCTGAGAATGCCTTTGACATTTCGTCGGACCATGCGATGATGTGCTTAGGGGTCTTGTCCTTGAGAGCCCCATACAGGGGTCGCATTAGGTGGGCAGCCTGGGGGATGAATCGATGGTAGAAATTCACCATCCCCAGGAACTCCTGTAAAGCTCTAATGCTGGTAGGGCGTGGGAGCTGCAGCACAGCGTCCACCTTTGATGGCAGCGGGACCGCCCCAGCAGTAGTGATGTGGTGGCCGAGGAAATCCATGGCAGGCAGTCCAAACTGGCACTTTGCTGGGTTGATGATTAATCCATGTTCCCGGAGGCGACTGAAGAGGAGACGGAGGTGGGATAGGTGCTCTGCCTTGGACGTGCTAGCTACCAGGATATCGTCTAGGTAGACAAACACAAAAGGGAGGTTGCCCAGCATGGCGTCCATCAACCTCTGAAAGGTCTGGGCAGCATTCTTGAGGCCAAACGGCATCCTCAAAAACTCAAAAAGTCCGAATGGTGTTATAACCGCTGTCTTGGGGACGTCCTGAGGGCTAACTGGCACCTGGTGGTATCCCCGTACCAAATCCACTTTAGAAAAAATAGACGCGCCCGCTAGATGGGCTGAAAAGTCTTGAATGTGTGGAACGGGGTAACGGTCAGGTGTGGTGACATCATTTAGACGCCGGTAGTCGCCGCACGGACGCCAGCCTCCGTTGGACTTGGGAACGAGATGGAGAGGCGAGGCCCAAGGACTGTCAGAACGGCGAATGATGCCAAGTGCCTCCATGGCTGCAAACTCCTCTTTCGCGATGGTGAGCTTGTGTGGGTCGAGGCGACGGGCCCTGGCATGCACTGGTGGGCCTTCCGTGGAGATGTAATGCATGACGCCGTGTTTGGTGGTAGCAGCCGAGAAGGTAGGTGTTGTGATGTCTGAGAACTCCAATAGAAGAGGAGAAAAATCGTCAGCCGGCGAGACAGCACTGGACAGCTTCATTGTGGCTGCGTCACTGCGCTCACATGACAAAGAGCCGAATGTCTCAGCGTTGACGAGTCGGAGGTTCCCCACGTCCACCAGGAGGCTGTTAGCGCAGAGAAAGTCAGCGCCTAAGAGGGGAGTAGACACTTTGGCCAACACAAAACTCCAGGTAAAACGCTGGTCAGCAAAACACAAACCCACAGTGCGCCTGCCGAAGGTAGCGATAGCACTGCCATTGGCAGCCTCAAGGGAGGGTCCTTGTTTCCCTGTTTTAATGTCTATTGCCGATACGGGCAGCACGCTCACCTGGGCACCTGTGTCACACAGAAAACGGCGGCCGGAGAGGGAGTCAGTGACGTACAGCAAGCCTGCAGAATGGCCGGCACCCACAGCTGCTAATGAGTGGCGGCCTGTGCGTTTCCCGACACACTGTAGTTGCATGGTGGTAGGCACTTCTTAGCTTTGTCCCCGAATTTCATATGGTAAAAGCACAACCCCGACGGCCTCACCCGTCGGGCCACAGCAGTAGCGGAGATGGAGAGTGGTTGGAACCCAAACTCATCCATGGTGGCTGTAAAACACTTCTTCCCAGCTGAGAAAAATATATCCGCTTCCTTGGCTAGCTGACGAAAGTCTGTTTTGATGGAATTAGCCATTGAAAAACGAACCTGGTCTGGTAACTGTTGCAGAAAAAGCTCTTTAAAAAGAAAACACGGCTGATGGTCGCCCAGCAAAGCTAGCATGTGGTCCATCAGTTCAGAGGGTTTCGTGTCACCGAGCCCAGGGAGAGAGAGGAGCTGGCGTGCACGTTCAGATTCAGACAAACAAAACGTATCTATGAGGTGCGCCTTCAAGGTAACATATTTGTTCTGTGCCGGTGGGTTTTCAATAAGACTCACCACTCTCGCTGCCGTTGAATTGGTTAAAGCTGCTACCACGTAGTAGTATTTGGTATGATCCACGGTAATATCCCTGAGGGCGAATTGAGCTTCAGCTTGTGCAAACCATGCGTTGGCATTTTGTTCCCAAAAAACGGGCAGCTTGAGTGAAACTGCGTTTGTTGTCATGTTCAAATGATCTCCGAAAACGTTCGAGAGAATGTCAGGGTCACCAATGTAGGAGTGACGGCAATAACTGGACGATGTAGTCGGTTTGCCGGTAGAAAAACAATCATGTGCTTTATTCTCACTCTCTGCATGCGTACTGACAACAACAACATTCATCCATCTTTGTCCCACTTATATCCCGTCATATCACCCGCTAAGCAACCTGGGTGATTGAGTAAACACAAACATATCAACAGTGCTTTGTACAGGCTGGAACGCCGTGAATTACGAATACTCTGCTCACTAACGAGCGGTCACTACAATATAATGTTTTTTCTGTATATCACTGTAGACCACAGTCTCACTCACATATACACAACACAACACTGTTGTGTATAATACAGTTTTCTCAGTCGCTTTGGTGCATTTCTCACATCACTATTAACATTTGCACAACAGTTGTCAGTGTCATCAAAATGAAAAGTCCTGACACCATTGTTTATGAACAAGATAGTCAAATGGCTTTGTCATGTTTTCATTATGACAGTTCACTCTGTAAGTGTTTTCCAATGCAAAAAAAATTAGATCTTGAAAGTGAAACCGCAGGGTGCGTTCGTAAATTCGCTATGAGAGCGCCGGAGCGCACACCGGGTTCAACGTCATAAAGGGACCAGGTAATTTGATTGGACAAGAGGCATTCCATGGGTGCTAACCAGATTTCCATGGCGAATTTACGAACGCATGCTAGCGAATTCGACGACGAAAATCGTCAGAGGAGATATACGGGTTATTTTGATAAACTGGACACATTTTGGGAATATATATTGGTACTTTCTCACCTGAAAACATATTAAAACTTCATAAAATGACATGGTAACACTTGTAAAGGCAAAATCACAGCATTTTTTTTTTGAAAAAAAATGGAGGATTCAAATCGCCTTCTGCTTGCCGGTGCGAAATGCATTCTGGGAAAAGGAGTGGGAGCCTGGCAGACGGCCTTGTGTGACATCGCCCTCCAGCGATCTTTGTGCGTCAGTACACTCTTCTCTATGTTAAACTATCATAGTGCTGAATCACACCTCATCGCGATTGAATAAGGTCGCGATCCGCGGCGGTCGTAGTGTTAAAGGAGTCCAAGCTCAGATTTGAAAAGCCAATCCACTTGCTACACACAGCCCCTGTGCTTCCCACACCCTCAATCTGGTTGGTCCTCACTCACTCCTGGTGAGTCATGTCCCGAGATCGCAACGTTCTTTGGCTCTGTTAATCATCTATACAACCTCTTTAGTGCTAGTCCAGAGCAATGGGCAATATTGAAGATAAAGACTGGATGCTCTCTTCATCGTCTTTCTGACACTCAATGGAGTGCCCGTATTGCTGCTGTATGAGTTGTGGCAACTCACTTGCCCTCCATCCTTGCGGCCAGGGTTCGAGTTATAAGCTGAGCTTTGTGGGGGTCTCCAAAATAACAGTGCGAAATGTTCTCATGCACGTGCGCGAATCATGCCCACACAGCGATGGGACTTACAAGTTTTAATTAGCCATAGGCTACTCATTTCACCACATCAACACCACCACATGAAACAACAGCTATAAGCGATAGTCACAGGTATCTCGGCCAATAATTTTGTTGTTTTTGCTATACAGTCCACTCACTTTCACTATTAGCACGACACATTGTCCACATCTCCATTTCCAGTGACATCGCACCTGACATAAATAATCATGTATGCTCGTCCATGAATTGTGCTTTCATCTAATGTTATGCTAATACGGGAATCAAGTGATTTGACATTAGAAATGAATTTGTTTTTCATCTCTTGTGCAATGTGCTCTACAATCTGGGCACATGAATGATCGGATCAGTGAGTAGGGCCGACTGTATAAGGCATCCTTTCTTTAGCGACAGTATAGGCTGCCCTGAACGAACTAGCTAGCTGTCTCCTTATACATACTGGAGGTGAGTTCTGCTACTTTCTTCGGAAGCGCTTGCTTTTGTTTGAGCTCTGCTATTTCAACAGTTTCAACGTTAGGTGTCATAACAGGTGCAGCTGAATTCAAGTTTGGTTTCTTGGATGAAAACCCGAAACTTTCCAGGCTTGTCGACTCGGTCGGTAGCAGTGGCCTTTTTTTGGGCGGCATGATAGCTAGCTACTGAATGTTTTCTTCTCAATAATCGTGTTTTCACGTTCGCAAGCTCTCAACGATCATATTCTGCTGTTGCACAATATTCTACTGCGCCCCATAGTGTCTTGGTGGTAAAGTGCAGGCAGTCAAATAGTCTAGCAGCAAGTCCTCAAAAAAGGCTTTAGTTTTTGAGATACCCCTACCCGAGGTAGAGCAAGTTACAACAATGATTTTTCTTATCTTTAGGGTCTCCCATTAATGAAATTGATTGTTGTAAAATTTTATTTTTGGGGAAAATATGTTTTTTTGGTTGTTCTTTAGAGCTACCCCAATCCCTGAAAAAGAGCCAAATTAGACCAGGCCGAATATGGGGAAGGTGACAAAAAAGCCCATAACTTGAGAATGATCACTCTTTTCCTCTTCAGATTTGCTGAGGTATGAACCAGGTGGTTGTCCTACATCACCAAATAGTCAGACAACTATTTACCTAAATAAATACTGAATTATAGTCCTGTAAACTTAGCTTTAGTTTAGACGGAAATTGTACTTTTTGGTGACAGGAACATAGGACTCCATCACTTTTCTCTCATTTATCAGAAAAACAGAAATCCCTGAAAAATATATCATTACTGAATTGTCTAGGGTGCTATTGAACAATAACCAGTAGTTGTATGGAAATATCTCATACAGTTCTATTGCAAATGAGATTTCTTTAGACATAGGCCTACCTCTTCTCTGATACAGTCAAATTCCGAATGGGGGATAAGTGGCATAATAGCCTATAAGTTAAGAATGCTCACTCTGATGGTCATCATATTTGGAGAGGGAAATACCAGGTGGCTGAACTACATCACAAAATAGTCAGAATAAGAGTAACCCAATAAAATAAAGTTTATTAGTTCTAAATTACAAGCCTCTAAAACATAGGTGTAAATAGTACAGGTTTTATTAAAACTGGAACCTTAATTCAAAGTACAATTAAATACAGTCCTCAAACATTAGGGGACACATTTTGACATTCTGCACAGCAGGTGC
Source organism: Nansenia antarctica (assembly GCF_963989245.1). Taxonomy (NCBI): domain Eukaryota; kingdom Metazoa; phylum Chordata; class Actinopteri; order Argentiniformes; family Microstomatidae; genus Nansenia; species Nansenia antarctica. The sequence continues at coordinate 23,397,482 of NC_137691.1, forward strand.
AGAACTCTGTACAGGGAAGGCCAACAGAGAGGCACTGGCACTTTCCACTCTCTCCACACTTTGCATCTTTGCAATATAAATGAGTGATGTCTCTCACTTCTGTAGGTGCTGGGGGTTTTGTAAAAAGGACAGGTTGAATGGCCCCATCTCTGATAATCCACCCCTTGCCAATAGGACTCCATAACAGGGGTTTGGGCATGTGGCTGTGACACCATACCGCTGTCTGGAACATTGCTCTCTGCACATGCTGCTGAAATGCATCCTCTGTTGGCGGCAGATTTGCAGAGGCTGTATCAGATGTTGATGCAATTATGAACCTCAGTTCATCCAGGTTTGTGCACATCAATCCATTTTCCATTTTCTTTTTTCCATATAGGAGAAGCGCAAATTCTCTTGCGACTGGCAAAGACTCTTCCAAGCTGGCAGAGAGTCCAAAATGGGCCAGATCTTTGAGCTCGCTGAGATGGGTCTTGAGTTTGTTGAATGCTGTTGTCTTTCCTATTCTGTACAAACTACTTGTTGTGTCACAGCCAGTGAGTGCATGACATGCTGGTAGACAGTTAGACATGTCTTTTCCAATCTTCTCAGATATGGTGTTGATGGGGACATATCTCTCTCTCATTCCATGGCCTGTATGCATGTACACCAGAGATGAACCAAACATTTCTTTGCTTGCATAGTATATGAGCAGTACTTCCACATCTGTGTCATCAGACCTCACAATGATGCGGGAATATGACTCTGCAAGATGTATGGCATGGAGCACCATCCTTGTGTCTGCCTCCTCCTGATCACTGTACAGTGATGTCAAACTGCTGACTCCTGCTGTGCAGATGCTCTTCACCTCCTCCCCTTTATCAAATCCACCTGCCAAGATGATGGAGTCATCTGAGTGTAGTCTCTGTGGGGCTGCAGTGACAATGTAGTTGCTCACAAACATGCACAGTGCAGTCTTGTTTCCACTACTCCTCAAGTACTTCCTGTAGTTTGGGACATTTGTGTTGCCAGTGATAACATGTGTAGGCCTTCCATCACTTGCACCTCTCCTTTGCCTCTCCAGGTCTTTGATTGACTGTGGGCCGTCATACCTGTCAAATACCATGACCACACATTGCATTTCTTGTTTTCTATTTAGAAGTGACAAGATCTTCTTCAGGATGCATTCTGCTAGCTCACTGAAGGTCTGGAAGGCTGAATCATGGAGGCTTTGAAGCATAGCCATGCCATCAATGATGTATGCAGATTTCTCTGTGGTGTCAGACAGCTCTTGCATCACTTCTACTACCGACTCCAGTTTTTTTGCAAGGTCTGCTTTTGTGGTTTTTCTCATCGCCCCATCGTCATAGAAGAGAGAGGGTGGGACAGCAGCCAATTCATGACGCATCACATTCTCCAATGATACGTCCCTTTGTTTTGAAACAGCCAGGAGTCTCCTGAAGAGGACATCGGAATCCATCTGAAGCTGCTTAGATTTACTAGATTTTATTACTGCTATCATATCTGTGAATGTTGCCAATTTATGTCTTTTCTCAGGATCCCAGAAACTTTTTGGTGTATCACTCTTAAGTCGTTCATCAATGAAATTAGCATTTAGCTTTTCTCCATCTTCCAGAAAGCTTGAGAGATCTTTTGCCACCTTTTGTGATGCTACTTGTCCACTTGAAATATTGATGAGCTCATCGGGAACTTTCTCCAAATCAAATGGGTTCTGCCTGTCTTGCACAAACTCCATTATCTGTATAGTTTCCCTCTCATCCCTGTCCATGCGGGCTGCTCCATGTTCTTTGTGGGATTTTGGTGCATGTGCCGCTGCATCACAAAGCTCTGTCATGGCATCGCAGTACTCACTGGTGACATGCCTTGTAATGAGCCATCTTTTCAGAGCTCCCTTTCGTAGTGTGAAGCCGATAATGCCTCCTTGACCCTTTCCTTCTCTGTTGATAGTTTGTTCAAGTGCTTGATCGGTGGCTACACAGTTGAAGTTTCTCTCATCTGAGCGCCGCACAACAAACCCTCCTTCTCTCATGAATTTGTAGGACTCTGGTTGGCTTTTTTCAAGGGCTTTCATTTCAGCTATGTAGACTGGCATGTACTTTGCATAGTTCATCCTGCCAGCAGCCCGGAACCATGGTATTGCTTCAGACATGCAGTTGAGATGAAGGTCAAAGTTAGCTTCACGCTCTGATCGTAGCATTCTGAGTAAGAGATCAGCCCCTTTGAGGAAATTCAGCCAGTACTTAAAAGTTGCTGATTGTTGAACTCCCCTCTCTGAAAACTGTTGTATTCTTCTCCTCAGTTCAGGAAGGTCTGTCTCCGCTTCACTTAAGAACTGTCTGGCAGAGACCTGGTCGTTGCCATGAAAGGCATGCTGCACATCTCGCAGGAGGTGTTCTTGTTCAGCAGACAATGGACTTTGGCCTTTTTTGTTCAGCCAGGAGACCAGTGCCATCCAGAAGAGCCTGAACAGAGCCTCTGAAACAACCTTGATGCTCCTCACACCTCTTGTCAGTTGTTTACCCTGAAGCATCTGCCGAGCTGTTGCGTCAGCATAGACTCCAGACTCGGTTATCATGTCAAAGAGGCCCCCGTCTGCATACACCTTCCCAATGCTTGCCAGAAAGGCCATGGTGACGTGCATTCCTCCAATTCTCATGGTGATCTTGCCATCCAAAGCTTCAGGTTTGCTCCACAGAATTTGCTGTGCTTTGCTGTAGATGGCAAGGTCAGCAGTTACAAGTATATGCCTCTGTCCCAGTTCTTGAGCAAGCTGTGTGAGCTGCAAAAGAGCTGTATAGATTGTAGATAGGTCTGATGGTGAAGCTCTTATGAAGGGCATATATTGTACTGTTGTTAATGGGATGTCTGACGTGGATACATAGGCATTGAATGCAGACCATCCTGGGATTCTCTGTTCTTCTTCTTTCATGATACGGCTCACCTTCCAAAGTAAGTCTTGGCCTTCTGCTGCCTGAGCTTTTGTGCTGTCTGATTTGAGGACCTGTGGTAGAACTGCTGGTGGTTCAGATCGCCTACCTGGCTTGATGTATCTGAAATTCAAGAACAAGTCATTAGGCATCTTTTGTCATAAAATTCAATCTTTAACAAAATTCCCTTACAAACAACAACACTCCAGATTCCTTAGATTATGATGTGTGACCTCACAAATAATGTGTAACTTGAATATTGGACAAATGCTAGTCTGACTTACACAAGTGTAATGTGAAACTTGAAGCCTCCAGTGCACATTACACATTTAACATTTTAATATTGGATTATATTGCATTAACATACAGTATATCCGAGCCATTTCAATCAAGTATTGCATGTGTCTGGCAGATAGTTGGTCTATAATATTTACCTCTGAACCTCTTCATTATCCAAATCACAGCTGTCCAGGGCATGGAGAGATCTCTCCGGGATTCTCAGGATGGGGTTGTGTGCTGTGGCAACATCACCTCTTCTGTATACAACAATTGCCATGGAATGTGTTGTATTTTTGCCATCCAGCGTCTCTTCATTCTGGTCAAAGTTGTCAATGGCTGCATCAATTATCCCATGTTCTGTGGTTCTTGTCAGTCCATTTGGAATGTAAACACCTTTGCTTCTCTGTAATTGATCTGCTGCTACTGATGTGAGAAATTGACGCACTTCATCATACGACACACAATGACCCATCATGTGTAGCTTGTTGATAAGGGCCTTGCTGCCAAACTCATGATGGATCATAATCCCAAGTCCTAGTGTGATAGGTGTACGTCTGCTGCAGCATTGTGCAATTAGATCATGGCAAAAGGTTATAACACTTGTGTTATTCTTCAGAGCTGGGTCCTCGTCACAGGTCTGCACATTTTTAAATGCACCTGCATTGACACACCAGTTCACAAAATCATACAGAGTGTTTGGCACATATTCACTACACTGGAGAAGGGAAAGCTTGTCACTGCTTATGTAGAATTGAGGCTCATGCTCAACCTTTTCCATAGTTTTCCTCAATATATGTGCAGCCTGGTGGAGGATTTGAGTGTCAGTGAGGGTCTCTGTTCTCTGTGGAGGCATTGTCTCCCTGTCTTCTGTTATGTTTTCTCTGAGGAGAGAAGCTTCTCTCATTGCATGGCCAACAGTCATGGCACCAGAACAGATCAGATCAGATTTTCCAGGACGTTCAATGAAGATGAGTTTATCCCCATAATGCTGGATCAACTTTTCTTTGAGTTTCCAGGATTTATACATTGTTGGTTCTGTAGCTGTACTCAGTTTTCCTATATAGCTCTCAGTTACAGCACTCAGTGTTGTGACAGTCATATGCTTTGAAAAAACTGTCTTAGTTAATTCTTCAGTTAGCTCAATGAAAGCTCTTTCATGTTCATTTAACTTCTTTTCTGTTAAATGTTTGTTTCGAGCTGATAGAATGTTCCTTTCTGAAAGATAGTGTCCTAGGCAACTTCTGTGATACTTTGCATCATAGGCAAAAAGATCTTGATAGGTCAGCATACGGTGATGTATTATTTCATCAAACCTCTCTGAGGCTGCATTGAGGACCTTTGACCTTGTACTTTCACCTGTACCGGTACAGATAGGGGTCAGGCCTTCTCTCTTTGTGAATTTCTGGCTGCAATTGAAACATTGGCTGCAAATGAAACACTGGCTACGGATGTCAAATATAGTGTCTCTGGACAGTCTAAGTCTTTTACTTTGACACTGATCCTGGGGTGGTTCTTGATCACTGGTTGTAGGCATATAGTTAGTTGTGCTTGAATAACTGGCCCGACATGACTTGTGATATGAAACCTTGACCTTGAAGGACAGTATGTCATCTGAGTGGGGCGATAGTCTCTTATGAACTTCATCATCTCGTCCTTGAGCAACGTTCAGTATGGTTCTGAGTCCTTGTAAAGTGGGATTCTTGACATATGGATTATTTTGATGTCCTTGTAGAGCTTTTTCACATAATAAGCAGACTTTTTCATCCAGTGTCTGTAAATATGGCTGGCTAGCTGTCTGCGTTGGCCCTGTTGGCTCCATTGTTACAGTGAACTCTGGTAAATATGGAAAACACACACACACACACACACAATTAATTTATGCTAGCCTCTGTTAGCTAGCCTCTGTTAGCTAGCCTCTGTTAGCTAGCCTCTGTTAGCTAGCCTCTGCTAGCTAGCCTCTGCTAGCTAGCCTCTGCTTGCTAGCCTCTGCTTGCTAGCCTCTGCCTAGATCAGAATGCCTGCACTATAGTTTAAAAGCTCACAAATCTAACAACATATTCAACAACATATTAATATCATAGTTGGACATATGTGTTACCTGTTATCTGTCATTAGATTGGTGATCATCTGAACAGAACTGTCAATCCACAGCCCCTCTCCCTCTGAGATGGAGAATGTTATGGCTGCTGCTGACCAGTTGGCTACAATGTTTTGAAACATGCAGCTGTCACTCAAACCAGAGTGGCAGAGAGTGTTCCACTGTCAAGCTTCACAATTATTTCCATACTGTACTTTGAATTAAGGTTCCAGTTTTAATAAAACCTGTACTATTTACACCTATGTTTTAGAGGCTTGCAATTTAGAACTAACACACTTTATTTTATTGGGTTACTCTTATTCTGACTATTTTGTGATGTAGTTCAGCCACCTGGTATTTCCCTCTCCAAATATGATGACCATCAGAGTGAGCATTCTTAACTTATAGGCTATTATGCCACTTATCCCCCATTCGGAATTTGACTGTATCAGAGAAGAGGTAGGCCTATGTCTAAAGAAATCTCATTTGCAATAGAACTGTATGAGATATTTCCATACAACTACTGGTTATTGTTCAATAGCACCCTAGACAATTCAGTAATGATATATTTTTCAGGGATTTCTGTTTTTCTGATAAATGAGAGAAAAGTGATGGAGTCCTATGTTCCTGTCACCAAAAAGTACAATTTCCGTCTAAACTAAAGCTAAGTTTACAGGACTATAATTCAGTATTTATTTAGGTAAATAGTTGTCTGACTATTTGGTGATGTAGGACAACCACCTGGTTCATACCTCAGCAAATCTGAAGAGGAAAAGAGTGATCATTCTCAAGTTATGGGCTTTTTTGTCACCTTCCCCATATTCGGCCTGGTCTAATTTGGCTCTTTTTCAGGGATTGGGGTAGCTCTAAAGAACAACCAAAAAAACATCTTTTCCCCAAAAATAAAATTTTACAACAATCAATTTCATTAATGGGAGACCCTAAAGATAAGAAAAATCATTGTTGTAACTTGCTCTACCTCGGGTAGGGGTATCTCAAAATCTGAGGGCCCTTCCTGCTAGACTAAAAGGCATACTGTCATTCAGAGGAGATTAATGGTGCGCGTAGTTCTTTTGGAAAACGTGTTTATTTTAGAATATTTATCATATAAATAAATATAAATAATAGTCATTACATTGACATTTTTTTTAATCAAATAATGGTTGTGGTAATGTATTATTAGCGACCCCCACAGATGTATGATTTTACTGCTTTCATGGGAGCTCACACCTTCCTTATGGGAGCTCAGCTCCCATTGGCTCCCACATAACTCGAACACTGCTTGCAGCACTAGAATGTATCGTAGCCACATGCAGTCTGACAAATGAAGCCAAAGCCGAGGCAAATGGTTTGCTTAATTATTTCAAGACCTTTGATGCAGTCGTAAGCTATTTTAGTGCCATCAGAAATTGAATTGTATTTGACAGATCTGAATTGTATTTGACAGATTGAATTGAATCTGAGCACAAACTGAATTGTATTTGACAGATTGAATTGTATTCAATTCAGTTTTCATTATTTTAATTCAGTTTTCCGGGTACTTTGCTCTCCCGTCATGTCCACGCCCCTTTTTGTGTGATAGAAGTGTAGAAGTTTGACTGGCGGTCAATGGACATTTCTGGTCTTTGCTATCCGATAAAATAAGAAAACCGTAGTGCTTTTTAGATATTAGGAGCCCAAATCCGATGGCCAGTTAGGCAAACAATTATATATAATATATAGGGCTTTCACACCGGCAAAGAACCGTGCCGGTTCGTGTTCGGAAACCTCCGAACGTTGGCGCTGTCTGGCGAACGAGCCCGAGGTTTCCGAACGCGAACGCGAACCGGCACGGTTCTTTGCCGGTGTGAAAGCCCTACCAGTGTCGTTGCCGATCAATGATCGGCGTCGTTATATACAGAAAATGTAAGAAATAGGGGTTGATTCATCAGAGCAGTCATATGTCATCTCCCTGTCATCAGACATTTGTAGTTCTTCATTTGATTTGCCGTGTAAATCCCCAGATGAGAGTGTTACATTCGTTTTCTTAAGATAGGATAATAAATAAATCTGTTCAATGGGCATTTGCCAAAGTAGGGTTAGGGTTAGGGTGATTACTGTTAATCAGTATTTAGCCTGTATTGTGTATATGAAGATGTTATAGCTAGCTAGCTACGATTTATCATGAAAATAATGAACAGCAAGCGAGATCCAAAACGAGGGCCGGTGGAGGAGGGCAAGTGTCACATTGGACAGACTACCAAACAGAAAAATAAAGTATCTTAACTCAGGGCTCTCAAGTCTCATGCATTTCCATTGACTACCAGTCAAACTTCTACACTTCTAGCACCCAACAGGGGACGTGATCGTTCTGATGACAGGGAGATGACGCGCAATTGCTCTTAGAATCGGTTCTCTATTATTCTACCTAGCCCAGAGTCCCCGGATGAGTGCCTCTAAAACTGAATTGTATTTTGAGAAAAACTGAATTGTATTTTGAGAACTGAATTGTATTTTGAGAAAAACCGAATTGTATTTAGAGAAACTGAATTTGAAAACTGAATTAAAATAATGAAAACTGAATTGAATACAATTCAATCTGTCAAATACAATTCAGTTTGTGCTCAGATTCAATTCAATCTGTCAAATACAATTCAGATATGTCAAATACAATTCAATTTGTGCTCATATTCAATTCAATCTGTCAAATACAATTTAATTTCTGCTGGCACTAAAATAGCTCCATACAGTCGTCCTTCTAACTGTTTGGGTAAAGGTCTTACAGTGCATTGAGAACCGAAATCTGATTCTTCATACAGGAGATATTTCTCTGGATGTTGAGGCTGCCAACATCAAGGCACTACAGGATGAAATCCAGGCTCTTCATAATCGATGGGACTCACTGCTCGCAGAGGCCTCCCTAGTAGCACAAGCAATAGACGTCCCTGCTCATTTTCGGAGTGAAGAGAGACGAAAGCAGAAAAGGAAACGCATGCCTGATGAGATGCCACAAGAAGATGCAACTGAAGAGAGCGCAGAAAATGCATTTAGGAACAATATATTTTTTGTTGCAATGGATAGTATTATCAGTGCCTTGAGTGCAAGGTTCCAGACCACAGGAGCCATATGTGAAACATTTGCACCTATACCGAAGCTGACAGATATGACTGAAGAGCAGGTAAAAACAACATGCCGGGCATTGACACGAATGTATCACACGGATCTCTCAGTAGAATTTGAAAATGAAATGCTGCACCTATGCGCGATATATAATATATAAAAGCGCTTTGAGTTGCATTTCATGTACGAAAGGCGCTATATAAATAAAGCTTTACTTACTTACTTACTTATAATGCCACATTTCCAAATAATCAGTCTCCTCTTGAGCTCCTTAATGCCCTCTGGAAGATGCAGCTACAGAGCATTTTTGGGGAAATCTTTATTGCTTTGAGAATTTTCTTTACACTTCCTGTCACAGTTGCTGGGGGTGAACAGACTTTCAGCAAGTTGAAACTGAACTACCTGAGATCAACAATGTCCCATGATAAACTAAATAGCCATGCCATTCTGTCAATAGAGAGCCAAGTAGAAGACATATTGTCAAAGATTTTGCAAACAAAAAGAGCCGCCAGTGGGCATTTACTGGGACATAATGTACGTCCCAAACTTCACGTGTCAGCAAAGCTGGACTTTTTTTTCACCACTGTTTTTCCCCCTTTTATTTTGTGTATTTGTGTACAGTTGTTGACTCCTATTTAAGAATAAATGTTCTATATCAAAATATGCATGAGAGTCATGGATCAAAAGAGGAAGGGGCCCACAGAGATTGTTAGGGCCTCAAATTTTGGGGCACGCCCCTGCCAAGGTCCATCTAGGTCTGACTCTTACTTATTAACCCTAACCCAATACCAAGGTCCATCTAGGACTGACACTTACTAACCCTAACCCAGTACCAAGGTCCATCTAACTAATCCTAACCCAGTACCAAGGGCCATCTAGGATTCTTACTTACTAATCCAAACCCAGTACAAAGGGCCAGACTGGTGCAGTTTAATACTGATGTTATTCCTCCAGTTGTTTCAGCCAACAACTATCTTCAGCCTCAATGAGTTTCACATTATGAGGTCTGATTACCATAGCTTGCATGACCCAAACCTCAAAGAGTATCACCACCAGAAGGACAGGCATGACAAGCCGAAGAAGCAGATCTTTGTCATGCAAGATGACAAAGTAAGTGTGTTGCTTATTACCCCTTACCGTTGTAAGGTGAAACTGTGAACTTAACCCCAGGGTTTTCTGATTTCAGAAATGATTGATGTGACAGGATACACTTTAATCAGACCATATTGACTTCTCACACACTGTGGTCTCTTCCCAAGGTTGTCTGCTCAGTGAAGGAGTACAACACCTTCAAAGAGTACCTGGATATCGTTAAAACAGACAACGTCAAAACCTACCAAACCTGTGTATTGTTCTAAAATAAACACCCCATGTGTAAACACGTTAATGTGTTGCTACTCTGAACAACCAGACTCTCTAAACAAAAGGGCAGCTAAACAAAGACTATTTAAAATACCATTGAACACATATTGGAGGCTTAGAAAGTAACTGCCTGTGCCTGGTAGAACATCACTTCTGCTACTTGTCCTTGTCATGGCTTTGTAATGAAAGTGAGGGCCTGTGAAATATTATGATTCTGAGTGTATTCTCTTATGAAACTGTCTATCGACTGGATTGCAGCCCCATCCAATCTTGACACCCCCCAGGTAACCTCAACAGGGTTGTGACTGCGTTCATCACAAGTGATCTGGAGGAGGTCAAGCAGGCCAAGTACAGGTTCGCCAAAGCGGTGAAGGAGGCGAAGCATCGCTTTTCGGAGAAGCTGCAGCAACAGCTCTCTGAGGGGGATTCCGCCTCCGTCTGGAAAGGCCTAAAGACCATCACCAACTACAAACCCAGGTCCCCGCTGATGTCCGACAACCTCCCTCTCGCTAACGAGCTGAACGAGTTCTACTGTAGGTTTGAGAAAGAGAGGTTCCCGCCCACCCCCGCCCTCTCCCTCCACACCCCCCGGCTACAACCACCACCCCCGTCCCCCAGGGGGGCCAATGTCCCTCCTGCTACCCCCACCCTCCCCCCTCCCCCCCCTCCCTCCCCCCTCCTCACCCGCCCCGCCCACCCCCACCCCCCTTTCCCCACCCCCTCTCTCTGTCACAGTGCGAGAGGTAAACAGACTGTTTAAGAGGCAGAATCCCCGGAAGGCAGCTGGTCCGGATTCCGTCTCTCCCTCTGTCCTGAAGCACTGCACCGACCAGCTGGCCCCGGTGTTTACCCACATCTTCAACGCCTCGCTGGAGCTGTGTCACGTCCCAGCGTGCTTCAAGGCATCAACCATCATCCCCGTCCCCAAGAAGGCCAAGGTCACAGGCCTCAACGACTACAGACCCGTCGCTCTGACCTCTGTCGTCATGAAGGTCCTGGAGCGCCTTGTCCTGGCCTACCTGAAGCTCATCACGGATCCTGTGCTGGACCCCCTGCAGTTCGCGTACAGAGCCAATAGATCCACGGAGGACGCCGTGAACATGGCTCTGCACTACGTACTAGAACACCTAGACACTGCAGGCAACTACGCCAGGATCCTGTTCGTGGACTTCAGCTCGGCCTTCAACACGATCCTCCCACACATCCTGGAGCACCAGCTATCCCTGCTGCAGGTGCCGGTCTCCACCTGCAGGTGGATCACGGACTTCCTGACTGACAGGTCTCAGCGGGTGAAGCTGGGGAAGAGCATTTCCAGCTCCAGGTCCACCAGCACGGGCTCCCCGCAGGGCTGCGTCCTGTCTCCAGCACTATTCTTTCTTTACACCAACAGCTGTGTCTCCCGCCACCCCTCGGTCAAGCTCCTGAAGTTTGCAGACGACACCACCCTGGTGGGCCTCATCTCCGGGTGGGACGAATCTGCCTACAGGGGTGAGATCGAGGGGCTGCAGAGCTGGTGCAGTTTAAACAATCTGGAGCTAAATGCTCTGAAAACAGTGGAGATGGTGGTGGACTTCCGAAGGAAAGCAGCCCTGCCCCCTCCCATCACGCTGGGAGGTACCCCGGTGGCCTCCGTGGAGTCATGCCGCTTTCTAGGCATGACCATCTCCCGGGACCTAAAGTGGGAGCAGAACACCGAGGCCCTCACGAAGAAGGCCCAGAAGAGGATGTTCTTCCTCCGGCAGCTGAGGAAACTCAGGCTGCCGAGGTCCATGATGGTCCAGTTTTACACGGCCATCATAGAGTCCATCCTCACCCACTCCATCATCACCTGGTTCCCTGCTGCAACGACCAAGGACAAGGCCAAGTTGCAGCGGGTGCTACGTTCAGCAGAGAGGGTGATCGGCTGTCCCTTGCCCTCCCTCAACTCCCTGCATGACACCAGGGCTCTGAGGAGGGCAAGGAAGATCATGGCAGACCCCTTCCACCCCGGCCACGGCCTCCTCACCCTGCTTCCCTCTGGAAGAAGGTTGCGGCTGCCTAAGGCACTGAAGGCCCGCCACAGGCTCAGTTTCTACCCCTCAGCCGCCAGGCTGATAAATGACTCTGGCTTCCCCCTCCCCCCCGCCCCCAAGTCTGCCCAGGACTGAATATGCACTGGACTCACTGTAAAAACTCTGCACTGCACTTTATACCGCACTATCCAATGCACTGTTGTCTGTCCTGTGTTGTTGTTGTTGTGTTGTCCTGTTTTTTTGACACGTGAAAAAAGTATAAACGCACTTGCTGTGGTGACGAAGCAAATTCCTATATGTGTAAATGCATAGTGGCAATAAACGTTATCTGAATCTGAATCTGAAAGAAGGAAGGAACTGGAGGAAGTGATCTGGAGGAGGTGAAGGAAGGAACTGGAGGAGGTGAAGGAAGGAACTGGAGGAAGTGATCTGGAGGAGGTGAAGCAGCAAATCACCATCTGGATCTACTAGGTCCGCCCTCAAGTAGTTAGAGTTGCCTCCGCAAAGGCAAGTCAAACAAACTCGGATGTGGTGATGAGTTTGCTGGAGGGGGTGAAGGACCACGTGACGCAGGGCGACATCAGACTTGGAGAGGGAACTCCAGAGCTGTCTGTCAGCCATTTGTCAGAGGAGGCCAGGCTCCGGAGCTGGACGACGGCTGTCCAGGGACCTGGATGTCGCCCCAGAAGATGGACATCGTGACAGGCTTCATGGACTTCATGACTTGAGGCTTGACTTAGACTTGAGATAGATTACTCAAAATGACTTGACTTTTAAATGTATTAAATATTTTTCTATATATTGAGTTACGTTTTAATTTTTAAACAGGATTGGGTGATTTCTAGTGCAATGTGCTTAACCTGTTACCTAGCAACCTACTGGACGCAATGTGTCTTTTTTTTTTTTTAGCTAACTAGTGAAACGTTAGCTAGAAAGCTAACATTAAGTTTAAGCTATGTAAGACTTGGCTTCGAATCTATTATGCATTTTATTGAGAAGACATATCGTTTGCTCAAAGCAAACCGTCATAATACGTCCATAGCATATTGTAACTTAGACTTGCATTTGCAGTCTGACAGCATTATAATGTCTAATTCTGATCCTGGGATCTCCAGCCATTTTGTTTTTCAGTTGTCATTGTACATTTTTATTTTTAGACAGACATAACATATTACCATATAGATTAGGCCTGTAACAATTATGAAATAATTGTCTAATGGCAATTTGACACAATTTGATACAATTTAGGCCTGTAACAATTCGCTAGTTGCATAAGACGACGTTGCACAATTTCTGGTTTGAGGACGGTGGGCACAATAATTTTACGCTTTTCAACGCTGTTAGGGAAATATTTAAGTAACTCAATGTAACATTTATGAAGGTAGCCTGTTTTCTTCAAATTGTATAGAAAAGGTATTTAACTGTCTTTTGCAAAAGGAGAATAGTTTACAAGCACGAAGGACAAAGTCTGTCAGTCAAACCGAAAAGTCCAGACAGAAGAAACATGGTCCCACCCTCAAGTAAGGTTCAAGCCAATCACAGGCATTTCCTGTTCGCATCTGTGATGAGGAGGGGCTAGCTGTGATGCAAATTATGAAGAGGTTATGGAGGATTGACCTCCACTTTCTCTTAGAGACTCTTGGAGTATTTGGCCTGGGGAAACACAAAGGCCCAGAACTGCTTTATGGCGCTTTTCCATTACAGGGCCAGGCCGGGCCAGCCCAGGTCGCGTCAGGTCGGCTCGGCTCGCTTCTTTAGCTCCCCTTCGATACCAGGGTCTAAATGTTTAGATCCGGATCTTTTTGCCAGGCTGCGTGTGACGTGTGACGCTGCACACCGTTGATTGGTCAATGGAAATCGTCATCCCATGTTCATAGATTTCTTCACTAACCGCCATCTTGAAATACCACATTCGCTCTTGGAAAATGTCACTACAGTTTCTGTAATAGCTTATTAATAAAGATTCGAAAAATTATGCTGACCATCGTATTATCTTAGTTTAATGTAATTTCAATGAATCATAGAACTTTTATTTACAACAGGCATAACACAAAAATCGCTATTATGCACCGTCTTTGCCCGTGAATAACACCGGCTGTGGAGGTGGTACAAACACAATACTCCTTTGCTAACTTCACCATCGGTCTACGGTCATTTTGAGCCCTTAACCAACGCGCTGACACCCCGAGAAGTTATGCTTTTAACCGTAAACTCGATGAACCGGGAGTTCACCCGCTGCTGCTCGCAGCACCGCTTGCTGCTGTTTCAAAGTCCCGTTGACAGCGGGGGCAGAGAATCGTTTTAACAGGGAATTCGCTCCGCGCTGTCGACGGTGATAGGAGTGTAGGATCTACACCATTCAAATTGTTTTGGATTCCCTGTCCTCTCCCCTATCCGGACACGTTTGAATTGTTATCCTAACCCACGGTAAACCGAAGTTATTAACCCGCAAAGGGCACCGTGTTTGTCCGTGAATAACATGGCACACAATGATACTACAGTTCATAAAGCACCGCATGATACTCGCGAGTTCATCTCGCTTTTCCCCCCGTTGATGTATTAAACAATCTAGGCAATCTAATCAGAGCAGTTGTTATTATGTCATATTATTGATGGATGTGCCATTTTTGATGGAGAGCAGTGAGCGGATGACTGGATGTCAACTTCAACTTCAATGCAGTGTGCGAATTAAATCACGATGTGCGGGGGAGCCCTGGGATTAAAGCAAAAAAAAAAAAAAAAGCCAAATCGGGGCCAGTGGCTTTCCGTGCGCAAAGCGCGCGTGCGATTTTCCGTTCTACGTTCTAATGCTTTGACTTTTCTTTCGAAAAATGTGAACACATTTCCGCGTTGTCGAAAATCAATGACACATCGCTAGTCAACTAACACGGCTTGTTTTGTGAGCCTGCTAACAATGTAAAGTGTTCTAGTTTACTAGGTAACAGTCCAATCCATTTCGCTGCAGTATTTTGGCTTGACTAGGGAGTTTGTGTTGTGATTCTCAACAACGTAGTTTCACCCTTTTCCATAGTTTTGAATAATAAATGTGTGGACTGACGATGTATCGCAGCCTAACTTATTCTAATAATTATTTAACATAGTTTTATTCTGATAATGATTCCCCCCTCCTCCCAGACTTACAAGGTCACATTATTATTAGATTGGTTGTTTGGTGCCTGGTGAAGTTAGCTAAACATTTAACCTGCTAGCTAGCAAGAGAAACATCATGTCACTCTCCAAAGGTCTAAAGAGGAAAGTTGACGGTGAAAACAGGGCATTTAAAGAGGAATGGACAGCGAACTATGCGTTCATCCTACCTGGTTTCATCAATGCAAAGCCGTTGTGAGAGACTCACATTTTCCGTGCTCACAATGAATGTTCCCTTCCACCTATACATGCGAGTCGTCCTTTTCGTCAATGAATGTGATAAAGACGGACTAGAGGAATCGATTGGTGCGTAAAAACCTTGAGAACTGCCGTTTAAAGTGACGTCCATAATAATAATAAATAATAATAATACATTAGACTTATAGCGCTTTTCTAGACACTCAAAGACGTCCATATCACCAGATAGCCAACATATAGTGACCGATGGGAGATGCCAGTTTTCTCATTAAGTGAGATTTAATAGCCTAATATTATTTTTTCTATTTTTAATGAATGGCTCATTGTAATTATTATCCATAGTAATGTAGCGTGTTTGCTCTGTCATTAAATGTTTTTCAGGAGCATATAGGCTAAGCGGATTCAGCTTTTTCTTTTTTTTGCGCCGATTTAGTTGTCAATGTTTTTCATAAAAGTAAACTGCATTTGCTTTGTTACTGTTCACATGTGTGGTGCAGTCACATTCACATAGCCTATAAGTAAACATTAAGTTTGTTTGAATGATTTACTGAGCTGGCGTTACTTTTTTCAAACCACACACCGCATGTCGGCTATTTCAGCACCACGCATTGTCCACCTACTTCTCACTATGAGGCGTTCAGCGTCAGTGCACCCCGCTCTGTTACTGTCGCATAGTAGTAGCCAATAAAGGCCTATATGTAGGCTATTATACATCATTTACTGTATATACCTAATACCAACATCAAAATAGATTGTATGCCTCTACAAATCATATTACACCAGGTCAAATCCGTCACAACTTGGAATACATCCATCGCAATTTGGAATATTTTAGAGCTCCCCCAAAATTTCACAAACCATGTTTCCAGGGGAGCTCATATCACCACTAGGGGAGCTATAGCTCCCCGAGCTCCCCCTTATTTCGCACCCTGCTTCAATGGAATCCCAAGCTGTGCCGTCCAGCCATTTTCGCCGTTCACTCATGAGTCAAATGCCGGTAGATTCGCGTCTTGTCGGCGTTTCCCTGGTTGCGAGATCTAAACTACTAGAACTGAAATCGACAGGTAACAGGCACGTAACATCCATATGCTGTATATATACATACATATATTTGACTACCAGCAAGACACCGGAGCACTCTATAAACGCGGAGATTGGAGCCCCGCGTCAGTCAGCCTTTTCGTAGAAATACATCGCTTCCCAATCCCATATGCTCAACATAACAATGATGCTACAGTTCATAAAGCAGACAAGTGAAGGCAGTGGTTTTAAGGGTTCAAAAAACATGACTTTATTATGTGTAGAACAACATATGTGTAGAACAAAATCCAATAGAAATGATTGAAACATGCAGACAATCAGGCAGTAGCCATCTCTATGCTGAACATAACAATGATGCTACAGTGAGGTAAAGTAGTAGCCATCTCCTTACGATAGCCCACATAAGTTTCTTTCTCTTTTCAGCATTCCTCTTTCGAGTATCCTTCCTTCTGTCTTCGCTCTTCTGTCTTCTCTCTTTTCTCTCTAAAAAACCATGGTTAATAATATACCACATGCTGAGGGACAGGCATAGGATAGCTGCAAGTTCCTCCATGTTGCTGTTGTTGTGGCTGTGTTGTGTCTCGTGAAAATAAAGGTCACCACCATGGCGCGCTGTTATGACACGTAACTCTGCCTACTATCTCCTACTCCTCCTACTCGATCCTGGTCTCTCGTGTATAGTGGAAAAGCGCCAGTACCCAGAACTGTTCAAAAGCGGGCCGAAGCGAACTGAGCCGAGCCGTGCCAGGCCGGTCAATGGAAAAGCCCCATTAGATTGCTTGGCTTCTTCTAGGTGCAGGTGAAGAGAAAAGAGCTTTGTGATCATTTAAATGTGTCTGTAGTCTAGCCAATGTCAAGTTTCTAGTAGAGAAACTGGTTTTCATTGTAAAAGAGGTTGAGGTCGTTTAAGTATTAATCTGCCCAGACAATCTGACTCAGTGACTTTTGTGACTTCAGGGTCACAAAAGTGAAGTGAATGTCTTATCAATAAATACAATGTCTTATCAGGCATATTATTCCGCTACAACGCCGGTCAGTTTGAGTGACTTTCAAAATTACTTTCTATACGAGATGTCTCAAAGATCTTCCGAAGATAACCATCAATAATGTTCATCACTTCATTCAAGATGCAACATCAGCACCAAAGCATGCATTCAATTGGATGCAGAACTGGGGCCTCGTTTATAAAAAAGTACTTGAACCTCATCTTTGACTTGCACGTAAGCAAATTTTTCTAAACGGACGTAAGCATTATTTATAAAACGGGCTGTGCGTCCTTCTATAAATACCAAATATACTTGGAATTGAACGCAGGTGAATGAGGTTTGTATTAACGCCCTGTGATAGCGGCTCAATTAAGTCAAGTGCTATAAATAGGCTTGATTGAGGTGTTGAGCAGCACCTTTGACGAGCAAGATGGCAGAAAAAACTAAAAAGACAAAGAGATTGATTGTCTCTTATCAGAGATAGATGCCCGATCTCAGACGCTGTTCGGCAGCCTCAATAGTGGCATCACTACAAAAACTAAATCTGTTGCCTGGCAGTGTGTCACTGCCAGTGTGAATGAAGTTGGAGACGGGGGGAGAACACTGGCGGAGTTGAGGAAAAAGTGGTCTGACCTGAAGCTTCAGGCCAAGAAACAAATCGCGGACCACAAAGCCAGCGTGCTGGCAACAGGAGGAGGACCAGGCGCACCGGAGCTGTCTCCACGCCTCCATCCTGGGGCCATGTGCTACTGGTGGCATTACATCACAAGGCGACACAGAGCTTTTGGTGGATGAGGGTGAGTTTCCTGTGTGCTTATTTAAAGAAGGTCATAAAACTCAAAATGTTGATATGGACCCATATGATCGTAAATAACCTTATAACAGGGCTTCATACCGAACTTCTTTAATCCAATTAAAATCAATCCAATTAAATAATGACATCTCATGTGGTTGTGTAACCGTACAGGATATACTAGGACCCTTGAGTACACAACAAGAGGAGGCGATATACAGTATATTGCAACCATAAGTTTATTAACAATTCATAAAAAAACACCTGCACCAGGATCAGGACGAGTAATATTAAAAGTATAAAATCAATCTCTAAGGCAGAGTGGTCAGGCGGCACCAGTCACAGCCACTATGCTTTGGGACAACGATACAGTTGGGCCCAGTTTGGCTCCCCCTGATGGAGAGTCTGAGTAATGCTGCTCTAAAATAACACTGCACATAGTAAACCACAGAAAAACCGTATCACTGCAAATACACTGCAAAACGTATCACTGCAAATACACTGTTAAATAACGTATGGGGTAGGCTGTACCCAATAAGGCATGCGAAACACTGCACACTGCAGCTGACTACACTGGTCCTACCTGAACTATACTGTTACCTCCAAGCGGGCAGCCGAGACTAGGCTTCTAACCGGAACTCTGCTAAAAATACTAGTGTACCTAAAACTACTAAACCTGATGGTGAGGATAGTTCGAATGGATAGCGCCGCCCACTCCAGGCCCAACCCACAGTCTCGTCTAATCGGGAGAGGGGTGAGAGGGAATCCCAGCACTTCAGTGTCAGTGATGTCGCTCAGTCTTGCGACTCTCGGTGGAAGTCCAGGGAGCGGGTTGTTCGCGATAGGCGCCCGTGGATAGGTGTTGATCGTTCCCGCAATCCTCAATCGTCGCCCGGCGTTGGGTGATGGTTGGCTGGTCCGGTGTGCTGCGGGTAGGGGGAGGGGGAGGCAGAATCAGTCGTCAGACACATACAAAAGGAGAAAACCGGTGTTGCTCAACTCACACACAGGCAAGGGTAGTACGACTTCCCTTTACTGTGATGAATTGAGGGCGTTGTATAAAGTCTCTCGTGTGGTGTGGAATCGTAGGTCCGTTCCCGTCGTTCGAGCCCTCGATTTCGCCGGTGCGTGGAAGGAAGGTCCGATCTGTCGTGGAACGGAAGCACCGGCATTTATACTCACAATCATGGGAGTGATTGTGATTGGGACCACCTGTGGAGAAGCAGATGGACGTACACACAAACACTCATTCGCACCATCCCACTTCTGACACGCCCACTCATTCATACCAGTCATTCCAACCCGCTTCATTCGCCCCCCCTTTACACGTGGTCGTCCCGAGCACGACTAGTCAGTCTGTTTTGACCCTTAAGGTGAAAACCGTGATGGAGGGTTGCCACGATTGGGGCGGAGTGAATACCGCCGTGAATCGCCTTGGTCTGCCCCAGGCCTAGTTGGTGCTCTGGGGCCTCCTGAGGCTGGGCAGTCGGCGCCGGTGCCATTGCTGGAGGGAAGGGTGGTCCTTGGATTGGACTTGGTGGTCCAGATGTACGGCCGTGTCGAGGCGGAGCAGGTGGCTGTGGCTGGACCATCCACCTGCATGGCCAAACGGGCTGCGGTTGTCCATGTTGAGCACGATCTGGATGGCTTGCTGGAAGATTCATACCCTGGTCGTCCCTCATCGCCGAGTCTCCTGGGCATGGCCTCAAGTTGTTGCGGTGGATGGTTCGGATGGGGCCGTCTTTCCCTTCTGGTCATATGGCGAAGACTGGCTGATCCGATAGCTGGGAAACCACCACAAAAGGTGTTGGGAGCCACCGGGGGGCTAGCTTCCCTTGTGCTTGGCGGCGAAAGTTCCTCATCAATACCCTCTCTCCTGGTAGCAGTGGTAAGCTCCGTGCGTTCCGGTTGTAGTTCTCCTCGTTCCAGTTGTTGCGCCGCTCTACGTTGTTGCGAACCGTGACATAGGCTTGCAGAAGGGCTTGATGATGTCTTTTGACCCACCCGTCCAGGTCGTCTCTCTGTTGGGGCGGTGCGACTTCATGGAGCATGTCCACTGGAAGCCTGGCGTGGCGGCCGAAGACGACGTAGTGGGGCGTCATGCCTGTGCTTGCATGGGTGGTGTTGTTGAAGGCTTGTAGAAGTGCAGGGAGCTGGGCTGGCCACTGGGCTTGGTGCTTGGCTTCAATCGTACTCAGTAGCGAGAGGAGTGTGCGGTTGAGCCTTTCGCAGGCCCCGTTGCCTTGTGGATGGTAGGGGGTTGTTCTCACCTTCTGGCAGCCATACATTGCACAGAGTTGCTGCATCAGGGCCGACTCAAATGCTCCCCCTCGGTCCGTAAGAATGCGTTCTGGACAGCCGAAGGGAAGGATGAGCGCAGTCCAGAGGGCTTTCACTGTAGTAGCAGCCGTCTGGTCCTTGGTGGGGACTGCCAGCGCATAGCGAGAGAACAGATCTGTGATGACAAGAATGTATTGGTAAGTGTCAGCAGGCGGTCCGAGGGTCAAATAATCTATGGCTACAGTCTCGAAGGGATAGCTGGATAGAATGGAACACAGAGGTGCCTTTGGCTGTGCACCTGCTTTTCCTACCACACAAGTGATGCACTCTGCTGACCAAGCCCGGGCATTTCTGCTCATACCCGTCCAGTAGAATCTCCTCCTTAGCAATGACATCATTCGGTCACCGTTTGGATGTCCTGCCGCCTTGTGGTAATCCTCCCACAGGGCACGAGCTTGGGATTCCGGGACAACGATCTGTTTCACTGGAGCGCCCGTGTCTGGCTCAGTCACATGGCTCACCAGGATCCCCTCACAGAGCTCTAGGTGCGCCCATTCGCGGAGCAGGCAGCGGAGCTGGGGGGACAAAACTGAACGATCAATAGGTGCAGGGGGCTCACCTTTGGTTATCCAGGCCTGGAGCAGTCGAAAGTCGGGGTCTCCCATCTGTCGTTCCCTCCATAGCTCCAGCTCGGAGGATTGGCTCGTAGCCCCGGGTGAGGTGGATATGGT
This sequence comes from Nansenia antarctica, assembly GCF_963989245.1. NCBI lineage: Eukaryota > Metazoa > Chordata > Actinopteri > Argentiniformes > Microstomatidae > Nansenia > Nansenia antarctica. Next base: position 23,418,411 of record NC_137691.1, read on the forward strand.
GGCCCCTACGATGGCGCCCGTCGCCTCCCCGGGTAGTCGTGACAAGATGTCAGCGTTCTGATTCTTCGCCCCAGGTCGGTACCGGATCTCATACGAGTAGTTGGCAAGTTGGGCTGCCCATCGCTGCTCAGTTGCTCCAAGCCTCGCCGTTTCGAGATGGACCAACGGGTTGTTGTCGGTGAATATGGTGACCTGCGCGCCCCACAGGTAATCCTTGAATTTTTCCGTGACGGCCCACTTCAGTGCCAACAGCTCTAACTTAAAGGAGCTGTAGTTCTGGTCGTTGCGTTCGGCGGGGTGGAGACTACGACTTGCATATGCAATGACCCTCTCTTTCCCCTCTTGGACCTGGGACAGGACAGCCCCGAGACCATCCAGGCTAGCGTCTGTGTACAGTCGGAATGGGAGATGGAAGTCTGCGTAGGCCAGGATGGGGGCGCTGAGGAGGGCCTGCTTCAACTTGTCGAAGGCCACCTGACAAGCGGTCGTCCATTGGATGGGGGCTGCGGGCCTATTGGCTTGGCCTTGGAGGAGCTGGTGGAGTGGGGCTGCTATCTTGGAGAACCCCTGGATGAATCGCCGGTAGTAGCCTGCAAAGCCAAGAAAGGACCGCACCTGCTTGACTGTAATAGGTGGTGCCCAGTCGCGGACAACAGCGGCCTTGTCGGGATCTGTCGCCACCCCCTGGCCACTGACTATATGTCCAAGGTAAGTCACCTTCTTCTGGAACAAGTGGCACTGAAGCGTGGCTGAAGCTTTAAGCCGTGGTCGTCGAGACGAGCGAATACTTGTTCTAAGTGTTGCAGGTGGGCAGTGAAGTTGGGGGAGTAGACGATTACGTCATCGAGGTAGATGAGAAGATGGTCGTAGACCTGGGCCCCCAAGCAGCGCTGCATGAGCCTCTGAAACGTGGCCGGGGCATTGCAGAGGCCGAAGGGCATCCTGTCAAATTGGTAGAGGCCGAAGGGCGTGGTGAAGGCCGTTTTCTCCTGATCTTCTGTCGCCACCTCCACCTGCCAATATCCGCTAGCCAAATCGAGGGTTGAATACCATTCTGACTTGGACAGGCTTGTGTCTTCGATTCGTGGCAGTGGGAAGGAGTCTTTGTCGGTCACTGCGTTTAATTTGCGGTAATCCACACAGAATCTCCAAGACCCATCCTTCTTCTTGACGAGGACCACTGGGGCAGCCCAAGGGCTCGAGCTCTCCCGCACGACTCCACTGTCCAGCATACCCTGCAGCAGTGACCGGAGCTCTGGGTAGAGATTTGGGGGGACGGGGCGGTAGCGTTCCCGTATCGGGGGAGCTGTGCCAGTCGCGATCTGGTGAGTGATGATGGCTGTCCTCCCAAAATCTTCGTCGTGTGTGGCAAATACGTGCGACCACTTCCGTAGCAGGACTTCCAGTTGGGCTTGTTGATCCCTATCCAGGCTGTCGCCCTTTAGAGCCAGGGCTGGGTGGTCCTCACTTGCAGTCTGTGCAGTGTGCTGGACGTCCACCTCAATCGCCTGGGGGCCAGCGCTGCGCAGCGTCAGGGTCGTCTTCCCCCTAATCTCGTGCTGGTCGACTTGGGTAACGGTGGCTAGGGGGCACCGTTGGGGCAGTTCAAGGGGGAAAGGGTTCGGGTTGCAGATGCGGAGGGGGACTCTCCCCCCTCGGGTCCAGGCCAGCGACCTAGCCACCCGCCATTTCCGACCGTAGCCGTCCAGATCCTCCAGCAGGACAGGGCAATCTGCCAGGCCAGCAGCTTGTGGTACCTGGGCCCAGATAATTGTCTCTGTTGAGGGAGGCAGCACCACTGGGGGCTGTCGCTGTAGTCTGGCCACCCCCTGTAGTTCCACTCGAGTGGTTGAGGCCTCAGCCCTCTGGCAGGCCGCAAAGGCCACGTCCCACAGCTTCTCTGCAGAGGGGGAGAAGACCGATTTAAAGGCTGCAGCCCCAGGGTGCCCACCCTGAAAAATACTGGCCCAGCAATCCGTTACTACATTCATTCCTAGCAACCCATACTCAGTATTGATACAGTCGTCACGAACAATAACCACCCCCTTTTTCTTCACCTCTATACCCCCAATGTTGAAATCGAGTACGGCGTAACCCACGTAAGGGATGTTAAGTCCATTGGCTGCTTTCAAGGCCAGCCATGATATGCGGTCGGGGTCACTTATGCATTCCTCTCCGAAGTGCCGCTGAAATAATGTTTGGCTCATGAGTGTGACTTGTGAACCAGTGTCAAGGATGCATGGAATGGTCTTACCCTGGACAGTCACTTCAATTTCTGGGCACCTTCCTACCATGGCGGGCCTTTGTGGGGGCGCAGTTGGGGGCCCCTCCCGGTTCACTTGCCCTGTTGTGACCGGGGTTGCCGAAAATCCTGTTGTGGCTGCCGGCGAGGGCAGAACCGTTGGATGTGTCCGGCGTCCCCGCAGTCACGGCAGATTGCACGGCCTTGGCCGTCCCACTGGTAGTGTGATAGCCCCGGAGGCGCCGACTCCAGGCGCTGACGTTGGGGGTTGTTCGGTTGCGGGCGCCAGAGTGGTTGAGAGGCTGCAGCGGCTGTTGGGGGTGTGGCAATTTGTGCTGTGCTCAGGCGTTCCTGCAGCTCGTCTACCACAGACTTACTCAGGAGGGCCAGCTGTTCTTTAAGCTCTTGGCGCAGCTCCTGGCGCAGCTCTGTCCGCAAGTCTTCTTTGATCTGCTGCCAATCAGGAGTTGTTGGTGGGGCTCTCCTAGATGCAGGGACAAACACAGGGTAGGCTTGAGCTTCTTCAGACCCTGCTAACTCTCGTTCCAGTGCTCGTGCCTCCCGACAAGTTTCTGTGAAGGTGGTCGTCGAGTTCCTCCTGAGCTGCCGCTGTATCTCTTGTTTCATGGGTACGGGTCTCAGACCCATGACGAATTGAGTCCGCAGTAGCTCGTCGTCCGACCCCTCGTGGGGGTCTTGAGTTCTCCAACTGTGGTGCAGTTCCCGCAGTCGGAGGGTGAATGCCTTCACTTCTTCTCCAGGTTCTTGTTTGCAGTTAAAGAACTTTACTCGCAGCTGTGCTACTGACTTCTGTCCCCCATATAGTTTCTCTAGCTCCTCTAAGATCTTAGCGTCAGTGTTACGCTCCCCTGCAACTAACAGCGCCACTTCTCTTTTGGCATCTCCATCTAATGCGCTCAGCACAAAATCGACCCTTTGCTGTGCATTTAGCCCCTGGGCTCGAATACATGCCGCAATCTGAGTTTTCCACTCTGAAAACTTTGATGACTCTCCTCCATCAAACCGGGGCACCCAAGGCCCACCCATAAACCAAGGCATAACTACTGCTCCCTGTGGCTGCCCGCCAGCATCGTCAACGTCAACCATCTTGCTATGTAGGTCAAGGGTCCTGCCGACAACGCCAAAATTGTAACCGTACAGGATATACTAGGACCCTTGAGTACACAACAAGAGGAGGCGATATACAGTATATTGCAACCATAAGTTTATTAACAATTCATAAAAAAACACCTGCACCAGGATCAGGACGAGTAATATTAAAAGTATAAAATCAATCTCTAAGGCAGAGTGGTCAGGCGGCACCAGTCACAGCCACTATGCTTTGGGACAACGATACAGTTGGGCCCAGTTTGGCTCCCCCTGATGGAGAGTCTGAGTAATGCTGCTCTAAAATAACACTGCACATAGTAAACCACAGAAAAACCGTATCACTGCAAATACACTGCAAAACGTATCACTGCAAATACACTGTTAAATAACGTATGGGGTAGGCTGTACCCAATAAGGCATGCGAAACACTGCACACTGCAGCTGACTACACTGGTCCTACCTGAACTATACTGTTACCTCCAAGCGGGCAGCCGAGACTAGGCTTCTAACCGGAACTCTGCTAAAAATACTAGTGTACCTAAAACTACTAAACCTGATGGTGAGGATAGTTCGAATGGATAGCGCCGCCCACTCCAGGCCCAACCCACAGTCTCGTCTAATCGGGAGAGGGGTGAGAGGGAATCCCAGCACTTCAGTGTCAGTGATGTCGCTCAGTCTTGCGACTCTCGGTGGAAGTCCAGGGAGCGGGTTGTTCGCGATAGGCGCCCGTGGATAGGTGTTGATCGTTCCCGCAATCCTCAATCGTCGCCCGGCGTTCGGCGATGGTTGGCTGGTCCGGTGTGCTGCGGGTAGGGGGAGGGGGAGGCAGAATCAGTCGTCAGACACATACACAAGGAGAAAACCGGTGTTGCTCAACTCACACACAGGCAAGGGTAGTACGACTTCCCTTTACTGTGATGAATTGAGGGCGTTGTATAAAGTCTCTCGTGTGGTGTGGAATCGTAGGTCCGTTCCCGTCGTTCGAGCCCTCGATTTCGCCGGTGCGTGGAAGGAAGGTCCGATCTGTCGTGGAACGGAAGCACCGGCATTTATACTCACAATCATGGGAGTGATTGTGATTGGGACCACCTGTGGAGAAGCAGATGGACGTACACACAAACACTCATTCGCACCATCCCACTTCTGACACGCCCACTCATTCATACCAGTCATTCCAACCCGCTTCAGTTGCTTCAACAATGTACATTTTTATTTACAGCACCGCAGGAGACTGATGCGCCTGCTTTGAAAGTAGCGCGTGTCGCCAAGGAGTGCGAGGCCACCGCAGAGCAGACCGGCCTCGGCAGCATCCCCCACACCTCCAGAGGAAAGGCCCTCCACCTCAGGCAGTCGTCCCACCCCCAATGTCTTCAACAACAAGGTCCTGCAGACACAGCGAGACCTCTGCAATGCAGCTAATGCGATTGTAGAGGAATTGAAAAAAATCCGTAGAGTTCTCACTCATTTGAATAATTCCATCATTGAAAGCCTGCAGTCCGAATAAAAATGTGATGTGTGCATCAACTACATTGTGTTAATGAGCTGTTATTGACGTGCTACCTTATGCGTTGTATTTTATTTAACCTTTATTTAACCAGATAAGTCAATTGAGAACCAATTCTCATTTACAATGACGATCTGGCCAATTGGCAGAACAGAGGCAAGTCTATACACAAAACACAACACAGTATATACGATATAGGACACAACCCAATATATACAATATAAAACATGAATGCCATACACAAGTATCAAAAACATCTATATATCACAACACAATATGTAAAAGACAGCAGGGACCAGGGGGAAGTTAACTTAAAAGCAGGTGCAGTGATCCGAGACAACATCTAAAAGTGAGTGTTTAAAAGTGGGTAACGCAATTAGAGTGGTGAGTTTTAGTTTTAACTGCAACACATTCCAGTCAGTGGGGGCAGCAAACTGAAAAGAATGACGGCCAAAGGAGGTGCGGACTTTGGGGGGGACCAGAGTGATATTTGTTAGAGCGGAGATTGCGTGTGCTGGATGAGAAGTTCAGTAGTAAGCAGAGGTAGGGGGGGGATTTGCCGATGATGGATTTATAGATGAACTGATACCAGTGGGTCAGTCGCCTGGTGTGGAGTGATGGCCAGTTGACTTGGGAGTACAGGTCGCAGTGATGTTTATTGAAAGGGGCACCGGTGACAAAGTGGATGGCAGTGTGATGGATGACATCCAGTTTATTGAGAAGGTTTTTGGGGGCAATCCTGTAAATGATATCTCCATAGTCCAGAATTGGCAGGATGGTCATTTTTACCAAAGTGTGTTTTGCAGAGTGGGTGAAGGAAGCTTTATTGCGGTACAGGAAACCAATTCTTGTTCTGACTTTGGTGATTAGGTTATTGGGTTTGGAAGGAGAGTGAACTATCAAGCCAGATACCTAGATATTTGTATGTATCGACAAATTCTAGTACTGACCCATCCAGTGAGGTGATTTTTGGGGGACAGGAGGCTTGGGGTAGGGTCCGATTGAAGATCATGCATTTAGTTTTATTGGTGTTTAGGAGAAGATGGAGGTTGGAGAAGGCATATTGGATGCTGTTAAAGCTCTGTTGGAGGTCGGTCAGGGCAGTTTTCAGAGAGGGGCCGGACGTGTAAAGAATGGTGTCATCGGCGTACAGATGGATGTAAGAGTTGCCAGCCGCGTGAGCAATGTTATTTATAAAAATATTAAATAGTGTTGGACCCAGAATGGAGCCCTGGGGGACACCCATGGACAGGGACATTGGGTCAGACAGCAGGCCTTCAGCTCTCACAGACTGCACACGACCAGAGAAGTAGTTGTTAAACCATGCCAGGCATTCCTCTGCGAGTCCAACATCCTTGAGTCTGTCAAGCAGGATGCAGTGGTCCACGGAGTCAAAGGCCTTAGCCAGGTCAATAAATACAGCTACACAGTAGTGCTTGGAGTCAAAGGCGCATATGATGTCGTTTAGCACTTTAAGTGTTGCAGAGACACAACCGTAGCCAGGATTCTTAATAGGACTGGTTGTTAAAATCCCTAAATATTCAGCACAACAATTGAGTGGAGTTGGAGATGTCCTCTTGGGTGGAGTGGAATTTGGCAATGATCACGTGGTGCCACCAGTACGACACATCTTCAGTTGTGGTCCCCGACCTCATTGGGTGTTTCGGCCAGTTATCACAAGACACCCTCTGCCGAGGTTGGCCCACCACAGGCTGATCAGGCCTGGGTGTGTGTCGCACCGTGGCACCACGTGGTCATTTGGGAGCCCATGTTGGGTCCCTACGTTTCAGCCACAGCCAGTGACTGCTCCGTTCTGCTGCAGTGGACAGTTCTCTGATTGCCTTCCGTTGGGCCTGTCCTCTGATCCCTACTGCCCTCAGGAGCCTTGTGGTGGAGCTGGCTACAAAGCCTCTGCAGCCCACCTCCACTGGCCACACCTTCACGTTCCAGCCCCGCCCCTCTGCTTCGACTGCTAAGTTGGCATACCGCAGCCTCTTCCGTTCGAATGCCTCATCGATGGCCTCCTCCCATGGGACCGTCAGTTCTACGATGAAGACACGCCGGCAGGACTTGGACCAGAGGACTAGGTCTGGGCGCAGGTTGGTCGCTGCAATTTCGGGTGGGAAGGTGAGCCTCTGGCTGAGGTCTACCCGCATTTCCCAATCCCGGGCTGCGTTCAGTGGGCCTGAGTCTGGAGGTGATGGCTTGGTCCGCTGTTTCTCCCCTTCCCGGATGAAGGTTGTTTTTCCGTGGATTTAGAGGCATGGCATTGGTGGTTACCCTCTTGTGCTCAAGTTTGGCAGCCAAGCACTTTAGCACTTGGTTGTGGCGCCAGGTGTATCTTCCTTGAGTTAGACTGGTCTTGCAACCCACCAAGATGTGTTTGAGGGTTGCTGGGGCTGCACACTGGAGACAGGCTGGGTCCTCTCCATACCAGAGATGTAGGTTGGTAGGAGAGGGCAGGACATCATATGTGGCTCTGATGATGAAACTTAGCCTATTAGACTCCATGCTCCACAGCTCGTTCCACGTGATTTTCCTCCTCTCCACGCTCTCCCACTTCATCCAGCGGCCTTGCTGGGCTTGGGAGACTGCCTTGGCGCACCTGGCTGCTTCCTCCTGGTGGCGCACCTCCTCAACCACCATCTTCCGCCGTTCGGTTGGAGTAGCCTTTTGCCATGTGGGTGTTGTTGTTTCCAAGCCAAGGCCCCCTCTGCCATGTTGGACATGCCCCACTATATCCCGGTGTCTGAGGGCGGTCTTTGCCACCGCAACTGCTGCAGATGGCTTCCATTTCCTCCCCGTTGCTAGGATTGGAGCAGCACCTCTGACGAATGGATCCCGGGATTCTGTTAGAGTCATTTCCAGCCTTGATTTGGCACATTTGTACTCCTCCACCAGGCTTGAGATTGGTAGGGAGAGGGCTCCGTTGCCATACAGGCCTATGCTGCTAAGGCCTCTCGGCAGTCCAAGCCACTTCCTCACTTGTGCATTCACCAGTCTCTCCAGCCGGTTGGCATGGGATAGTGTGACCTCGTAGATGGAAATTGGCCACATGAGACGGGGCAGCAGTCCAAACTGAAAGCACCACAGCTTCAGCTTCCCAGGGAGAGCAGTGTTGTTGATCTGCTTGAGGCCACTGATTGTATCCTGCTTGAGTTGTTCCACCTGCTTCGAGTCTTTGAGTTCTGCGCTATACCAGCGGCCAATGCTTTTGATGGGCTTCTCCAGAACTGTTGGTATTGGCTCGTTGTTGACGTGGAACCTCTCATTGGCGAGCTTGCCTTTGACAATGGAGATACTGCGGGACTTACTGGGTTTAATCTCCATTCGTGCCCATTTGATGTTTCCCTGGAGTTTATCCAGCAGGCGTTTGGTGCATGCGTTTGTTGTTGTTATTGTCGTCATGTCATCCATGTACGCCCTGATTGGTGGAAGACGCAGCCCGCTCTTCAACCGTTCCCCTCCAACAACCCATCGGGATGCTCGAATAATGAGCTCCATTGCCATGGTAAACGCCAGTGGAGAGATGGTGCAGCCCGCCATTATGCCTATCTCGAGGTGCTGCCAAGCAGTTGTACTGGCTTGTGCTGTAACACAGAACTGGAGGTCCTGGAAGTAGGCTTTGACCAGCCTTGTGATGCCCTCTGGGACTTGGAAGAAGTTGAACGCTGTCCACAAAATCTCATGAGGCACTGACCCGAAGGCATTGGCAAGATCTAAGAAAACCACATGCAGGTCTTTCTTCTCCTTCTTGGCCGTTTGTATCTGGTGCCAGATGACATTTGTGTGTTCCAGGCATCCTGAGAATCCACTTATCCCTGCCTTCTGCCCTGAGGTGTCGACAAAGTTGTTCTTCTGCAAGAATACTGAGAGCCTCTGGGCCACAACACTGAAGAAAATCTTTCCTTCCACATTCAGTAGACTGATCTGGCGGAACTGGTCGATGGTTGAGGAATTCTTCTCTTTGGGAATCAGGATCCCTCCTGCCCTTCGCCATGCCTTTGGTATGACTCCCTTTTCCCATGCCACTTTCATTAGCTTCCAGAGGTACTTCAAGACGCCTGGACTGTTCTTATATAGCCTGTATGGAACGCCGTTGGGCCCAGGGGCTGAGGCTGTTCTTGCCCGTTTTACTGTGCTCTCAACTTCGCTCCATGTAGGGGGCCTTGTTTCCATCTGGTGCTCAGGTGGTTGGATTGGTGGCATGTCATCCGGAATGCTGGCTGGCACATGCCTCTGGTTGTCAGAGTAGGTCTTCCTCAGGTGCTCCTCTAGTTCCCTTATGGGTACTTTGAGGGTCCCTGTTTTCTCCTTCACAAAGAGGTCTTTGACGAACTTGTAGGGATCTCTGTAGAAGGCAGTCCTCGTTCGCTCTTTCTTCTTGTGTTGCTTTCTCAAGCATTCTGCTCTTCGCAGTGTTGCAAGACGCTGCTTGATGTCGGCCTGTAGTGCCTCAAGTCCTTTCCTTTCCACTTCTGTGGCCTTCTTCCACTGTTTTCTCAGGCACCTTCTTTCTTTCACAAGTCTTTCAATCTCTTGTTGTCTCCTGGACTTGAGATGGGCTGATGGTTCCTTCTGTGTCCCATGGTTCTTACTTTTCACCCCAAATCTCTCTGCTCCATAGCTGTAAATGATCTCTCCAATCTTGTCCAGTTTTCTTTCCACGCCCCCTTTCAGACCTTCTAGAAGATGGACAAGGTCTGTGTCTGTGTTTTCCCACTCCTTTTTCTGGCAGGCTTTAGGCCACAAGATTTGAAGCTTTCGTCCATTCATCTTCCTCTCTACTGCTGTCTGTGGCTGGATAGGCTCTGGACTCATGTCCATTGATGGATCTGTGCTTGGTTGAGCTTCGTCTGGGGTTCTGATACCCTGTGGACTGTGGTGAATATCCTGCCACTGGGCTTCACTCGACTGATTTGCCCTACCTCTGAGGAAGTAGCGGTCAATGCGAGGCACCTCGCTAAGCTCTCTTAGGCACTTTTTCCTGCCCTGGTGGATCTTGAGACCCTTCTCTGATGTTATCTTTTTCCAGCCACAGATGCAGCTTTGTAGCTTGTGTCCTGCCAGTGTTGTTACTCCGTCAACTACCGTGCTGATCATTTGCTTCGTTGTCATTTCCGTTCCAGGGTCTGTTACCGTGTGATCCGCCGATGAGTCATCTTCCGCCCCCGCTCTCGCAGACTCTAGGGGTGTTTTTCCTTTTGCATTTTTCGTAGCCATTGTTGGGTGGAACCAAGTCACTGTGTAGTGAAAGGCTCCTGCCAACACGGGTAGCTAACCCATGCCAGCCCCGTTGGGGTCTGTTCCCTCCTGTCAGCTGTCTCTTCAAGCCGTCACCAGGTCTTTCCCAGGTTGTCAGCTGCCCTTTCGCAGCGGTCACTGGTTTTGACACCAGACATCAGGATTCTTAATAGGACTGGTTGTTAAAATCCCTAAATATTCAGCACAACAATTGAGTGGAGTTGGAGATGTCCTCTTGGGTGGAGTGGAATTCTGATCTAAAGCCGGATTGCGTAGTGCTGAAGATACTATAGGACTCCAGATGGTGGGTGAGCTGATTGTTGACCAGTTTCTCTAAGACTTTGGAGAGGCAGGGTAGGATGGATATAGGCCTGTAACAGTTTAGGTCTAACTTGTCACCTCCCTTGAAGAGTGGGATGACAGCAGCAGATTTCCAGTCCATGGGGAATTCTGAGGTTTGCAGGGAGAGGTTGAACAGACAGGTGATGGGGGCTGAGACAATGTGAGCTGCTAATTTCAGATAGAAAGGGTCCAGATCATCCAGCCCAGCTGATTTATAAGGGTCCAGTTTAAGCAACTCCCTAAGCACCTCACTCTCCTCTACTGGCTGGAAGGAGAAGCACGGAGTGCTTGGGGGGGGACCAGTGCTAGGGGTTGAGGCAGCATGGTTGACAGTGGGAATGGATGTAGCAGTTGCAAAAGCATGACCAGCCCTAACAAAGTGCTTGTTAAAACAGTCCACCATGGAGGCTTTATCTGAGATGACAATGTCCTCAGATTTGATTGCCGTGGGTAGTTGAGAGGATGTGTTTTTATTTTCCATGGTTTTGACAGTCTTCCAAAACTGTTTGGGGTCGGATCCGCATGTCGAGAATTGATGTTTGTAAAAATCTGCTTTGGTTTTCCTGATCGACTGGGTGCATTTGTTCCTTAGCTCCCTGAAGGATTGCCAGTCAGAGGTGTTTTTGGAGGCCTTTGCTTTACGCCATAGCAGGTGTTTTTGCCGGATCAGCTCAGACAGTTCGGTGCAAAACCAGGGGCTGTAGCGATTCTTGGTTCTGAATTTTTTAAAGGGGGCATGTCTATTCAAAATGGTGGAAAAAGTACTTTTGAAAAGGGACCATGCATCCTCAACAGTGGGGATGAGATTAATTCTGTACCAGTCTACAAGTGCCAGGTCATGCAAGAAGGCCTGCTCATTAAAGTTTTTAAGCAACCGTTTATACAAGACCAACGGTGGCCGTTTGGCAGTGGAGCCTTTGCGTACACAAGCAATGCAGCAATGGTCAGTAAGGTCTCGGCAAAAAACCGCAGGGTTATACTTAGCCGGCGTATTGGTGAGAATGACATCAATAAGTGTGCCGTTTTCCATAGATGTAGTGTTGAATCTGGTAGGAGTCTGTACAATCTGGGAGAGATTTAAAGCGTCCAGCTGGAGTTGTACAGAATGGGGAGGATTAAGCATGTCCCAGTTAAGGTCACCTAACAGCACAAACTCAGAGGAAGTATGAGGGGCAATTAATTCACTGAGAGCTATCAGGGAGCAGGCAGGGGCAGAAGGTGGTCTATAACAGCCAGCAACAGTGAGATATACATTTTTAGATAGATTAACCTTTAAAATCAACAACTCAAATTGTTTGCACACAGATTTTGATAAACTGACAGAACATTGCAAACTGTTCTTACAGTAAATAGCAACCCCCCCTCCCTTAGTGAGCCTGTCCTGGCGGAAAATGTTATAGCCAGGAATAGATACAGCAGAGGTAGTGACAGATTTCTTAAGCCAGGACTCTGAGATGACTAAAACATCAGGATTTGATGTATGCATATATGCTATCAGCTCATCAAGTTTGGGGAGAAGGCTTCGGATATTTAAATGCATAAGACCAAAACTTTTGCGGTTACAAAAGCCGTCAAAAGTTAACGCACCAGCATCAGAGGACTGAGAAAAGGAGATATAATTATTGCCAAGGGAAACGCCAGGGCCAGGGTTTAAATGCACATTACCAGAAGTCATCAATAATAAAATAATAAAACCACGGCTGAACACGGTGCGTTTAGAAAGTTGTGCGCGGGAGACAGCGTGCACAATCGACTTGAAGGGTGACACATGACATAGTTGACTCAATGGCAAACAAGCAAGCATCGGGGCAATGTACAAAATATTCCAAATAGGTAGTCCGAGCAACTGAGTTACCATAAATGAAGTAACGTCCCTACATTGATAAGGGGGAGGCATTGTTTCACCCCAATGAAGGGGCGATGACAGCCCGGGAGGCAGTTCGGGGTGAGACATGTCTTTGACAGAAACAGCGCTTGAAGTTCGGCAAACAACATTTTCGTGACATAGGACACATACAGCACGGTCTTTCTGGGACACAAAACCCCACTCTTATTATATATTATTATTATATTGTTATGTGTGCTTAACAGTAACACTTGTATCGAATCGAATTCAGAATTTTACTTTGAAAATTGGCGCAAGAAATACGGCTCTCGTGGAGTGGAAGAGAGACTAGGGCTGCATTCGTAAATTCGCCCTGAGAGCGCCGGAGCGTCCCTGAGACCGCCTCTAGTCCAATCAAATTACTTGGTCCCATTATGACGTTGAACCCAGTGTGCGCGAATTTACGAACGCGGCCAACATAAAATAAAATAAAAACATTCTCCCATTCTCGCACTTATTGCTTGCGTGCCACTGTTTAAGCTGTCGCGTGCCACTGCTGGCACACGTGCCATAGGTTGCCGACCCCTGCACCAGGGGCGGCGCTAGGGGGTGGCTACTTGGGCTCAAGCCCCGGATGTTTTCTGAAAAGCCCCGAATGTTTTACTTTTACAAACAAAAAAAAAAAAAAAAACTCTCAGTTAAAGTGCAGTACCGGAGTCCAACAGAGAGGCAGCAGCTGCGCGACATTAGCCTGCGTACTGCGTAGCCTGCCCTGCCCTGAAGAAGAAGTGAACTCAATCAGTGCCTGACTTGCAAAATTGTAAGGATGGATATACGAACGTTTTTTTCAACAAAACAAGCGCCAAGAACTGTTGCAGCAGCAGTATCAGCAGCTGACAACAATGACATCACCAGCAGTGATGACATAGATGATGTTTCAGGTTTGTGAATCTTATTAGAAAGGTGACTGACTCACTGACACTACTTTTCCGGTTTGCTAATGCTAGCTGGCTATCATAACATAACGTTATGTTATAATGAAAATGAAACATAGCAAGGTACTGTTACGGTACATGGTAAGAAATCAAACAAAGGATAATACTTATACAAATAAAGTGAATAACAGGCTGATAGTCTTTGATATCTGCACTCTGGTTGACTGAGTAACAAGTGAAAAAGAATGATGTAACGTTAATGTTACAGCTAGTAAACATGGAGTAACCACATTAAGTATGCCCTTATGGTAGTATGTATGTATACAGAACATGACTCAAATCTATCCTAAGATGTAACGCTAACTAACTAAGTTTGTTTAATGGCCCAGGGGGGATTTGATTTCACAGTACTATACACAGGCCAACAATGTAATATATCGTCATATAACACAGGACAAGACTCTAAATACAATATAAGTGGTGAGCACAGAGTCTGCCCTGATATACATACTGTAACATAACTAGCCTCAGCCCATCACTTTATCCTAGACACCACTTGAAGGGCCATGTGCAATATTCGAAAACACCACTTGAAGGGTTATGTGCAATATATATTTATACCAAATGATGCCATGTCCAGGTGGAAACTGCTGCCAATGTCACTCAATGTTTGTTGCTGTCCTGTTGTTTACTTTGTCTACTGTATGTTGTATGTATCATCTCTGTGCACTTGAAGCATGAAAGTACCATGCCCAAGACAAATTTCCCCTCGGGGACAATAAAGTATAATCAATCAATCAATCATCAATTCTGTAATTCTATACAAATATAAATGGTGGTGACTGACGTGTGTGTGTGTGTGTGTGTGTGTGTGTGTGTGTGTGTTTACTGTCTATTTTGTAATACAGCCTTTTGTCCGCTTTAAGGTGGTGGTAAGTTGAAGGTTGAAGGCAACATTTTCCGGCGCGCTCCGTGCGCACATTATAATCTCCCTCTGGGCTAAGCCCCGGATCTCCTACAATCCTAAATCCGCCTCTGCCCTGCACTATACTATACTACTATACTATACAAATAAAACACTGTGCTGTACTCTATGCTATGCTATAAATATCCTAACATTTCCTATCTCTGAACCTTCTGTACACGAGGGTTGTCATATTGCACATAGTATTATTTCACATTCATTTAAAGTGTCGCAGTTTGCAGGTTTTAAATGTTCACAGTTGTATTTCAGTATTGCACTTGATTACAATCTAGTAGCTGCCATCAAATTGTCTAGATTGTCCAGGGCCTAGAACCTAGGTCTTTGCTGTGTTCTGGGCCTGAATGGCCCTAGGGTAGAAGCTGAGCTTCAGTCTATTTGTCCTTGCGGACATGGTCCTGAACCGCCTGCCTGAGGCGGTTGTTGTTGAATGCTCCTATAATGTAACTCTAAATGACAATCAGAGCAATTTGAATTGCGTGTGTGCAGCCTTTTGCTCAAAAGTTATCAACGTTTCATTTTCAGAGTCTCTTTTGACAATCTCTTAAGGGGCTGTTTTCAGTCAGAGCTGTTCTGAAAGTGTCTCAGCGGCCTGTTCTGAGAGTGCACTGTTTTTTCTGTTTTTCTGCACTGTTTTTTGCATTCGTTCTCAAGTTATATCAAAGTGTTGTTTTCTGCCTTTCTGGAGCACATTTTAAATGATTGCGACCTTTGTGAAATACTTGGTTATGGAAAATAAAAGTGCAATATGTCCTCTTTACCTACCAACAGAACAAAGGACCTGACAATTATCTTTCCTCGTCCAAACTACAGCATAAAAATTAACTTGGGTTTTGATTTGTCTAGGACATTCAAGAACCCGACGTTGACTGGGAGGGAGCAGTGCTGACTGACGAAGCCCCACACAGAGGAATAGTGGTCCCAGAGATTGAGTGCCCCATATCAGAGTTGGAGATGACAACACTTCAGTCTGTGGTGATCCCCCTGTCTCCTTCAGACTACCATGGACGGGATCATATTATCCAGGCCCTGCAACACCTGCAGCAAACCATTGTATAGGCCTGGATGGCCAACAGTTGGAAAAAGTCAACCCAAACTGTAAGAGAAAAGACATTGACCCATGCACAATTTCAAGAATTAATACAATTTACACTTGAAAAATAACATTTTTTCATGGCCACTATTCCTGTCATTAAAGTGATGTATAACTTGTATTTTACTTGGAAGTGAAATCTGTGTGCTACAGGCAATGTTAGTTTGGTCAGCAAATGATATAAGCTCATTTTTACATAGGAAATCTAAATAATCTAGATCCAGGGGTAATCTGTCCAGTGCTCGCTGCAATCTTGATTGCACCCGCTCCAGAAGCTGGTCTGTCAGAATGTCCTGTAACAGCATTGCATTGCAATTGCATTGCATTGTGAAGCATTGCTTCAATCTGTCCCACTAGTCCAAGTTGTTGTTGTTGCTGCTGTGACGTGATGTAAACAAAAGGCCGAATTGTAGCCCCCCCGCCAGCACGGAGGAGCCGTGACAAAAACTAGACCGAAGCGTTTAACTGATCCACACAGCTCAGCCCCCCCGTCACCTTTGTGGTGTTTATAGAGTTTTATATTTCTGTTCAGTGTAGATGAGCTTCATAGCTGTTTCTCAGTAGCCATGGTCTGACTTATTTCTCCCTTTTTCTAACAGTTGAAATGTGTTCTGGTCCTGATGTCCCTCTGTGCACCAACATCATCCAGTTGCACCGGTGGAAGCTGAGATACTACACGGTAAGAGCAACTGCCCTGTACTTTGAGCCAACATGGTTGCCACTGTACTTTGAGCCAACATGGTTGCCACTGTACTTTGAGCCAACATGGTTGCCACTGTACTTTGAGCCAACATGGCTGCCACTGCGTTATACTCTGAGCCAACATGACTGCCACTGCACTGTATTTTGAGATAACATGGCTGCCAGTGTACTTTGAGCCAGCATGGCTGCCACTGTACTTTGAGCCAACATGGCTGCCACTGCGTTGTACTCTGAGCCAACATGACTGCCACTGCACTGTATTTTGAGATAACATGGCTGCCCTGTACTCTGAGCCAACATGGCTGCAGAACTGCCTGGAGGTGATGTAACGAAAGGCCGAATGAAGCAGCAGAGCCCAGCAGCCTGTTCGCAGCGCTCTGTTGCCGTGACAACAATGGACCGAAGCGTTTCTGATCCGAGCCGTTCTGCCCTTTTTACATTTTACTCACCTTTACTTTCTGAAGTCCGACTCGACCCAAAAACAAACATTTTGCTGTGCTGCTGTTTTTAAAAAATGTTTTTGATTGTTTAAAATGTTCATAGTGTAATGTGTTTATGTATATGTTTGTGTGTCTAATTTTTCTCTGTTAAGTTCCAATTCTGACAGTGACGCATTGGAGAATGTTGTGGTTAACCAAATGACCAAACCAGAATAGGCCTGCATTAAAGTCTTAACTATATACTGTATATTCTTTTTACATTTTTTAATATACAGTCCATCAACCATATATTTAGGGTGGTGGTGTCATGGTTGGGTGGAGGGTGGTGGTGTCATGGCTGGGTGGAGGGTGGAGGGTGGGTAGAGCATGTTTGGGTGGAGGGGTGCCAAGTCCTAACATGAAGACATGGAGGCTACAGCAGTAGTAGATTAGCTGACTATTAGTATAAGATAGGATAATGAATAAATCTGTTCAATGGGCATTTGCCTACTGTTAATCAGTAGCCTGTATGGTGTATATGAAGATGTTATAGCAGAGCTGCCAAGTCTCACGCAATCACCGTGAGACTCACGCATTTCAACCAGTTCTCACGCTCTCACGCCGCATCTCTATTTCTCACGGCGAGAAATAAAAATTGTTTTACGGGACTTTTATTTTTGAAATTCCTTGAAAGAAAGCTACCGGACATGAGTTTCGTGGCATCTTACTGCACGCGCGTTAACTTGAGTCTGCAATCGAAGCGGCAGGCGAGCGCTGATGGAAGAACCTGTGTTCACGTGAGCTGCAAGAACGTAGCAAGCAGTGTTGCCAGATTGGGCTACTTTTGGTCACACTGGACGGGTGGATTCGGCAGCTTTTAGGCCGGTTGGGCTGGACATTGTCAATTCCGTCTGGCAACCGTGGTAGCAAAATATGTGCATACATTACAACATCGTATCTGGTAGCCTACTGGACTGGGTTGCACCAATATGGCGTAAGTCATTACTAAATGCAGGCATTTAGTAGTTAGTTTCAAACTAGTTGTTTACTAATTTCGGTTGCACCACGCCAATCTTTTGCCAATCTTAGCTAATACTCCGTTTTGGTAACTGTTTTTTGTTTCTCTACTGTAACATAACCAGGTACATTAATAATAATAATAATAATAATTAATAATTACAATTTACAATACAAATACAACAATTGGGGGTCCCTCAAAAAAAAATCGGGCGCGCTGCGCGGTGCACAATCACCCGCCAAGCCCTCATTCTGACCCAGGAAAAACCCAAGTATGTACTGTATAACATGATAGCCATCTATGAGAAATGCACTGTATATAAGATGATGACCACGGGTCTTTCTGCTGCTGACCAAGGGGCTGAGTCCTGTTGATGGGGCCAATTTTTCTTTTAGAGTCTGTAGGCTACTGTATTTGTTTATTAAGATTTCATAAATATGATATATTGTCTGAATTTTTTTCTTGTTTTATAAAATGTTATTATTTATTATTTTCATTTCTTGTGCTGGTTTATTATGAACAACATGTAAAATTGCAAGAAACTAGCACAAATAATTGGGTGGGAGAGAGGGGCCGCCGCTGCCAAAACGTGCACAGTTTTGGGTCGACCACCGCCAAAAAATCTCACTCCAAACTTTTGGTGAAACTTGGCAGCCCTGCCGGGAAGTTATGTTTCAAACCCCGAGAGCATGCATAAATGTCTATCCGGAAAGAGTGCACTCTCCTCGGCCGCTGCACGCGCCTCTCCTCGGTAACACGGAGGAACGAAAAGCTTACAGCACCGCGTATTCCCAGGCGGTCTCCCATCCAGGTACAGCACGGCCCAACCCTGCTTAGCTGCCGAGAAAAATACATTTCACAGATAATTTGTTCAGTTGGTTATTTACATTATTCACAAAACACATACAGATACGATACGTAAATAACACAGTGAGACATGACAGACAGCACAAAACAGAATGTGGGACAGACATAGAATAGACAAAAGACGACAACAAAAAAGACCAAGTAGCATACCAGGTCTTATCTATGCCTGGCAGCCCTTGGTCAAATCAGAAAAATCATAACGTCAAACATAACAAATAAACCATACGCAAAATAATCCAAACAAAAAAGACAATAAAGAATGATAAAGCAAAGGATATGACACATAAAAAACGGGTGATTCATGACAGACAGCGCAAAAAAGTGGGACAGACACAACCCTAACCCTAACCCTAAACCCTAAACCTAAACCAGAATAGACAAACCAACATGAGACCAAGTAGCATACCAGGTCTTATCTATGCCTGGCAGCCCTTGGCCAACTCAGAAAAAAACATAAAACAAACATAAACACTGACTCAAAACCAAACACAGATACTAATCCTCTATATTAAAACCTAACATCCCTGATCCCGTAATAGTCACCAAAGTGCTATTATTGACAAAGTGTTTACAAAAATCTGCTTTCCCCAGTGTGTGCACTAACCTAACATCCTTTTTAAATAGTGACACAAACAACTCCCACACCCTGGTAACTTTCCCCTCATAATGTGCTACATTCCTCCTACATACAATTGCATACCTTACGTGACTCAACAAAAAATTAACCAAATCTACGTTCACTTCTTTCTTTTTTCCCACCACCCCAAACGATAACAATTCCTTCCATTCAATCTCATTCATGACGGTAACCCCACAGTGTACACTTAACAACCCCTTTACTTTCACAAATAAGACAGACAAACTTGGACATTCAACAAAAAAGTGGTCAAAATGTTCATCCCTCCCTTTACATACATCACATACCCTACCTACATTCCTATCCATTTGGTGCAATACAACATTTGTGTAAACCCTATTGTGCCTAATCTTAAAATCATTGTGCTCACATTCTACGCTATTATATTTCACACCCAAATTTGCCCATACCTTTCCCACATCAATACCTTCAAAAACCCTTTCCCACACCTTCTCTGACGCTGGCCTCACCAACCCATCACCCAGTAAATCCATGTATATCCCTTTCGTTTTCACATCCTCAAACTTGACCTCTAAACCTTTCCTTTCTACCCTTAATTCTACCATCCTTTTTTCCTCACCTGCCTCTCCCTGTCCTAACATTAACGTTTTCCATTCCCTACTTATACTGTCCCTAATTCTATTATACACTCCTGCAATCCCACCTATTCTTATATCCCTATTCACTGCCCTTATTCCCTGCACTATCTCCTGCTCTGTTTTGAAATTGTTCTCTGACACTAAATGTTTTACCTGTCTAAACCCTGCCTGTTCAAAGTGCTTACTAACTATCATCTTGCTATTGTACTTTATCTTGGGGTTAAAAAAGATGGGCTGATTTAAAACCTCATCTTTCCCTACACACTTGTACCTTACCTGCTCTAAATATTTCCCCCATGCCTCAAACACCTCTCTATAAAACAGTGACATTCCCTCATACCGTGGTTTATTAAAAACCATTAAAAGACCATTCACACCACACCCTCCATATCTGTGCAAATAATCCTCAAAGAAACCCATCCAACAATATTCATCCCTACCATACAAAAACTTTTTCACAATTTTGACCCTAAGTGCCCTTTTCTTCACTTCTATATCTATCAGTTTTAACCCCCCATTCTTATAACTATTTATTAACACCCTGTGCCTAATTAGTGCCTGCTTGCTATCCCACAAAAAACTATTTATCACCCCATTCAATTCTTTCGTGACCCACAAAGGTAAATCTAGTGCACTCAACACATGGTTTACCTTTGATAGGATCAGGCAGTTTATTACCGTCACCTTTCCCCTTAGTTTCAGTTTTCTCCTTCTCCATGAATTCAGTGTTTGTTTCACCCTGTTCAAAATCCCTGTCCATGTTACATCCCTTGCTTCTTTTTCATTCACACCCACATTCACTCCTAGCACTTTTATCATTCCTTTTGCCACTTTCAAAGGTAAATCACATTCACTCATGTCTACACTCCCTACACACAGTATTTCTGACTTCTCTACATTCATTTTGGCCCCTGATGCTTTCCCATATACTTCTAATAACTTGACTACTCTCTTCACACTGTCTACATCCCTAACTGTTATGTTTGTGTCGTCTGCATACTGATGTATTAACACTACGACCGCCGCGGATCGCGACCTTATTCAATCGCGATGAGGTGTGATTCAGCACTATGATAGTTTAACATAGAGAAGAGTGTACTGACGCACAAAGATCGCTGGAGGGCGATGTCACACAAGGCCGTCTGCCAGGCTCCCACTCCTTTTCCCAGAATGCATTTCGCACCGGCAAGCAGAAGGCGATTTGAATCCTCCATTTTTTTTCAAAAAAAAAATGCTGTGATTTTGCCTTTACAAGTGTTACCATGTCATTTTATGAAGTTTTAATATGTTTTCAGGTGAGAAAGTACCAATATATATTCCCAAAATGTGTCCAGTTTATCAAAATAACCCGTATATCTCCTCTGACGATTTTCGTCGTCGAATTCGCTAGCATGCGTTCGTAAATTCGCCATGGAAATCTGGTTAGCACCCATGGAATGCCTCTTGTCCAATCAAATTACCTGGTCCCTTTATGACGTTGAACCCGGTGTGCGCTCCGGCGCTCTCATAGCGAATTTACGAACGCACCCTGCGGTTTCACTTTCAAGATCTAATTTTTTTTGCATTGGAAAACACTTACAGAGTGAACTGTCATAATGAAAACATGACAAAGCCATTTGACTATCTTGTTCATAAACAATGGTGTCAGGACTTTTCATTTTGATGACACTGACAACTGTTGTGCAAATGTTAATAGTGATGTGAGAAATGCACCAAAGCGACTGAGAAAACTGTATTATACACAACAGTGTTGTGTTGTGTATATGTGAGTGAGACTGTGGTCTACAGTGATATACAGAAAAAACATTATATTGTAGTGACCGCTCGTTAGTGAGCAGAGTATTCGTAATTCACGGCGTTCCAGCCTGTACAAAGCACTGTTGATATGTTTGTGTTTACTCAATCACCCAGGTTGCTTAGCGGGTGATATGACGGGATATAAGTGGGACAAAGATGGATGAATGTTGTTGTTGTCAGTACGCATGCAGAGAGTGAGAATAAAGCACATGATTGTTTTTCTACCGGCAAACCGACTACATCGTCCAGTTATTGCCGTCACTCCTACATTGGTGACCCTGACATTCTCTCGAACGTTTTCGGAGATCATTTGAACATGACAACAAACGCAGTTTCACTCAAGCTGCCCGTTTTTTGGGAACAAAATGCCAACGCATGGTTTGCACAAGCTGAAGCTCAATTCGCCCTCAGGGATATTACCGTGGATCATACCAAATACTACTACGTGGTAGCAGCTTTAACCAATTCAACGGCAGCGAGAGTGGTGAGTCTTATTGAAAACCCACCGGCACAGCACAAATATGTTACCTTGAAGGCGCACCTCATAGATACGTTTTGTTTGTCTGAATCTGAACGTGCACGCCAGCTCCTCTCTCTCCCTGGGCTCGGTGACACGAAACCCTCTGAACTGATGGACCACATGCTAGCTTTGCTGGGCGACCATCAGCCGTGTTTTCTTTTTAAAGAGCTTTTTCTGCAACAGTTACCAGACCAGGTTCGTTTTTCAATGGCTAATTCCATCAAAACAGACTTTCGTCAGCTAGCCAAGGAAGCGGATATATTTTTCTCAGCTGGGAAGAAGTGTTTTACAGCCACCATGGATGAGTTTGGGTTCCAACCACTCTCCATCTCCGCTACTGCTGTGGCCCGACGGGTGAGGCCGTCGGGGTTGTGCTTTTACCATATGAAATTCGGGGACAAAGCTAAGAAGTGCCTACCACCATGCAACTACAGTGTGTCGGGAAACGCACAGGCCGCCACTCATTAGCAGCTGTGGGTGCCGGCCATTCTGCAGGCTTGCTGTACGTCACTGACTCCCTCTCCGGCCGCCGTTTTCTGTGTGACACAGGTGCCCAGGTGAGCGTGCTGCCCGTATCGGCAATAGACATTAAAACAGGGAAACAAGGACCCTCCCTTGAGGCTGCCAATGGCAGTGCTATCGCTACCTTCGGCAGGCGCACTGTGGGTTTGTGTTTTGCTGACCAGCGTTTTACCTGGAGTTTTGTGTTGGCCAAAGTGTCTACTCCCCTCTTAGGCGCTGACTTTCTCTGCGCTAACAGCCTCCTGGTGGACGTGGGGAACCGCCGACTCGTCAACGCTGAGACATTCGGCTCTTTGTCATGTGAGCGCAGTGACGCAGCCACAATGAAGCTGTCCAGTGCTGTCTCGCCGGCTGACGATTTTTCTCCTCTTCTATTGGAGTTCTCAGACATCACAACACCTACCTTCTCGGCTGCTACCACCAAACACGGCGTCATGCATTACATCTCCACGGAAGGCCCACCAGTGCATGCCAGGGCCCGTCGCCTCGACCCACACAAGCTCACCATCGCGAAAGAGGAGTTTGCAGCCATGGAGGCACTTGGCATCATTCGCCGTTCTGACAGTCCTTGGGCCTCGCCTCTCCATCTCGTTCCCAAGTCCAACGGAGGCTGGCGTCCGTGCGGCGACTACCGGCGTCTAAATGATGTCACCACACCTGACCGTTACCCCGTTCCACACATTCAAGACTTTTCAGCCCATCTAGCGGGCGCGTCTATTTTTTCTAAAGTGGATTTGGTACGGGGATACCACCAGGTGCCAGTTAGCCCTCAGGACGTCCCCAAGACAGCGGTTATAACACCATTCGGACTTTTTGAGTTTTTGAGGATGCCGTTTGGCCTCAAGAATGCTGCCCAGACCTTTCAGAGGTTGATGGACGCCATGCTGGGCAACCTCCCTTTTGTGTTTGTCTACCTAGACGATATCCTGGTAGCTAGCACGTCCAAGGCAGAGCACCTATCCCACCTCCGTCTCCTCTTCAGTCGCCTCCGGGAACATGGATTAATCATCAACCCAGCAAAGTGCCAGTTTGGACTGCCTGCCATGGATTTCCTCGGCCACCACATCACTACTGCTGGGGCGGTCCCGCTGCCATCAAAGGTGGACGCTGTGCTGCAGCTCCCACGCCCTACCAGCATTAGAGCTTTACAGGAGTTCCTGGGGATGGTGAATTTCTACCATCGATTCATCCCCCAGGCTGCCCACCTAATGCGACCCCTGTATGGGGCTCTCAAGGACAAGACCCCTAAGCACATCATCGCATGGTCCGACGAAATGTCAAAGGCATTCTCAGACACCAAGGAAGCCCTCGCGAGCGCGACCATGCTGACTCACCCCGTGCCTGAAGCTTCCGTGGCCTTGACAACTGATGCCTCAGATTATGCCGTTGGAGGCGTTTACGAACAGCTGGTCAAGGGGGTTTGGCAACCCCTGGCATTTTTCAGCCGACAACTCCGCTCCAGTGAGCAAAAATACAGCACCTTTGACCGAGAGCTCCTCGCTCTGTACTTGGCAGTCAGGCACTTCCGTTTCCTGCTGGAGGCTCGTCCATTCACAGTTTTTGTGGACCACAAACCCTTGATTTTTGCCATGGCTAAGGTGTCGGAGCCGTGGTCTGCCAGGCAGCAGCGTCATCTGGCTTATATCTCCGAGTTCACTACAGACATTCGGCATGTGGCGGGGAAGGACAACCCTGTAGCTGACTGCCTCTCTCGTGCCACTATCGGGGCTGTCCACCTCGGCATCGACTACGCCCATATGGCTGCGGATCAGGTTTCGGACCCAGACATCCAGGCATGCAGGACTGAAGTTTCTGGCCTCCAGTTGGCGGACATCCCCTTCAGTGACGACGGCACAACGCTGCTTTGTGACGTGTCCATGGAGCAGCCGCGCCCCGTGGTTCCACATGCATGGAGACGGCAAGTTTTCGAGGCCATACATGGCCTCTCACACCCAGGCAGGAAACCTTCGCAGCGCCTGATTGCGGCGAAATTCGTCTGGCCCAGGATGAAGGTTGACATTGGTGGGTGGGTCAAGACCTGCGTGCCATGCCAACGTGCGAAGGTCCATCGTCATGTTAAGGCCCCGCTGGAGCGGTTCACGGTCCCAGAAAGACGCTTCGACCATGTCAACATTGATCTGGTGGGTCCCCTTCCCGCCTCCAGGGGGTACACTCACCTTCTGACGATGGTGGACAGGACCACCCGTTGGCCAGAGGCCGTCCCACTGACGGAGACTACCACAGCTGAGGTGGCCCGCGCATTCATCGGCACCTGGGTCTCCCGGTTTGGGGTCCCCTCAGACCTTTCCTCTGATCGGGGGGCCCAGTTCACTTCTGGCTTATGGACTTCCATTACTCAGCAGCTGGGTGTCTCCCTCCACCGCACTACGGCTTACCACCCACAGGCCAATGGCCTGTGTGAACGTTTTCACCGGTCCATGAAGGCTGCCCTTAAAGCCGATCTCCGGGGCGACGGCTGGGTCGACAGGCTTCCTTGGGTGATGCTGGGACTCCGTACTGCACCTAAGGAGGACCTCCTTTCGTCCTCTGCTGAGCTGGTGTACGGCCAACCCCTCCGGGTTCCGGGGGATTTCCTCCCCTGTGCTACGGTCCCCTGGTCAGCACCAGAACAGCGAAGTGCGCTGCTGGACAAGGCCAAGTCCTTCCGGCCGATCCCTACCTCATGCCATGGCGTTCCTAAGGTACGTGTCCCGCCTGATCTGAAGGCAGCGGGGTATGTCTTTATCCGCCAAGACGCCCATCGAGCCCCTCTGCAACCGCCCTATGATGGTCCCTACCGGGTCGTGGAGACAGGCGACAAATCCTTTATTATCGACATGGGGGGTAGTAAGGAACGCATCTCGGTGGATCGCCTTAAGCCAGCTCATCTGGACTTGGACCGTCCCATCGAGGTGGCCCACCCGCCCCGCCGCGGTCGCCCCCCTGTTAAAACAGTCCCGACCCTAGCTCCTGCAGACCCCCTGCCCTGCCGTCCGAGGCCGGCCAAACGTCCGCCTGTTGTTTTTCCCCTGCCTCGGTCTCCTGTGCCTGCTCAAGGGCGCCAGAGTCGCTTTGGGCGAGTTATCAGAGTCCCTGACCGTTTTTTGGGGCCGGTTCTTGTGAATTCTGGGGGGACGTGTGTAGTGACCGCTCGTTAGTGAGCAGAGTATTCGTAATTCACGGCGTTCCAGCCTGTACAAAGCACTGTTGATATGTTTGTGTTTACTCAATCACCCAGGTTGCTTAGCGGGTGATATGACGGGATATAAGTGGGACAAAGATGGATGAATGTTGTTGTTGTCAGTACGCATGCAGAGAGTGAGAATAAAGCACATGATTGTTTTTCTACCGGCAAACCGACTACATCGTCCAGTTATTGCCGTCACTCCTACAATATACAATATTATACATATATTTTTGTTGTCAGGACTTGTTTAGTTATTGTCATTTCGCAGAGTCACCTCAATAAAGCAAATGAACAAATGGAACATTTGCGAACAGTTCTGTAACAAAACGCTGTTACTTTTCCTCACACATGTGTAAGTGGAAATCCTTGGCCTTTCCTGTGGTCCTCGCAAATAAACCAGAATAACTCGTTTCTAAAGTCAGTTCCATTCACTTGATATAATGGTTGAAGCATGGGGGATGGTAATCTAAATTCAAAGGATCTAAAACAATTGTGGCTTGTTTTTCAAATGAAGCCAACAAGGTCTTTGAATTTAGCCCTGCCATGACTAATCTCAAGTATATTGCAGGCAATAGACCTCCATTTATCCCTATACTTGTAGGGCAACTTAGAAACAATAAGCCTGAGGTTTGATGGGCTATCAAGCTCTTCCAGATAGTGCAAGTCTTGCATGGCATTGTTGCATCCTCTCAAATACAGTGCATAGGCCTGTAGTGACTTTCCATCTTCAGCCTTTATGCTTGGCCAGTTCAAGGCTTTATTTATATATATAATAACGTATGCATGTATGTAACGAGACTGCGGGAGTTTTCATTACTAACGAATGAAAGTTGATTATCATTATTAAAAAATAACTGTAATATATATTGCAATGTTGTCCCTTTCACACATAGTTCCAAGTAATTTCCTTGGAATCCCAAGCTGTGTTGACCAGGTATCGAGACACAACAGCAGGGGAGGGGTGGGGGAAGGGAGGGGAGGGAGGGGTTACATCACCCTCTGTAGAACATCTTCTATCTAATCGGCGCACTGTGCTAAAATGCAATGCAAACAAAACAACACAGGACAGACAGCAGTGCAGTGATGCGTTTTATATTATATTCTTTGAACAACAGAACGGGACAGGCGCCAGAAACTGCCATAATATACCATACATATATCTGCCATATATCGTACCTCCGTTTTATATTGAGAAATATGATGATAAATACATATAGGGCGGAGGTATGCTATGTGGTGTGTGGCTAGATATTTTCATGTAGCACTGTGACTGCGGGGGAACCCGATGTCTTTGTTCATTGATCGGAAACGATCGAGAGCCATCAACCCTCCCCCCATCAAGCGCATGTCTTATTGAGTCAACACGAGTTGACTCGCTGGAACGAGACAGACTGATACACACCACACCTCTGCCATATCATACATCGGTCCCACATGTATTTATTTACCATCATATTTTTCAATATAAAACGGTATGATATGGCAGATATATATGGTAGCCTACATTGCAGTCGTCCCGCAGTTCTAGTAGATCGCCGACATCATGTTATTTGATGTACATTTCACGGCAAGATAATTCCGATTTGTGGCAAACACCCAACAATTGTTCGTTCACTAAACATTATAACATGAACACAGTTATAGCACCAGTTCCTAGCACCTAGTTTCCTAGCACCAGGGGAGCCCCCCCTCCCAAATTTCGTTGTTTGGTACCTGTACTATATCAATGACAAATAAAGACCATTCATTCATTCATTCATTCAAACAATGACAGTTACAGTCTCGCTCAAACTGTAGCGAGATTAGGAGACTACTAATTGAGAAAAAGAAAAGAAAATACATGAAAGAAAGGAGAGAAAGAGTACAGAATGATAAATCCGCTAATGTGTGTAATGAAAAGTGTGACAATGTTGAAAGACATGATGTCATAATCAAAATATAAAACCTGGTTGGATAAAATAAGATTCTGTTGTGATTGTGTTGACATTGTTGTGATGTCAAAAGAGATCTTGGTTATGTAATGTGTAAAGTGGAGAGGAGATTGATCGGAACTGCGGGAGTTTTCATTACTAACGAATGATGGTTGATTATTATTATACAAAAATAATAGTAATAAATATTGCAATATTGTGTTATCATAGTTATGAGCTTCACAGTGATAACGTCTGTTTATTTGTCGTGAACTTCACGCCGGCCGTGCCCGTAACATCAGCAGACAATCGACTGCTGTAAGCTTGTAAGCGTTGAAACCTGCTTGGCAGCTTTGAAACCCGCTTGGCAGCTTTGAAACCCGCTTGGCTCGCTCATGAATTGGCAGCTATTGTTTGCTAATGGTAAACGATCAATAAGATTACCCTCCCCCGTGTATCAACCATCAAGTGATTGTAACTCACTTTAGAAACTAGTTCTTAGCCTACACGTTTCTTTGTCAAATACATGCTCTGCATGTTTCTCTAAAATGCATAAAGTTCCTATAAGCAGAGAAGTGGGGAAATTATTAGAGCAATCTGATGAAGCTTGAGTCAGCTGAGAACGAACTATGGAACAGATTAAATGCTATATATGGAGAGGAGATTGATTGAGACTGCGGGAGCTTTACTAATGAATGAAAGTTGATTATCATTATTAAAAAAGAATAGTAATAAATATTGCAATATTGTGTTATCATAGTTATGAGCTTCACACAGTCTGTTTATTTGTCGTGAACTTCACGCCGGCCCTAACATCAGCAGACACATGAACACAGTGAGGATTCAAACCAACAAAAATAATTAATACACATCATTTCATTTATAATGTGCAGTAAACAAACAAAATAATGTATACTCTCTGCAATTGGCTACTATACAATGGTGCCAAAATCAACTATCCAAATATGAATCTGCGTATATCTATGTACAACCTTGATTGAACCAAGATTCATAGACAGATTGTCCCTTTTGCATATCATCATAATAGGCATTCGTGTCATCATGGTCTTTACACATTACATAACCAAGATTTATTTTGCAATCACAACAATGTCAACACAATCACAACAGAATCTTATTTAATCCAATCAGGTTGTATATATAATCTATATATATAATCTATATATTGGTTTCAATATACCTCCATAGCAGTCTACAGTCTAATTTAGGTATATATATAATTACATTATGAGAACATCAGTATTTTTACGCCTTTGGTTGTATTGTCTGAACGAACATTGATTGGGAGACATACTGTACAGTTTATCATTTTCATAACTGTCTGCACATATACATATCTTATTTTGATTGTTATTGTAGCCTATATATAAACACAAATATCAGTCTTATGCACTGTGTCTCATTCAGCACTGAAGCCTGAATTTGAGCACAGTGTGTGCCCCCTTGCTACCTCTGCTGATATAAAAGAGAATTGCAGGCTTGGAGAAAAAGATGGCAGCCACAAATACACAGACACACACAGAAATACTGCTAAAACGCTTTATACTAACTCGATTTTGAAAATGTAAAAATGCTGGGTGGTAGAACGCACATATCTAGGAAAAGTCATGAAAGGAGGGTCCTGAAATGTGATCGAGTGCAAAGGTAGAATTTTTTTTGTACTCACTGGTGCTGTTTAACACCTCACGGCTGTTCTAGTGTTAAACTCCTCCCACCCCCTGAATGTGTTTGTCTGATTTTAACAACGTCGCCAGTGGCTCTGCTGTAATGCTATACAGCAGACTGGACAACGGACAACCCTGCCTAACTGATCTTTCTAAACTAAAACTATCTGTCAAAACTCCACTACACTTTACCCTACTCTTTGCACAACTATACAGTAACCTAATCCACTGAACTATCCTCTCCCCAAAACCAAACTTCTCTAACGTCCTAAACATAAACTCATGCTCTACTCTATCAAAAGCTTTATTGAAATCTACACTCAACACTATCCCTCCCTCTTCCTTCATGTGTTTCACTGTATCCCTGACTGACCCTATTGTATCCGCTATATCTCTTCCTGGTATGCTATACGCTTGAGTCGATGACACTATGGACCCTACTACTGACTTAATCCTATTGGCTAAAATCTTCGCTAACACTTTGTAATCTGTATTCAATAAACTAATCCCTCTGTAATTCCCTAACTGTAACTTACTACCCTTCTTGTATAATAAAGTAATTAACCCTGTTGCCATCGACTCACTAACCTTCTCTACCCTTTCCATTTCCTTATAAACCTTCAACATAATCTTACTAAGCACTGCACTAAAACACTTGTAGAATTCACCTGGTAAGCCATCAGAGCCCGGGCTTTTGCCATTATTTGAGCTCTGAATGGCTAAGGTGACCTCCCCCTCTGATAAATCCCTATCACACCCTTCCCTGTCACTATCTGCTAACCTATGCTCAACTGTCCCTAAAACTTCTCCTACACTGTCATTGTCTACACTACCTTTTTTGAATAAATTCTCATAATACTCCTGCACTGTCTCCAAAACCCCTACATAGTCCTTCACTATCTCCCCTTTCTCATTCTCTATCTCTTCTATGTATGTTTTCCCCTGCTTCTGCTTCTCTAACCCTAAAAAGAACGCTGTGCATTTCTCCCCTTCTACTGTATACTGTGCCCTACTCCTAACTATAGCCCCTCTACACTTCTCCTTTTCATACGCTTCTAATTCCCCCCTAATCTCCATGTATTTCACTACGCTTCTATCTGGGTCCCTGTCTATTTCTTTTAGTTCCTCATCCATCCTCCCTCTCAATACACTTTCTTTTCTCTTTCTATCCTGACCTCGTTTTCTACAATAACTAATACTTAATTGTTTTACCTGTCTCTTAACACACTCCCACCATTCACACACATTCTCTTCATACATTCCACACTTCATTTGCTCACTAATATGCTCATTCACCATATCCCTATACTCACTCTCCCCTAATACCCTCGTGTTCAAACACCACACACCCCCCCCTTTTCCTGTGTGCCTACCCCCTAAGTGAAACGTGATTGCTGCGTGATCGCTGTACCCCGTGAATTTGTGTTGTATATCTCCTATTTCCTTTTCTATCCCCTGTGACACTAAACATAAATCTATTCTACTCTGCTTCAAAACCCCACTAACTACCTGTCTTCTCGAAAACTCTCTCTTACTTGTGTTCCTAACTCTCCATACATCTATTAAATTTCTCTGCTCTATCATTTCTAATAACCCTCTCCTAGCTGAATCTGTCTTAAAACTATCTACTCTATAAACATCCATCTTAGTGCAAAATACATTAAAGTCACCCACCAAAATACAATTCCCTGTGCAGTGCAAGCCCAGTTCTACAAAAAAATCCCTCTTTTCAACCTCTCTATTTGGTGCATACACATTAATTAATCTAAACATAACATTATTTATATTAAATTCTATCCCTATTACCCTACCCTTCCCGTCATTCAAAACCTCTCTTACATTCTCTACCATATTCTCTTTAATTAATATCGCTACCCCACATGATTTATTCGTCCCATTATTTGTAAACAGCATACCCCTCCATTTCCCCTTGATTTCTGTCATTTTGGTGTCTGTCCACTTTGTCTCCTGCAGTACCAGAACATCAGATGTGAAAGTCACCAGCACCTCCTCCAGCTTCTCCATGTTATTGAGCCCATTGATGTTTATGGAGGAAAGCGTGACCATTGAAAACAAGTGTAGGAGGATAAATATGTTTACTGCCATTTTTTATTTCATTTCTTCTTTCCCTCCACGTTCTGCTGCTTTGATTTGCGCTTTAGTTTCCCCGCTAAAAGCGCCCTCTTCCTCCCTCCCACTATCGTCAACAGCTCAGACTCGTCTTGCTCCCCGCACCCATCGTCACTGTTTGTTAACATCTTTTCAGATGCTTTCGGGGGGGGGCTTACGGATACGGCCCATCGTATCCGTAAGTTCATGGGGGTTCCCTCCTTTGATTTGTTGCCTGCCTCTTGTGCTTCTCTCGGGCGCGCGACTCTCGGGGGCAAAGGCTCTTGTTGGGAACCTCTCCCCCCGGTCGTCTGTGCGCTCCCTTGCAACTCCGATGCCTGGGTTACCCCCATAAAGCTGTCGAGGCTCGACCCCATGCCCCTCCCTTCCCGCTCTCTCCTGTCAGTCCCGACCACCTCGTGCTCTGAGTCTCTGACACAGTCTGAGCTGTCAACGATACTCCCTCCTCCATCCCCTCTTCCTCCTCTCCCTCGCTCTTCTCTTCCTCTTCTCCCTCGCTCTTCTCTTCCTCCTCTCCCTCGCTCTTCTCTCCCTCTTCTCCCTCTCCCTTCTCTCCCTCTCCCTTCTCTTCCTCTTCCCCCTTTCCCCCCTTCCCTTCTTCCTCCCTCTGTCTAAAAAACGTGGATGGACTCGTCACTACTTCCTCCTCCTCCCTACACTTACATTGGGATTCCAGGTCCCCACACCCCCTGCACTTGTTTTCAAAAGTTGCGCATTCCCTCGCATAATGCCCGCTGAGCCCACACCTTCTGCACTTGAACTCGGGACATTCCCGTAGGATGTGCCCTGGCTGCAGACACATCCTACACACCTTCACCTGTCTGTCATGAATCACCCGAAAGAAATCAGACCCATTGTCCGTCTCGAACTTGGTCGAGTACGGCAGTGATTTTACAACATCATTAAATTTCACTTTTACAAACCGTGTTCCTTCGCATATGCTGGTCCCCGGCCACATCCTCCTCTTTATCGGGGAGGCCGCGTGCACCCCCCAGTCTGTTAATTTCCTTAGAATGTCCCCGTCCTTTGTGTAGACCGGTAGTCCGATGAAGGACACCACCATTTCGTCCCCGCACAGTTCCCTCGCCATGACCCTCGTCTCCTTGATCTTGAAGCCGTCGAGCAGCCTCTCTTTCCTCTTCGGATGGCTCATCGTGATCTCGTACTTATTTAATACTATGTATCTGCAGCCCACGACGAGCCCGCACACCTCCTTCGTCGCCCGGAGCAGCGCCATCATGGTCACCTTCTCCTCGCCGACCAGCTCCACCGCCACCGTCAATTCCTTGCTGTAGGCTGGCACCTCTCGCTCCTCTCTCCTCTCTCCCTCTCGTTCCTCTTTCTCCGCTTGCGCCCTCGCTTCCACCGCCTGTTTCTTCCTCGCGATTCTCTCTCTCTCCTCTCTTATTTCATCTCTCACTTTCTGTCTCTCCATCTCCTCTCTTTCTTTCTCTCCTTCTTTCGCCTTGCCTGTGTCCGTGTTCTTAGCCGTGTCGTCTGTCGTTCCGCGTGCCTTTACCATATTGAGCTGTCCGAGTACAAACAAAACGAAAAAACAAAAATATCCCCCCTAACAGCAAGCTGCTGGGGGAATAAACTCTCACACACTGACTCTCCTTTCACTCACACAAACTACACAAATATTCAAACACTTAACTCTCATGCACACAAACAAATTCCAAGAGCTCACGCTGCTATCCCAAACTTTTTACGACAGGTCGTATTCAGACTGGTATGGCCGTGAGCAAGAGGACCATGACCCTAAGCATCCATATGCCTGTGCCTGGAGCACTCTTGTTCATGGAACTTTATTATAGTGTATGCATGTTATTTAATTATCTTGTATCCACCTAAGGTGACTAAGAGTAGCCTGAGAACATTGGAATGCTTAGAAGTTAGTGACATTACATTAAATCCATGACAGGAGCCGATCAAAATCCTAAACTGCTTTCCAAAATGTGCATTTCATGGACAAATTCATGTTTGCAAAAAAAACAAACATGAAAATAACATTTCCACATCATCTTCAATGCAAAAACAATAATTCCCACATAAAAGGTGCATTGATAATGTATATTTGAAATCTTAATCTCAAAGACCAACGTTAAGAATATTAACCTTTTTTCCATGATGCATTGCTGTATTTTACCATGACAAGCAACTAATCCTGCTGATTTGATCAAGACAATTTATTAGCTTAGTCTGTTGGGTCAAGCTGCCATAGGAGCTCTCCCCCTTCTACACCCCAGAGCCTCAACCTTGATATGAGCTCATCAAAACAAAAAACGCTGCAATACCTTGCCATCACAAGGACAGAACGTCCCCGCTCTACAGTCATGTGTGAGGAATAGAAAGCGACAAGGGATTTCCCCCTCTATCTATTGTTTTATTCAGCCCTACAAAGCTCAAACTTATTTGACAGCAGATGGAGATCTCAAAGCAGACATTTCTGATACAGATAATGAAACTTTGTATTGTACAACTGAAATGTGTTTAATGAAGAACTGGATGAATTAACATAACGAGGAACAATCCGTGTCATTTGCACACACAAAAAAAACTAAGAAACATACAGAGACAGAAGACATTAGCAGCAACATTCCTGGTGGTGCCCCCCCAAAACACAGCACAAGCATTACCCTCTAAAAGTAAATGTCACAAAATGTACAAAAACCAACAAAAAAAACACACAAAAACACTAAAAAAGCCAGTCTGTTAGCTTGAAGTTCTTCTTTTATGCTGAATGTCGAAACATCTCGGCTCGTCCTCCTACAAAAGTTATCGGGGGGGGGGGGGGGGGCATATTTAAGGGCACAGGGTTTAAATCAAAGAAGTACAGCAAAACATTTTTATTTTTTTTAGCACTTTACATTTTGCTTCAGTAACCAAACTGGCTGACAGTAAAATATTACTTACACATTTTCCAGGGAAGGGTCTTTGGAGCACGGGGTCCAGGGATAAGGTTGTTAGTAGTGCTCAACTCGGGCCTGTAAAGGAGGATCAGTTTGTTAGGATAGAAGGAAGGTGTTCTCAGCCCTGTAAAGGAGGATAGAAGGAAGGTGTTCTCAGCCCTGTAAAGGAGGATAGAAGGAAGGTGTTCTCAGCCCTGTAAAGGAGGATAGAAGGAAGGTGTTCTCCGGTTTGACATTAAATCAACTGCTCCAGTTTGAACAGTTCACATGATAAATACCCTATGAAGTAAGCATCCTGTGGAGGAGAAAGAGAATAAGACATTGTATTGTGTGGTGGAAAAATTAAAGATGAGTTACACACCTGTTCTGATCGATCAGGTGTGTGGACACGCCCCACACGAAAGGTGACGCAACGTCATCTGCCTCTGCAACAACAGAAACAGCATTATTATTACAACATCATACAATAACCTTTCCTTGTTCCACACCCTGCTGGGCATGCTTTGAAAATTAAATGGTTGCCCGAATTAGGTACAGCTCCCCAATGCATTCAGTTATGCATAGAAATGATCAGTATGTCACTTAATTAGCACGGCATCTGTACATCTGAAATTTGCATTGGCTCAAGTGTGCATCAACTTCACACTGGGATATTTAGTCACTCACATTTAAAGTCATAAAAGCAACTTTGGGCTTGAATTAATCACAGGCCCAGCTCACTAGAGTACTGACCTTTATCCCAGTCCTCCTCACATTTGGTGTTTGGTATCCAGGTGCTGACAGGGACGTGCCGTCGGGTGTGACAAAGTGGACAGTTAACGACATGTATGGTGTCATGTTAACTGACAACCACATCTCCGTTGTCAGCGAATAGCTGTCTGAATCCCGACAGCAACACTTGAAACAGACATATCTCCCATCCGTGCAGCTGTTAATGGGTGTTTCAGTTTGAGGTGCAGTGTAGAGTGTAGATTAGTTCCCATTAGTGTTCCCATCTCTGTCCGTCATCTTTTTCATGCAAATCTTGCAAATAGGCTAACCTTGTCCAAATCTGCAGGCAGCAGTGATATTTTTGTTGTCATCTTTTTTTTCTCTTTCTCTAACCTGAGGTGGAATGTGCAACACCCCAAAAGTAAAATATGATAATTATTTCTCTGACCAGCAGCGCTGTGACACAATGTGAACTGACAAACAGTGCTTAATTTTGCAGTTTGATAGATAATGGAGCAGAAACATGTAGTGAAACATTTTGAAAAGCACACCATAGGCATTTTCAAATCCCGCAGGATACCGCAGATTACCATTATACCGGCCAACCGGTAGATGTCCATTCAGCATTATTCAGTAGGCAGCTGTAGAGTTTTCCCCCTTCTATTTTGCAAAGCAAAGAAGGGAGCAAATGTAACAGGTTTCTGAGTGATTAGGCCAAGTTAACATGAAACAAATGAAAAATCCCATGGCAGAAACATTTGATTGACCCTATATGTCAGGATGTTCTGAACTAGCAAGATCAGGTAGGCCTACTTGCACTTCTAGTCATAGACCAGATGAACAGGTGATTCCATGGGCTGAGCATGATCTCAAATTGATGTAGGCGAAATCACTGAACAGCATATCCACATGCATAGCCTCATTTGCATGCATGAATGCTGACAGCAAGCCTCATCACACAATTCCTGCAGATTTTTCAGGTGCACAAACTGTGAATCCCCCGTTCTACCACATCCCAAAGGTGTCCTATTGGATTGGGGAGGCCACTGAAGAACACTGAACTCATTGTCACGTTCATGGAACCAATTTGAGACAACCTTTTGCTTTGGGATATGATGCGTTATCACGCTGGAAGTAGCCATT
Organism: Nansenia antarctica; assembly: GCF_963989245.1. NCBI lineage: Eukaryota > Metazoa > Chordata > Actinopteri > Argentiniformes > Microstomatidae > Nansenia > Nansenia antarctica. Next base: position 23,454,447 of record NC_137691.1, read on the forward strand.
AGAAGATGGGTACATTGTGGCCATGAAGGGATGCGCAAGGTCAGCAACAATACTCAAACAGACTGTGGCATTCAAGCGACGATTGATTGGTATTAACAGGACCAAAGTGTGCCAAGAAAACATTCCCACCCAAACCATGAACACCACCTGAATGAATGAGAAGGCGTACAGATGTTCCTAATAAAGTGTTTGGTGAGTGTATATATGTCTACAGTAACATGCATAGGCCTAGGCCTACATCTCATTTCAACTATGCAACATCATCAGCTGTTGGGAGAAGGATGGGGGGGCCAACAAGTCATGTAGGCCTAAATCTAATATGCACATATCTGGTTCACTTCACCACTTGTGTGACTTGGAAGTTGACTATATGACATCTAACTGTACCTGGCTCACTAGGAGTTCTCCAGCATACATACTGTGGAGCAACCTGGCAAGTATGTCCACTATACACATCATCGTGATGGCATGTATGTCAATCAAAGCAGCTCGGCTGGCCCCCACTACAATGACTGGATGTGTGGGGCCTCTTGCAGACTGGATCATGTGTGGGGCCTCTTGCAGACTGTATCATGTGTGGGGCCTCTTGCAGACTGTATCGCTATCGAGCTAGCCAGGCTTCCCTGGGACACAGACGTCTGCTACATGTTGCTCTCTGTCTCGGCTTGCAACACTCCTCAGACTCAGGGATGTGGAGGTCTGCCCCATGGTCATGGTCGTGATGACGAACATCTCCACACTCATTGACGAAGGGGGGTGTTTAGCTAAGCTACAAGACAACTATTCAACCTTCATTCAACCAGGCTGGGGGAATTGTCAGTAACTTGGTTAGTTAGCTAGCTAGCTAATGAAAATCCACGGGTGCGTTCGTAAACTCGCTCTGAGAGCACCGGAGCGCACCCTGGGTTGAACGTCATAAATGTATCAATGTGCACACACACACTTGGTCGCCATTCACAAAGCTGAACTTTATTCGTCTCGTTGTACATTCAACATGCAGTAGCTGGTATAGCGCCCCTACAGACCACTATCGGTACATCTCCCTTTTTCTAAGGATTAAGATGAAGTTGATCTCAGAGAATAACAGTTCACAGATATTACAAGTCTATATCTATAGCTTAGCATACGTACTAGAATTCTCAAGATGTACTCTCCAGCTTGTACAAATAAACAATGTAACGGTACTCTAAACAGTACAATTATTACACTTCTCTTACCTCTTTCCTTTTTTTTTTTTTTTCAATGAAAACAAACTGTAATGGAACCATGCAGCATCAATTCACAAATAACCTGAGTCCAGAAACAAACAGTAATGACCCTGAGAACAGAACTCCAAGTCCGCAATAAAAAATAAAATAAAAATAATAAACCCACCCTTTCTGTGCGTGTTATTAGCACTCCTCTACAAGTCTCCTAGGTTTGACAATGGACCTACTCGGCCTTTGAACCCGCTCCACCCCAGGGGAGGGTGACTCGACAGGAGGGCTGTCCGTGTCTGATTGAGTATGCCCCCCTTCTATTTGCTCTCCCGGAGTCTCCCTGTCATTGCCATTCTCTGCAGGCTGTGGTTCTGGGCGTGGAATCTTCAACAGGTGTCTCCGGTTCCTGCGGATTGTATTGCCATTCTCGGTAAGTACCTCGTATGATCTTGGAGCAGTCTCTTTAAGGACCTGTGCGACCGGTCCCCATCTTCCTTCGCATCTGACTCTCACTAGGTCCTCTCGTTCAAGAGGTCCCAAGGGCCGTGCTCTTTTGTCATAGGCACGTTTGGACCGGTCCTCTCTCTGTGTGGACCGGTGCTCTCTCTGTGTGCGGTGGACAGCGCGCTGGAGCAGGTGCCCTGCTGACGGCAGCTTTGTCTTGAGCCTCCTGTTCATCAGCAACTCTGCTGGTGAGCGGCCACCTTCCAGCGGTGATGCTCTGTAGTTGAGGATGCCAGGTACGGGTCCTCACCCGCTTCCGCTGCTTTTCTTAGCAGTCGTTTCACGATTTGCACTCCCTTTTCCGCTAGACCATTTGACTGCGGGTACAGTGGGCTTGAGGTTACATGCTTGAATCCATACTGTTTTCCGAACTCTGCGAACTCCTGGCAGCTAAACTGCGGCCCATTATCACTTACTAAAGTCACTGGAATACCGTGCCTTGCGAAAATAGACTTAGAATGAGCGATCACTTGCTTTGCTGTGGTATCAGACAACAGCGCATACTCTGGATAGTTTGAATGGTAGTCAACTATGATTAAATAGTCTCTCCCTTTCAGCTGAAATAAGTCTGCACCTACTTTTTCCCATGGCTCGGTTGGTTTGCTATGAGGCAGAAGCGGCTCTCTAGGCTGCATATATCTATGCTGTTGGCAAATCCCACATCGCTGTACTACAGTCTCAATATCTCTGTTCATGTATGGCCAAAACAGTACCTCACGAGCCCGCCTCTTGCTTTTCTCTATTCCCAAATGGCCCTCATGTGCTAACTTAGCCATCTCTGGTCTCATGGAGCCGGGAACTACTATTTTGTTACCTTTAAGGAGTACCCCGTCGATCACTGTCAGTTCATCTCTAGTGTGACGATACGGACTTGGCAGTATCCTGGCCTCATCTCCTGGTGAGAGGATGGCCGCTATGACCTCCTGCAACTCTCTGTCGCTTGCTGTTTCCTGCGCGAACTGGGCCCATTTCTCATTTGATGCAGGCAGCTGGGCCTTCACACAGTCCACATGGATTTGCACCTCCTGTTCGGTGCTGCTCGGGCCCGTGTCACTCAAACTCGCTCTGCTGAGAGCGTCTGCCACTATTAAGTACTTTCCTGGAGTGAACTCGAGCGTCATGTGGTACATGCAGTGATGTAGTGATGTGATGTAACATGTAGCCGTAACATGAGACGCTGGATGCGTGGCGGTGCATCTCCAAGTGGCTTTCTGGAAATGGCAATAAGCGGCTTGTGATCAGTCTCTAGTATTATTTCCCTGCCGTAGATATATTCATGGAACTTTTCACATCCGAAAACCGCGCCTAATGTCTCTTTCTCAATTTGCGCATAGTTGCGCTCTGCAGATGACATCGTTCGGGATGCGTAAGCGACGGGAAACCATTCTGTGCCGTGTCGTTGGAGCAGCACCGCTCCGAGACCCTCTTTGGATGCATCAGTAGAGACTTTGACCGGTTTGTCAACATCATAGTACTTTAACACCGGCTCTCTGATCAGATTGGCCTTTAACACCTCCCACTCATTTGCATGTTCGTGTTCCCACTGCCATTCGTTTTGCTTTTCCAGTAGACTACGGAGGGCCTTTGAGCTTGCAGACAGATTTGGTATGAACTTCCCCATGTAGTTGACTAACCCTAATGCTCTTTGCAGGTCTGTTTTATCTTTTGGCGCTGGCATCTCTACTATTGCCCTTATTTTCTCTGGATCAGGCTGTATCCCTTCCGCGGACAACTTGTCACCTAGGTAAGTAACCTCTGTCACCCCAAACTCACATTTCGACTTGTTCCGTTTAAGCCCTGCTTTACGTGCTTGTTCTAGCACCCCGCGTAGCCTCTCGTCGTGTTCTTCTTTTGTTGTGCCCCAGACCACTATGTCGTCAATAAACACACCCACACCCTCCATACCATCAAACAGCTGCTGCACTGTTTTGTGGAACACCTCTGGAGCTGAGCATATCCCAAACGGTAAGCGGAGAAAGCAATGCTTTCCAAATGGTGTGTTAAAGGTACACAGTTTGGAGCTGTCTTCGTCTAGAACGATCTGATAGAACCCAGATGATGTGTCTAACTTAGAAAAGAAACGCGCGCCTGCCATAGCATTAGTTATGTCTGAGTTAGTTGGTAGTTTGTAGTGTTCTCTTTTGATCCACTTATTCAGGTCTTTTGGGTCTATACAGAGCCTCAAGTCCCCATTCTTTTTCTCAACTATCACCAGAGAACTGACCCACTCAGTCGGTTCCTCTACTTTCCTCACTATGCCCTTCTCTATAAGGGCTTGTAGTTCTGCTTTCAGCCTAGCTTTAAGGGTCACCGGCACCTTCCTTGCCGGGTGGATGACAGGTTCCGCATTTGCTTTTAACTGAATTCTGTACTGCCCAGGTAGGCATCCTATACCACCGAATACGTCCCTATATTGCTTCCTTATTTTTTCCGTGTCAGCTACAGTCTCATGCTGTTCCTCAGCTGCACCACTAGGTGTCACTACAGACCTGTCAATTACATGCACTCTTTTGATAAGACCCAATCTCTCACAGGATTTCAGACCTAATATGGGCTGTCTATCACCCTCAACCAACACAAACATAGCATTAACAGAGTGCCCTTTCCTTGACAGTGTGACCCTACATACCCCTTTTGTAGGAATCGGTTCATCATTGTACGTTCTCAGATTTACCTTTTTCACATGCACTTTTGGCTTCTTGTACAGTTTATTAAAGTCTTTCATCGTCAGTATGTTCACCTGAGCCCCTGTGTCCAATTTTAGAGGAATTGTCGTTCCATTGATTTCCAGATTGGCTATCCACTCCTCCTTATTGTCCTCGTTCTCCACAGTTCCCACGAACCACTTCTCGTCATCCTCGTCTGTGTCGGTCGTGTCGCTGCCTTGTTGCACCACCTGTACTTTCTTTGACAGGCAGCATCGGGCGTAGTGATTCTTCTTACCGCATTTGCGACAGTCCACACCGTAAGCCGGGCAGTTATTCGCTGCATGTCTGCCCCCGCATCTGTCACAGTCTGTGTCCTTTGTGGGCCTGGGCGCGCGGGACTTTCCTTTGCTGTTCCACTTGCTAGCGGCCCTCTCATGCACTCTCTCATGCACCGCGTCCACCGATGCTGGTTCGGGCTCGAATGACTTGAGCTGCATTTTGGCGCTCTCTGACGCCTGGCAGATTTGTACTGCCTTCTCCAGGCTCAAATCGGATTCTCTGAGCAGTTGCATTCTCACCTTCTTGTCGACAACGCCGATGACGATCTGATCCCTTATTAGCGAGTCACACAATGTGCCAAAGTTGCACGACTGGCTTTTCAGACGCAAGTCCGTGACAAACTGTTCAATGGATTCTGACTCGGCCTGTACTCTGTTGCGAAAAATATACCGTTCGTACATCTCATTTTTTCCAGGTGTGCAATATTCCTCAAACTTTGCTAGCACTGCTGCATACTTTTGGTCATCGCCCTCAGGAAACCGAAACGTGTTGAAAACGTCCCTCGCGGCTCTGCCTGCCACTGTGAGAAGCAGTGCTACCCTTCGACGTTCATGTTTCGCCTCTTCCAGACCGATTGCCAACACGTACAGCTCAAAACTTTGCTTAAAAGCTTTCCAGTTCTCGTGGACATTTCCACTTAACTTCAACTCGTCCGGCGACCGAATGTTATTCATCTTTGTAGGCTAGTGTCACCCCACTCCTGGTACCATGTATCAATGTGCACACACACACTTGGTCGCCATTCACAAAGCTGAACTTTATTCGTCTCGTTGTACATTCAACATGCAGTAGCTGGTATAGCGCCCCTACAGGCCACTATCGGTACAATAAAGAGACCAAGTAATTTGATTGGACAATAGGCATTCCATGAGTGCTGATCAAGATTTCCACTGCGTGTTTACGAACGCACCCCCACGACACAAGAAGAGGGCAGGCAGGCTAGCTAGCGATAAAACCCCATGCATTTATCTAAGCCTGCCTCATCACAGCTCCAATGCGTTGCACAAATCACGTTCTCTTACCTTCGCCTTTTCAAGGGAGGTGAATTTCAAGTCATGCACAAAAGGGTTCCTAAACGGGGGAGCCTGCTCCTTCTTCCCATCTCCTTCCATCGGACACTGTCGGGAACTTGATTGATTGATTGATTGAAAACTTTATTAGAAGATTTGCAGAAGTAGGTACATGAAAGTACATATTACATACAAGGTCAACTAACAGGATAAAAACCCAAGAAAGCCACTGGCTTATTTCAATTGGGGTCCTTGATTCTCAATTCATCGTTACATGTAAGACAGACAAAAAAAACTAGTACTATCTACAAGATAATACAGACAAATAACTAGTACTATCTACAAGATAAACATACATCCATCATGGGAAGAACAATACAACAAAACATAAGGTATGTACAGCGGGTAGGACAGGTGGGGACATACACCACAGGTGGGGGCGGGGGACAAAACACAAAGTATGTACAGTGGGTAGTTCGGGTCTTTTAATCTGATTTTTGATTTAGAGGGTCCAGTTACGGATTGCAGCCTCCTGTAAATGTTTTTTGAGAGTGGTTTTGAAGGTGGGCAGTGTTTTGCACTCCTTTAAGATTATAGGAAGGGCGTTCCACATTTTTACTGCATAGTTTGCAAACGAGTTTAACCCCTTGTTTGTGGTGCAACGCGGTTGAACGTGGTTCGTGGAGCTTCCTCTGGTATTGTATGTGTGGACGTTGTTCACTTTTTGGAAGTATGTTGACAGGTACTTGGGTGTCTTTGTGGTGTAACGATCTTGAAGACCAGGCCCAGTGCAAGCTGCTGCACTCTGTCAACTACTCGTAGCCAATCAAGGCTCAAAAAATGAGCAGCGGTTAGATGTGTCCTAGGGTTGAGGCCTAGCAGAAGCCTAACCAGTTTATTTTGGGCTGTCTGGAGTCTTGTTTTTTGGGCCTTTGTGGTTCTATAGTACCATGATGTTACGGCATAGTCGAAGTGACATTGAATGAGAGCTCCTGATAGGGTCCTCAGTGTGTTTTTACTGACAAGTGAGGATATCCTGTACAAGAATCTAGTTCTATGGTTCACTTTTTTGATTACTTTTGCTGCCATTTTATCTCCGGAAAGATTTGCCTCTACGATGGAGCCCAGGTATGTAATATCCTCTTTTCTTGTGATATTAATGTTACCCACTTTTATTTTGAAATTTACAGCCTTTCTGAGTTTAGATGGGGAACCTCACTCGGGAACCTCATTCTCCACAAACCTGAGGATGGAATAATTATCTAATTATCTATCGGGAAGAATAAAAGTGACGGCGGCGAGTTTTTCCTGAAACAATCTTCGCGACGCCAAGTTTCTTATCTGTATCTTATTCCGGTAAAGCGGGTATTATCTTCCTTTCCCCAGGAAGGCTGTAAAGGGCTCAGGGATTAGCCGAGGATCATGTGTTTGGAGTCGGAGATAGATAGCCGCACGCAATACAGTAGCTGGTCCCGCTAGGAGAGATTAGATGCTGCCTCCGTGGCCAGGACCCCCCTTCCCTGCTGGACGAGGACGCATGCGTAAAGTTGTCAGATTTGACGGCTGCGTTCGTAAATTTGCTCTGGAAATCTGACCAGCACTCATGGAATGCTTCTCGTCCAATCAAATTACTCGGTCCCTTTATGACGTTGCACCCAGTGTGCGCTCCGTCGATCTCCGAGCAAATCTACGAACGCACCCGACATCAGTGACGCTTGCATGCTTGTTGTTTCACAAGCCCCCCAGGTAAACATCATCTCAAGCGGTCTATTGTTTGATCTGATTGTATTGAGTATTTGCCCCTTTTTGTGTTTTTTAGGGAGTTGTTGACTAAAAGACACAATCTGAGATTCAAACAACAAAGCGGCCAACCCGCCACTTATTTCGGTAAACAGCTGAGGGGTGGGGGTGGAGAAATGTAACCACTCTCAGTCTCAGATTGATAGATGAATGCAAGGACTGATCATCCATGAGATCAAACTGATAGTTTGGACCATGTTTTAAAGCTATACAATAATTGTTTACAATGGCATTGCTTACAAACAATGGAGTAAAAGAAGCCTACATAATATGTATATCCAAATATTATTTGGATATGATCAGGTTATATAATTGAACTAATCTCATGAGGCATTTCAGTTATATTCTTCAAGAACCAATGGCTATGTATATAATTAATTTCAAAATCCCCAAATGGATGTACTGTACCAATTCCATATTGCTCACTAGGTTTAGAAACTTGTTGCATAGGTTACTCATAGGGATTTTATTGTACATGAATGCATCCACAGTTGCTAAGATGATTCAAATATTGTACATGAAGAAGTCAACTCTTTGACAGACCCTTCAAAATTATATGAAAATAAGATGTCTAGCCTATTATTATTATTATTATTATTATTATTATTATTATTATTATTATTATTATTATTATTATGTGTAGCCTACATTACATGTCTAGCTTTTTTCCACCTCAGGAACATTGCCTGCATCCGACCCTCCCTGGCCTTTTCCGCTGCTGAAACACTCATCCACGCCTTCATAACTTCCCAACTCAACTACTGCAACAGGATCCTCTACGGTTTGCCTAATAACATCCTAAACAAATTCCAATACGTCCAGAACTCTGCTGCCCGTCTGCCCACATCCACTCGCCGCCGTGACCACATCACCTCTGTCCTCCAAAACCTACACCGGCTCCCGGTCAAATACAGGATCCAATTCAAAATCCTACTCCCCACTTACAAAGCCATCAACAATCTGGCCCCCTCCTACCTTGCTGACCTCGTCCCCCTCCAAACCCCCTCCCGTTGCCTCAGGTCTGACGACCAAACCACCCTCAAGACCACCAGGACCAAGCTCCGGACCTGTGGTGATAGGGCCTTTTCAGCCGCAGCCCCGTCCCTCTGGAACACCCTCCCAACATTTAAACAGGCCCTCAAAACCCACCTCTTCAAGCTCGCCTTCACCAGTTAACACTCTCCGCCTCCCGTTCCCATGTGTCCCCAGCGCTACCTTAATTACGCCCCTATACTTTCCTCTATTTACCTTTTGTTTCTTTTTATTATTACTACTCAATCTTTTCAGTTTGTAAATTGTCTTTGAGTGTCTAGAAACGCGCTATATAAGTCTAATGTATTATTATTATTATTATTATTATTACATAGAGAGACTTACTGTACACGGTCTATTCTGTAATATTCTGTTTCTTTATCTTCCCCCCCTTCTCTTATTCCTTTGTATGGATCATCCATATAGTATATATTTTTCTGTTGTGATGCACTTTATCATGTTCACTTGATTGATCCTCAAAGTATGCAAATCCTGATGTATTGTGATGATTTCTCTGCTAGGAAAAAATATGAAAGTTGGGATAGATAATAAACCCATCCATTGCTTTTGCTGCCATGGCAACTGGTGAATTTCAGCAATGATTGCATTTCCTCATTGACCTTTATTCTCCAGACTGCTAATTGAGTTGCAGTAGTATGTTTTGCATATACAGAAGCTTGTTAATGGAGCACTTGCTGCATTTGTTGCATGGAGAGAGAGAGATACAGTACTGTAACAAGCATAACACTATTGCATTTGCAGTAAAGCATATACCATTTACCATGTATACAAATATTGCTTACTTGCAGGATGATGCTTAAAATGTGGCACATTCAAGCAAACAGGCTTCAGTGAGCAACCTAGTTTATTGTATAGAAAACGTAGAACTCTCAAGGTTCTACCTATGCAGGTTTCCAGACCACTCTGGAATCACGTATGACTGATTGTGATGAATACAATAACCTCTGAGAACCAAGAGAAAAACAAACAAGTTCCCTCCTGAATTCTAAAAACAACTTGAAACTCAAAATGACCCGAGTACTAGGATTGCAACTGGTTAGATAGTGTGCAAGAAATCAAATGGGTCTATTATTAGTGCAGTTTCTATGCCCAGCTCCTTGCTTAGATCAGTGGGAGTTGAGGAGTTAGTGAGTTGTATTTTTGGATAGAGGGAATCGATGGAACATGGCCTCAGGTCTGCAGAGCCGGGTCCTCAGAGCCATGCCTGTGTGGAGGCGGTGTTGTGAGTTGTGCCACCGGTTCTGCAGCTGCTGAGTTTAAAGGATGAAGTCCTTATTGCTATGAATGAGTCATGGTGCTCAGTGGACAGCACCATCATTTAGTGTAACGCGATCATTAGCATATTGTAAATGTTTAAACTTATTTCAAGAGACTGAAAGTCGACTTGCTCGGAGACAGTATGACATTATATAATGAATTATATAAATACTTATAGATTTTTTTTGTGGAGTATGATTAAAGATTGGTAAAGATTGCAAAGAGCCTAAAAATCCTTAAGAGTTGTTTTATCTTTTCTTGATTCACATCCACATAAACTGAATTGATTTGATACATTATTTGAACAAACATTTCCAACAACAGATATGAATAAATATAGATTAAGAAAACTAAACAGTGCTCATATGCATACTATACAAAATTCCTTATTGAAAGAGGACTTCTAGTGCCATCTACTGATGACTCTCTTGAATTACAATTGCTCTAAAACTTGTTGCCTTGCTAAATGCTGACATCTAGCGGGATGACATTGGACATCACAACCAAACAGTCAATGTTGATAGCCCAGTCGGCAAATGAATATTGATACAAATGAATTCAAATGCACTGCATTCCATGTGTAACTAAATTCCAGACAGAAAAACAATCAACAAAAAAGGAAAAAGTTCTAAGTTACTCATACTCTTCATAGATTGTAAAGCACTGTTATAATCTACCCCTTTTGTAATTTGTACATGTTACATGTATATGAAATGTACATGTGAGGTGTGCTAGTGAACCAGATGTATTTCACTGTTTATGTGATAGTTCATCCTTTCATCCAATCATCTTTATGTGTATGTCAAGTTTCAGACAGGTGCTTTACAATAAGCGCATTAGATGTTAATGAATTGATAGAACTAAACACATCATTCTCTTGATGATTAACACCCCCACTTATCTTATTAAGTGGTTGAAATATACTATAGTCATACATCATATGACTGACCTGAGAAAAAGTACCACAACAATATGCACAGCAGTATTTTCTTCCTTTGTTCAATGATGGAAGCATCTCTGTTGCAATCTATCTTTGTCTCCCAACAAAACAAATGATATTAGGTCATGTCTGATTGAACTAATACTATTTAATATGATATGCTTAATACTGAATCGACTGACAAATGTTATGTTATAAATTCCAGACCCTATGAAAACAGTGCACTCTGCTGCTCTTCTTTGAGGTCTGCATGCATTTGATGACACCTTGATGAGAGTCACCAGCACTTCAGGTATTTGTCATTGTCATTGTATAAGCAATTCTATTTTATGAAGATAGTAGTAGGCTATTTCGTAAAAGTGGTGTTGGTAACAGTGGGCAATCATTTGAAATGTACTGTCTTCTTTTTTTATTACAGCTTTGATGCCCAGATGGGATGGGAAGGAACTACGCCGAAGTCCCCTAGATGCTTTATGGACGATAATGATAAATGCATATGCACACGGACAACATTATTATTATTTTTCTATTATTGTATTGCTCAATTGTATCTTGCCTAATTTTTTCCATTGCCATGAATTTTACTCTCTTGTACTTGTAATGGGATGTAATACACGTTTGGCACTCATGGCAATAAAATGATGATGAATCATGAATCTTGAATTATTATTATTATTATTATTATTATTATTATTATTATTATTATTTAGCTATTTAAACATGCCAGCCCTGCAATTTTGCTTCCTGAGGGTTAGCTGACAACCCCACTGACAGATGACAGGTAGATAATGACAGGTAGTGTAATGGGGGAGTGGTTGTCTTGAGGGTGTGGTTGTCTTGAGGGAGTGATTAGGGTGGAGTTAACCAGCTATTGTTTCCACCCATTACCTCTGTGAAAAACGTATCTGAAGAAGTTTGAGGCTAGATATCTCAGTACGGTGGTTCAGGGGGTATCACCATTAAACTATCCATGACTTCTTCAACTTGTTTCAGATGTCAATGTATGACACATCATTTTAAAGGTTACAATCTACCCTTTCATAATCCGGAAAAAACAGAAAAAGATTTTGCCCTAGTTGAGGACTTTTTAACCATGCCCTCAGTTGGTCCTGAATTGTATGAGTTCACAGGTTATCAGTGAACATACAAGAAATCAAACAGGCCCAAACTCAAAAAATATTTTAAACTAAGCTAAAAACCTTCATGTTCTGCAGCAGTTATGATTGAACACTAACACCGCTATCTATGTATTTTTATCCATTATCTATTTATTTCTTATATCTGCAGTAGTAGTTAAGAGTTTAAACTGACACATGCTGAATGGTTCATAATCCAAGCGCTGTGAATTCAATGTAAATATAGACTAAATGTGTTTGTAAACGTGTCATTTTACACTGCGATCTTACACACCGTATCGAGCAGGATAGAAGTTGAATACAGATATCAGTATCAAACGTGTCATTTTACACTGCGATCTCACATGCCGTACAGATGCAGTCATAATAAAAAAATATCAAGGTAAATTTCAAGTAATTTAAAATATTAATAGGTGCAGGCACTACCTGTGATAATCTGCAACCTTAATCCTGTATCGTGGTAGGATACTTATACAAGGTGCAGAGGTTTATCTCTCTCAGAGACATAATACTTTTATCTGTCCTTTTATTCATTGTCTATTATCTCGTTAAATGTTTATCTAATTAATTTCATATATATATTCGTGTCATCTTTCTTTTTATTACTATTCTCCTCTTTTTTTTTTCATGTTGTAGGTAAAGCACGTTGAATTGCCCCTTTTGAATGTGCTAAACAAATAAACTTGCCTAGTAAATGTAGTAAATGCAATGTGCTTGCATCCTTTTTTAACAATAAAATAGAAACCATTAGACAAGGCGTTTTCAAGGCAAGCTCTTCTGTGTCAGGCAATTTAGAATGTTGAAGTTTTCCCAATTGTCCCATTGTGATGCAATAATCCGTCGCACCCCAAACTATTACAACATTTGCAACATGCTACAAAACCGCTGTGTGCATTGCCCATTGAGATAATATAGAGATATTGAGATATTGAAAGTACTGGGATTCATCTTAATTATGTATTTTCCAGTTTTGGATATACTGCCAATGCTGAGGTAGGTGTGGGATGCATTAAATGCTAATCAAATGTTGGTGGAACAACAGTCACAGTCACTTTCTGTAAGATTTCCCAAACATCAATACCTATGTTGTGTGTGCGTGTGCGTGCATATGTGCATGTGTGTTTATGTAACAGGGAGACTGAGGACCTGGACCTGAACATCCAGTGTGAGGCCTTTGAGGATTCCATGGCCGAGGATGAGGAGGAGATGGAGAGGGTGTACGGAGGCATCGACATGAGCAGTCACCAGGAGGTCTTCACCTCCCTCCTCACCAAAGTAAGCACTGGGGTAGAACTGATAGACCAGTTGATGTGCAACAGTTCAAATTGATTGAAGAAGTGTAATTCTTTTCAATATATTTATCTATATGCAACTTTCTGCAGAATGATTTAAAATGAAATCGCAATATCTGAGAATATGCACAACGTTTTACAAGTGTACCAAGTTTCGTGCTTTTATGAAAAAGTGAACGATTATTACCCTAAAATGTTGCACATATTAACATCACTAGTAAGGCGGAATACCTCCCTCTGTCCCTTATCAGGTGAGCAGCTCCCCAGCCTCTGTCCAGCTGCTGTCCATCCTGCAGGCTCTGCTGCTGGTGGCTCCAGGACGGGGAGACGTGTGGCTGACCCTGGAGGCCCTGGCTGTCCGTGCCACTCTGCTGGCCCACGACTGTGAGTCTCCACCAGGGATTACTTTTCTCTCAGGGATATTACCATTACGTAGTATTTCTCGTTATCAATGATGGACTGTGGGTGGGAAACACCTGTGGGTATATATCAAGCTGTGTAGGAGCTGATGGAGATTCGCGTTTTGGCTCCCTATTCTCTACGTTTTTGTTACTGTTTATGTATTATTGTTATTCATGTCTAATCTGAACCAGCTCACCCGATCACTTCAATCGGTAATGTGTATTGTCTATGTTCATGTCTAGAAAATCAATAAAAAGAATTAAGAAAGAAAGAAAGAAAGAGTCTCCACCAGGGGGAAGAATTTGATTTTATTAGGATCGCCATTAGCTGATGCAAAAACATCAGCTACTCTTCTTGCGGTCCACACAAAACCGTATACAAAAAAGAAGAAACCATCAACACACAAAAGAACAAATAACAAAAATAAAATATTTGTTATATTTTAATATAAAATATAAAAAATATTATATTTTTAATAATAAAATAATGAGTCAGCAATGCGCATTAAGATCTAATGTGAACGAACATGAGGTGTTGCTTCACTTGTTTTTTCAAACTAGCTTTATTCTGGGTTTTATAGATATGACCTGGAAGAGAGTTCCATACAACTGTAGCTTTATACAGCACTGCACGTTGTTTCGAATTTGTTTTGGAATTGTGTAGTTACCACTGGTGGCATGTCTGGTGGGGTATGTGTGTGCATCAGAGCTATTACAAACAGTCTGGGGGTTTCAGTACATTCATATTTTTTTTTACAAACGAAAGAAGTGATGATTTTTAAAGGAAAAGGGCTGGCCCAGGAGAGGTCTAGGATTCAGATATTGAGATCTCAATCCAGGAGAGATCTGTGTTTCAGTGATTGGTTCATTGATGGCACCTGGTAAATCACACACACACTCACACACACACACACACACACACACACACACACACACACACACACACACACATCACAATAAGATTGCAAAGTTAATCTCTTACAAGGTGTTAGTGTTAGAGATGGAAATTCAGCCCTAATAAGGTCAATTGATTGACTTTTAGTGTGTGTGTGTGTGTGTGTGTGTGTGTGTGTGTGTGTGTGTGTCTTTGCGTGTGTGTCCTGCAGCACAAATGGACTCCGCTGAACGTTTGATGGAGCGCCTGCTCTCTTCCAAGAGACAACAGATCTCAGCCAGTCCCAAGACCAAGACCACCAACAGGGCAATCCAGACAGACTTGCTCGGCAGCACAACCAACCAATCAGACATGGCTTCCGTAACTCCCCCTCCTCCCCCTCCACTTCCTGCTGCTACCCCAAACCCTCCTCCTCCCCCACCCCCACCCCTGCCAGGCACCACTTATGGTGCACCCCCACCACCTCCTCCTTTACCTGGGATGCCACCTCCTCCTCCACCACCTCTACCAGGGATGGGGCAGGGAGGTCCACCTCCTCCCCCTCCCCTGCCTGGTATGGGACCCCCACCTCCCCCTCCCCTGCCTGGTATGGGCCCCCCACCTCCCCCTCCCCTGCCTGGTATGGGCCCCCCACCTCCCCCTCCCCTGCCTGGTATGGGCCCCCCACCTCCCCCTCCCCTGCCTGGTATGGGCCCCCCTCCCCCACCACCCCCTCCCCCAGGTATTGGAGGAGGTATTATTGTGCCCCAGAACGCTCCTCTCCCCAAGGCCAGCCGCTGTCCCACACTGCGCATGAAGAAGCTCAACTGGCAGAAGCTGCCCTCCAGAGTGGTGTCTGGTAAGAGGAGCCATCCGCCTTTGAATTCATTCTGCAAATACTTAATAATACATTTTAGAACCCTCAATGTTGATTCAGTGATGGAAGCATTTTAGGGAATGCAGTTGCAGTATGAGTTGGGACAGTTTAAGCTTTGATTTCTGAGTTTAAGCTTTGATTTCTCCTAGTTTATATGAATTGAAAATGTGCGTGTTTGTGATGTTTTTTTTAGAAACTGAAGGATATTTAGAGTAGTGATATTTAGAGTAGTGTATTTACTACTTTTTTCCTGGTCCCCATCTCCCCCCTTTTACAAATCTCTCTCTCTCTCTCTCTCTCTCTCTCTCTCTCTCTCTCTCTCTCTCTCTCACACACTCACGCACTCACACACCCACACACCAACACCCACACACCCACACCCACACACCCACACACCCACTCCCACACCCACACACCCACACCCACACACCCACACACCCACACCCACACCCACACCCACACCCACCCACACACCCACACCCACACCCACACCCACACCCACACACACACACCCACACACACACACACACACACACACACACACACACACACACACACACACACACACACAGAAAGCCAATCCATGTGGTCGTCAGTGCAGTCTGATTCCCTGGAACCTGACTACTCCAGCATTGAGGAGCTCTTCTGTCTGCCAGTGACTGACTCAAAGGCCAAAAGTACCAACACTACGGTCAAACGAGAGCCGAAAGAGGTGAATAGTCATCCTGTGTTACGCCAACTTACTCGTTTTTAGTTTTAAGCTAAATTAATTGATCTATGTGGTTTAAAGTGGTATTTTTCTCACCTAGCTGAGAGTTTGTCATGTTTTGGGCAAGAAGAAATTGGGCTCTACAACTCACATTTAACAGAATGAATGACATTAAATTAATTCATAGATTCACCCGATCCATCACTATTGTGTAACACCCACTAGGGTTTTTATCATCTCTTAAATATCCAGAAAGTGATAATCTTGGTCATCCCTTGTCTTTTCCTCTCCACAGATATCCTTCATTGATGCCAAGAAAAATCTAGATTTGAACATATTCTTGAAGCAGTTCAGATGGTGAGTTTTGGTTTGTGTTTTTCCAACTCCAGGCCGAAGGGTATATCTTGGTCTAAAGTAGATTTGTATCCTTGTACCCTTTCCTGGATCTGCACTGAGTTGAAACTGAACTGGACATCTGAAAGCATATTCTTTGAAGGCATCCACATTGCATTCTACCATCCCTCAAATGGCTTTACTTGATGACTCACCTCCTTCTCAAGACATTGGGTGTGAAGGTCAGAGGAGAGGATGCTAGGATAGAAGACGTGAGGAGTCAAGGGGAAGAGATATGAAGTTGCATTTTCAGCACAGTAAACAGGAGACTGTCAAAGAAGCCACTTTAGACTACTGAGATGCACCTTGTTATAATCAAAATCAGAATCGGTTCTTTTGATTGACTGCTCCAAGGAAGAGGAGAGATGTTTTCTGTTGCACAAGTGGAAGTTTATTGAAGATTACACGTAGAGTACAAAGCAGTGCTGCAGCAGCTGGACCCAACCCTGAGGCGATCTCAGAGGAAAGGTCTCTCCAAGTGTTCAAATCATTACATATATATTTTCATGAAACTCAGAGTCCTTCCCCTTTTGGCCACTACGATGTAAGAGCTGAAGATTAGAATGTTCTAAAACTATGAATTGAGTGTTGTCTTGTGTTAGACGTGAGAGTTTCTTATCGTTCTTACAACACCTAGATTCATGGCCATCAGATCCCAGTTCCCAGACAGTAACTTACAATGGGTCGTATGTGTTCTTAGGATACAATACTGATAATGTGCATATTAAAACAGGAAAACTGATAAGATATGTAACATCATGACTAAGCAACTGGTGCTAGAGAATGAACAATAGGACCTTTGAAAAATATATATCCTAACAACCTCAAGATATCAGTGTCAAACTAAGAAATTCATTGCCTACTTCTCCTGTTTCCCTCCCAGCTCACATAAAGACTTTGTAGCTATGATCCAAAATGGGGACCGTTCCAAGTTTGACGTTGAGGTGCTGAAACAGATGCAGACGTTACTGCCGGAGAAACATGAGGTGTGGATCACACAGCAACCCCTGCCAGGTTCAATTGGTTTAGCCCAAGTGGCCACACTATTTTTTAAATGTGTATTTCTAGTAATCATTTGCATGTAAGCTTGGGATAGAATTGCCATTCCAGTGTTTACTGCTAAACTCTTAAACTACTTTTCCACCTCTCAGATTGAGAACCTCAAGTCATACCAAGGGGAGATAGAGAAGCTGGCCGGTGTGGATCGGTTCTACCTCGAGCTCCTATCAGTTTCATGGTATACTGTGATGCTCCATTTTTTGTGGGCCAGTCCCACTCTTTATATTTTATATTAGATAGAGAGAGTGAAGAAAGACAGGAAAGTAAGGAGGTATGTCAACAGGGCATGGGCCAGATTCAAACCCATGCTGACCCATGCTGAAGGCCATGGTGCTAGACCACTGGAACACCGACTTGCCAAACATGTTTAACATGAAATCTTTGGAGTGGTTAAAATTAGTTCTAATGACTTCAACCTAATTGTATGTAAACTTCTGACTTCAATTGTAGCCACTGATTAATGAGCTTAGTTTAACTTTCTTACCACATCATCTGCACCTTTAATCACAATCAAGGAATTCGATTTCTTGTATTATTTTTTATTATTATTACGAAAAAACATCACTGCCGGCTAAATTAACCCACCTGCAACTGTATTGTGCATATTTACCCTGGTTGTGTGTTTTACCTTAGCTACACCATGAGGATCGAGTGCATGCTTCTCTGTGAGGAGACCCCTTCTGTGTTAAAGATGCTGCAACCCAAAGCTGAGCTGCTGGACGCAGCCTGTGAGAGTAAGTTCTGATTACCTGCCCATTAAGAAAGAAGAGGCCCGCACATAGTAAATACAGTAGGGGAAATACAGCACATCAACAATTTTTAAATTCACCATATTATATTATTTCCATTGCAGCTATTCACATGAAATTTAGTCCAGACATTCGTATAAACGCAATAAAACTACTCAGGTAAACCAATTGTAAGAAGTCTGTTGTCTGTTGAAGTTGAAACATTGTTTGTGGTGCAGATGGGAGCATATGTTTACCAAATGAGAGTGTTCTTTCTGTGTCTGGATTCTTTTTGAACAAATACCTGTTCACCAATTTTTTTTAGGATTTGCATATACCGGTAATCTTTCTATGCTCATGTTATTAGCTGCCAAGTGCCCACCCCCATCCTCCCTAATTACAGAGTACATACTGTACACAGTAATGTTTTCGCTAGCTCTGTGAATATGATGATAGGATATTTCCATCTTCAGGTTTGAAGGAGAGCACCCGCCTTCCAAGTTTCTGCAAGCTCATACTTGACATTGGAAACTTCCTCAACTATGTAAGGGCCTGACAACACTCTGCACGCAGATGCGCGCACACACACACACACACACACACACACACACACACACACACACACACACACACATACAAACACTACCACAAACTGTATGAATTCATGTTTTCACAACTTGGAAAGAGATTTAAGCACTGAATTCGTTATTTTGCCCATAGGGGAGTCACATAGGCAATGCAGATGGCTTCAAGATCAGCACCTTGCTGAAGCTCACAGATACCAAAGCCAACAAGTCCCGTATCACATTGCTCCATCACATCCTGGAGGTAATTAGGTTATTTCTTACTTTCTGTACTGTACATGATTGTTTACCAAAAAAAGAATGTGATAATAAGGGTTTGGGTCAATTCTGCTTCAATTTGTTTTACTCTTTTCTAGGAGGCGGAGAAAACCCATGCTGACTTGCTGAACCTTCCGGATGATCTAGAGATCTGTGAAAAGGCTGCTAGGTAATGGGGGGAGGGGGAGGAATCCGTTACTTTAAGCAGTTCATTAACATTGCTTTCTAGAATACTACTGTGTGCTTATTACTGTGTCACATTATTGATAAGGTCAACTGAAATGAGGAAAGGTTGCTTGTGTTATTTTCCGCAGAATAAATGTGGATTCTATTCAGGCAGAGTCGAGCTCACTGGTCAAACGGTTGAAGGGTTCTGAGAAAAAAGTGTCCTCTTCTTCTCAGGAGGATATCAAGCAGCAGTATCTCACTGCTATGAAGGTTGGGAGCTCCTTTTTGTAGTTATTTAATTATATCTATCTATCTCCCTCTCTCTCTCAAGCTCTGGTAGATATTACATACTCCATACACACTCTGGCCCAATCCCAATACACCCCCTACAATTTAGCCTACCCCTCCATTTTGCACATTCACTTAAGGCTGATTTGTGCATAACAGTCCTGCATTTTGACATGTTTCCATGTCACATTTCCCCCCTTTGATGGCATATGACGTAGTGTAACTACTGATGATGTATCAGGGTGTTGAAGTGTTGTCCCATTTCATTGGGGAAGATTTAAACCACTACCCTTTTTTGTATGTATTGTGGCAAAACTAAGACAATATTTGTGTGTGTCTAAGACCTCATGAGAATCATTCTGGCTGCTAGAACTCTCCTCGCCACCAGATGACTTTGTGGTTGTTTCAAACCAGCTCTACTTTAATCGTCAGAGATCATTGGATTGCTAGATCATAAATAAACATCCCAGTGAAATGGCTTTGTAGGGGAACCTGGAGGCCTGTGAGGAGCTGCAGGAGCTCTTTGCCTCCATCAAAAAGAAGAAGGAAGAGCTAGCAGAGTATCTGTGTGAGGACACGTCCCGCCTCTCACTAGAGGAGCTGTTCAACACCATCAAGACCTTCAGAGGACTCTTCCTTAAAGCAATCAAGGTGAGAGATGCGACTAACTCAACAATAGCAGGTTTCCACAGCGATGCCAGTGCGTGCCAATGACAGCCAGAGCTCAAAGCCCGGTGCTTCAAGTCAGAACAAGCCTATTTACATTTCCACAGCTGGGCTTTCTAATCCCGTCTGTAGTATGATCTCCAGTTTGTTTACATTCTGCAATTCATATGGTGGCGAACTATAAGTCACTACCCATCTTCCGTCGGAGACTGAAGACCCATCTCTTCAGGTTACACCTTCACTCAGTGATGCTCCTCCTGAGACATCTACTACCCCCCAGCACTGCGTCTCCTGAGACATCTACTACCCCCCAGCACTGCGTCTCCTGAGACACCCGCTTTTCTCCTTTACTGTGTCCCCTACGACTTTTACTGCCCCCCTTGTACTGTTTCTCTGTCTCTCCAGTGTCAAAAAAAATAAATACGTTTTTCCTTCTATCACAGAGACTGCCAATGGCCCCGGGCCTGAGCTAGATTACTCTTCCTGCTATGAATGGTGGATTGATGATTCACTTGCTTAGTCAAATGTATTGATTGTAAGTCGCTTTGAAATAAGGCGTCTGCTAAATACCAAAAATGTAAATGTGAATCTATAAAGAAGACACTTTTTAACACTTTTAAGCAGCTTGTGACAATTTTATCTTGTACGGCTATTCAAATTCACAATTGTATTGTGTAGTTACACAATCGACACAGCGAGCTCCTTTCACGTGTGGTATGTTTGTGTGTCTGGGACAGTTGAGAGAGCAGAGCAAGACTGATTTCAGTTGTAACAGATGGGCCTATACAGTTCCAATCATTCACTCCTGCCTGATGACACTTTGCTCCTATTGTATAAACGAAATCACCCACCTCCCATGTTCTTCTAAAACTAGTTTTTCCCCTTAAGAATCCCTACTAAAATACAGTACCTACTGTTATCAAGTTCCTTTGGGAGTGTAGTGTACACCATTAACATTTCATACTACAAAGGAAACCTCTTTAACATTTCGTATGTCGTAGCGTAATTATCCCCCAAAAGCTAGCAGTTAGCGGTTTGAAAAAAACGCATTCCACAATTTGTTTTAGTGATAAAATGTATGAATGCTGAACTGAGGCACAATGATATGGTTTCACATGTTCATTATGGAAACCTGTTGCACCTTGTTTCTCCTCTCCTCTTTTCTATCCTTCCTTTTTCACCCCAGGAAAACCAGACCTGGAGAGAGCAGGCCATCAAGGCAGAGAAGAGGAAGAAACAGCAAGAGGAGGATGACGCCAAGAGACCGAGGGGGGAGAACGGAAAAATAAGTGCGTGTAACCATGCCAAATACTTAAAATGACTCTCATCCGCCCATGTCATCATAGTCTGCTTCCCATTAGTCTGTATTCTATTACTAGGGCCTGGAGCTTTTCCTGGTCAAGTAAATGATATGGTGGGGAATAACCCTACCCGCTACCAACATCAGACAGACGAGGCCTTGCTTCTGAAAGGAATAACCCTACCCGTTACCAACATCAGACAGACGAGGCCTTGCTTCTGAAAGGAATAACCCTACCCGTTACCAACATCAGACAGACGAGGCCTTGCTTCTGAAAGGAATAACCCTACCCGCTACCAACATCAGACAGACGAGGCCTTGCTTCTGAAAGGAATAACCCTACCCGCTACCAACATCAGACAGACGAGGCCTTGCTTCTGAAAGGAATAACCCTACCCGCTACCAACATCAGACAGACGAGGCCTTGCTTCTGAAAGGAATAACCCTACCCGCTACCAACATCAGACAGACGAGGCCTTGCTTCTGAAAGGAATAACCCTACCCGTTACCAACATCAGACAGACGAGGCCTTGCTTCTGAAAGGAATAACCCTACCCGCTACCAACATCAGACAGACGAGGCCTTGCTTCTGAAAGGAATAACCCTACCCGTTACCAACATCAGACAGACGAGGCCTTGCTTCTGAAAGGAATAACCCTACCCGTTACCAACATCAGACAGACGAGGCCTTGCTTCTGAAAGGAATAACCCTACCCGTTACCAACATCAGACAGACGAGGCCTTGCTTCTGAAAGGAATAACCCTACCCGTTACCAACATCAGACAGACGAGGCCTTGCTTCTGAAAGGAATAACCCTACCCGTTACCAACATCAGACAGACGAGGCCTTGCTTCTGAAAGGAATAACCCTACCCGTTACCAACATCAGACAGACGAGGCCTTGCTTCTGAAAGGAATTCTACCTTGCTCTGTCTCAATAGTGAAGTGGTGTTCCTCCTCCCCTTTGGTCTACCCTGATTGATAAGACATTTATAGACCTGTATATTTAATTGAATAATGAAGTAAAGGTTATGAGGGAAGGATGACACTGTAAATGCACACTGTAAAGGTACAACACTTTGAAGTGCATTGCACTTTCGTTTTACTAACTCCTGATTTCTGCATAATTGTGGTTCACTCATTAGAAGTCCGAAAACCTATTGCATATAATATCAGTATATGTATCAGGAGTTAACTACATTAAAATGTACCCTCTGTCTCTCACCCCTCAAGTTCGTAAAGCCCCCCCAGTCCAGGAGGAGGGCTGCATCATAGACCACCTGTTGGCTATGATGAAGGGCAATGCACTAAGGAAGACCACCAGGGCCCAGGCAGACAGGGGCAGCCTGCCCTCTAATGACAAGAAAAGGGATAGCACCCAGCCTGGTGAGCCCCTTTTTAGTTCAGTAGAATCTCTTTCTGAGAGTGTATATTTTCTACATATAGAACATATAGGACCCATATATAACAACATCTGTAGTTCATTGTTTCCCTCTCCTCTACCCTAGAACATGCCAAGCTTGAGCGATCATCAGCCGTAGATACCCAAGATGGCATAGAAGTGGACAAGGTGGCATCAACCATTCAGCAAGGATCGCAGGACAGACTGCCACACACAGGGGAGTCCACATCAGGCCTTCCAACAGGACTCAAACTGGATTCATCAGAGACCATCGCCCCCCTCAATCCTGGATTGGATCCCCTGCTCAAGGAGGGATCTTCAGAGAGAGATGAGGGCATCAGTGGCGGCTCCTGCCAAATCTCTCAGGGGGGGCAATTGTTGCGTTGATGGTTAAGGTGACACGTTCAAGGGTAAATTCACCTAAATCAGCGGGCTTAAATAAATTGACTCTCACAGCCATTGGTATTCAGTTATCACATATTTTATTTTAGGTGCAGCAAATCCAGGATAAAGAGCAGTGGCACAGGGGCTGATAATGTGCAATGGATGGATAAAACTATTTACATACTACAAAATACAAAATATGGACGGCATACATACTGCTCACTTGTATTGAAATTTAGCTCGTCTCTCTTTCAAAGCAGCAAAACAATCAATGACCCTCTCATTAAAATCAGGCATCTTCCTGACTAGTTCCCTCTCCATTGAAAGCATGGCCAGTGCATTCAGGCGCTCCTGGCCCATTGTGTTTCGCAGGAAGTTCTTGATTCTCTTAAGGGTCGAGAAACACCTCTCAGCTTCAGCTGTTGTCATGGGAGTAGTAATTAGGATGTTCAACAGAGCTACAGTCTCAGAGAAAGTCTCCTGGAGGTTGTAACTGTGTAGAACCTGGTACAGTGCCAGTGCACCAGAGCAGGCCTTGAACTCAGCACTCTCATAGACAAGGGACAGCTCAGTCTTGAGCTTCACCTGGTTCAGCATGGGGTATGCCTTGACAGTGGTGTTCAGAGCCTCAACAGGGAATGCATGGCAGTGCTGTTGGAACATCTCTCCTTGGAGCAGCGTGGCACTCACAAGGTGGTTGGTGAAAGAAAACCTTTCTTTGGAGTGGGCCAGGATTGTGTCGCAGATCTGTCAAAAGTATGGGGTGTGAAAGAAAATGTGGAAATAAGCACTTTGGAAGTACAACACTGAATAAAGACTGCTACCATCCCATCCCTGAATGTAACTCTGATTGGTGGTGATTTTCCAACACTGTGTTTCAAAACATGCAGGAAAAACCGGAAGTCCTCATCCTCCAGCATCCTCACAAAGCCAGATGCCTCCTGCACTGTGGTGTTATCAAAGGAGCTGGTCCTGATGGTTTCGAAACACTCTATGAGGTCATCCAGGTTCTCGTATACAGTGTTCACGATTCTGCTGTTGAAATTCCATCTTGTGGACGAGGCTCTTGGCAGCCTTCTTGCAACAACCTCGTCGAGGATGCTCGTGCGTTTAGGCGACCGGGAAAAAAAAGTGGCAATACCACTCAAATCCGAAAAAAAAACTCTCACTGCGGGGATGTTAGAAGTGGCTTGCTGCATAATCAAGTTCAATTGGTGTGCGTAACAGTGGACATAATGGGCATTTCCATAATGTTCACGCACCTTCTGCTGAACACCAGCTCTCTCGCCCCTCATCACACTGGCCCCGTCATACGCTTGAGCGACAAGTTTACCTTGAATGAATGAATGAATGAATATTTTATTTTCGAACATGATTTAAAATAATAAAAGAACAAATAACTAATATGTTATAACACTTTACAGTCCTATTATATTATAATCCAATTAATTAATAATAATGTAACGAACGAGGAACTGGTAGTGTAGCTCGCCCCATGCGGGAGTCGAACCCCGATCTCCCGCATAACCGCCGGCCTCGGCTCGCTAACCACAACACCAAGGGAGGAGCTGTTAACAGGCCCCGTTCGGGAACGCTACACTAATAATAATTATTTCAGTATCATCAGTAGTAATACTTTTTCATTCTTAATATTGAAACAACACAAAATAAATAAATAAACATAATTTCCAATTCTTAATACTGAAACAACCGGGAGGGGGCGACATTACCTTTCTCTTCTTCAGTGAAAAGGCTGCCAAGTCTCTCCAGCAGTACAGTAGCGATCGAGTCGGCCGTTGCATTCAAGATGGGGATGAATTCAAAAAAACGTTCTTGGACAGCATGGTTCCTGTCTATGTATCTCAGCACAAGCACCAACTGAGTCTGTGTAGAAACATCCGTGGTCTCATCTGCTTGGATTGCTACGAATCTGGCTAACTTCACTTCCTCCATAATCCGTTCCCTGATGACTGACAGCATACAATCCAACAGCTCGTTCTGCACAGTCTTTGACGTTCCCTTGAAGACTGTTGCTGTTTTCAAGTGTTCCTCAAACACTTCATCCATCGATGCCACCAAGTCCACCAGTCCACGAAAAATCCCTGGGTTGCCGGAACCCGAGTCATTTTCATTTTCCCCCCGCAAAGCTACCTCGAACACCCCACAAAACTTCACACACTTAATCAGACGGGAGAGAATATGTCGATTTTTGTTCACCTCGTCGTTGTGACGACGCACAGCGACCCTGTAGCTCTCATCCAACTGTGTGGCAATGTCGACCCTCCCGAATGCTTGAAGCTTCATGCAACTAGCCATGTGTAGCTTTGACAGGTCATGTTTTTTTGCCTTTTCAGACAAATGGTGCATGTCTGTGACACCTGTACTTGTCCATGTGTCCGCACTCGGATGGAATAACATGCAGGGAAAGCAGAACAACGCATTTGTTACTTCACATCCCGCTAGCCATGTTTTCTTCTCATACCAACCCCTCGTAAATCCTCGGTTATACGATTTTCCAATTTTCCCTGCCTTTGTATAAACTTGCTTTATAATTAAATTTGGTCTGGGTGGTCCTAATTCCTTTACTGTTAATTTCTCCTGGTTGCTACGACGGCTGAACGGTGTTTCTTTTAAAGATTCAACCGAGTTGTTCAGAACATTACTAGCCGCCATAGCCATGGTGAAGCAGGTGAACGAACGTGATCTGAAATGTAGGTTAATTGGCTAGCTCGTCTAAAGCTACGCCGGCCGTATGACATGACGTAAGCACGTACGATTCTTTGTGCATGTCCCAAAACCCCATAGACAAATGACCGAATGGCCTGAAGTTACCAAAATAGATTTTACATGCAAGTCTACGAGAACAGCCTAGTGCAATTTCGAGTAGAGTGAAAGTTGCACTGAAAGGGGCGGGACTTGAAGCTGATTGGAACATACTCCACAGAACACTAGCTGATTGGACTATGATATACTCCACAGAACACTAGCTGATTGGACTATGATATTCAGAAGCAACACTGTCTAGAAGTCATAGAAAAAAAATCTCTCTCTTCTCCCTTTGGTGGGGCATTGTCCAATTGCCCCTAATGAACCAGCCTCCCCTGGAGGGCATGGCTACTGAATCCGGGGTTGAGGTTAAGGATGTGAACCGTAACGAATTATCCTCTACTGGGGATGCTACTAGGGAAGGAAACACAGAAACAAAGGTGATGGATCAGAGAGGGGCTGATGGAACGGTGGTGGATGGGTGTCCAGTGTCAGCACCTACCTTGGCCACAGTTGACGGAGACACAAAGTCCAAAGAAAAGACGCAGCAAAGGAGTAGGGGTAGATCTCAACCCCTATGGCTTGCGGCTCTGTTCAAAGGCCTTGGCTTCAAATCGAGTCACACTCGAAAATGAGCCATAGGGGTAGAAAAAGGAATCGGTATTGGCCCTTAATGTATTCCTCTCTACCGGTGCCATACTCTCACACATCCACCAGGTTGTTGTCTGTCAACACCTGAACACTCTGTCAACACCTGAACACTCTGTCAACACCTGAACACTCTGTCAACACCTGAACACTCTGTCAACACCATCACCTGAACACTCTGTCAACACCTGAACACACTGTCAACAGCTGAACACACTGTCAACACCTGCACACTCTGTCAACACCTGAACACACTGTCAACACCTGAACACACTGTCAACACCTGAACACACTGTCAACACCTGAACACTCTGTCAACACCTGAACACTCTGTCAACACCTGAACACTCTGTCAACACCATCACCTGAACACTCTGTCAACACCTGAACACTCTGTCAACACCTGAACACTCTGTCAACACCATCACCTGAACACTCTGTCAACACCTGAACACTCTGTCAACACCTGAACACTCTGTCAACACCTGAACACCCTGTCAGGACCAAACACTTTTGAGATTGCCAGTCTCAAACCTTTCCAACCTCAAAGCCAGTGCTAATGCTTTTAGTACTTCTTCCTGCCAATTACAATAAATAAACATCAACAAATCTTTGAGCACATGTATCAGCAGAAGCTTTATTGTATGATTTATCTCAACACTTTCCAAGGCTACTTTCTACTTAGACCAGTAGCAGTCGATGATTTTTCTGTCATAGTACACAAGCAAAGATTTTTATTCCAAAACGCTATATACACCTTTGAAAAATACATTATATTAGTTGTTTACATTCAATCAAATTGTTGAAGAAGTAGGCCTAGGGTAATCAATATTAGTTGATTACAAGTAATATTCTTACAGTTGCTACTGTTTCAAAATGAAGCTCTTCAAATGTCCTTGAACCCAAGTTTTCAATCTACAAAATATCTACTTCTCAGTCTAGCAAATAACTATTAACTAGACTTGAAAGCCTTCAATCTCTCTGTTAGGTCATCATGGTTGGCCAAATGCACATAAGCAGGATATCCTATATAATGTTGTTATTGTTATACACATTACATTGTAAAACTGTGGACAACATAAAGTATATACCTCATGTTAAATCAGACTACGTTGCAGGCTTTAGGCAGTTATTACATGCAAAGGATGTCGACCAAATACTAAACAAGTGCTTAATTTGGACATTATATTAAATCTGTCTCATTACTTTTGGTGCCCTGAAATAGGGGGACGATGTATAAGAATTGTTGTAATTTCTGAGTGGTGAAACCAACATGTACTAACCCTTACCATTACATAAAAGCTGAACATCTATACTATAACCCCCTAGTAATATTGGTTGATTTAAATCCAAACGTTTGTCTAGAAGAAGAAAATGCTTCACTGTCATATTACTTACACAGTGCATTGTTATATTAGCAGACATTTTAACATAGCTCAGTTTTAGTTTCTCGAAATTCCTCTTTGATTACATTATCCGCTAGACATGGGTTATCTGAATGGGCATTGTGCTCAAAATTGTAGTATTGGTGACATGAGGACACCGGGTTTTGGTCAGGAGGGCAAACACTGTTTCTCAACTATTGGACACATTTTTTTTGGGGGGGGGGGGGGGTGCGGACGACGACACACTTTGTAAGCAGAATTCTCTTTTGGATGTGTTTGGAGCTTCTTCGTAAGAAACTGGTTGAAAAATATCAATGCAACAAATTCTGATTATTGTCTGAATGCATTCAGTAAAACAGTATCTGGTTGGTTCAGGATGTTTAGTTCCATTCCCATAATCCCATTCCAGTTAATTTAGAAATGTTTACAAATGTTTAGTGCAGGCCTATGCATAAAATGTTTTGCATAAAATCTGTAGGCTAGCCTATCTAATTCAGTTCGGAATCCTGTCCATAAATCAGACCCATAGACATGTTTCCCCTCCAATAAATCACCAGTGCACTGTAACCATGGTTACTCGGTTAGGTGCCTGTTCTTCTTTCGTGTAACGTCAGAGGTCCAACTCCTGGCTTCTCTGGTGCTAAGGTGGTATGCCGCTGCGACTGTCTTTCCGACACTGAGTTGTAGACGCCACCTTCGAAGGTATGCTACCAGTGTGCCTATGTCTACGTTAAGACCCTCTTCCATCGCCTTCCACGTTGGTCGGCTCAGCATGATGGCAAGATCGTCTGCGTAGCCATACTTTCTAGATGCTGTATCAGGTAGGTCGTGGATGTAAACGTTGAACAGCATCGGCGAGAGAACAGACCCCTGCGGTACCCCGTTCCTCAGTCTTCTGAGCCTACTGCACTGGCCACTGCTGGTCTGTAAGATGAAGCTGCGGTTGGAAAGTGTCTCCATGATGAACTTCACCATGTGGCGGTCCGGTATTGTCCTCAGCAGCTTCAGGTGAAGTCCCCGGTGCCACACGGTGTCGTATGCAGCAGTCAGATCCAGGTACACTACCCCAGCTTTCTCATTGTCCTGGAAGCTGTCCTCGATGTCCTGACAGAGTAGTGTTAGCTGGTCTGCTGTTGATCTTCCACGACGGAAACCAGCTTGTTCCCGTGGGAGCTGTGAGTCCACCACTGGCTCGATGCGGCTATGGATCATCCTCTCCAAGATCTTAAATGGGACACAGAGCAACGAGATTGGTCTGTACGACTTGGGGTCTTCTGCAGATTTATTTGGCTTTGGCAGAGCTATGACAGAGGCACGGCGCCAAGTCTTTGGGAGCTTTAATCTCCGGTAGCATGATGTATAGAAAGCACAGAGCAGCCAGATGTTGTTGTGCTCTGGTGGATGACGAACTCCGGGTGGATGTTGTCACGGCCAGGGGATTTGCCTGGCTTGAGCTTGCTCATGGCCTCACTGAGTTCCTCTGCTGTGAATTCTCCCGAGAGGTTGGAATCGACACTGGCCGCTCCCGAGATGCAGGACACCTCACGCGATGTCAGTCGGGCAAAGTCTTTGTCAGCATCCGGGAAGCGGCCGTTCTTCAGGAGCTGGGATGCGATGGCATTTGCTGTGACTGGGCAGCTGTGGGGTGTTGTATTTCTGCCTGTGAGCTGGTTGATGGTCTGCCACGCCTTGCGACTAGAATGGGTGAAGTCGATTGATTTGCCAACTTCTGTCCATCTGGCCCTGCGGGTGATATCCAGCTTCTGGAGCAGTGCTGCTGCAGTCACGTCCACCTCTTCTCTGGCACTAGCCCTCTGGTGGTCGCACAGAAGGCGGCTGCATTCCTCCTCCCAACCTGGGATGTAATTCCTGTTATAGCCACGTGGGATGGTCTTCTTTGCCGCACCCAGAAGGACCTGGCAGTAGGCTGCATAGGCCGTATCCAGATCGGCTGTGTCTGGGTCTGGCAGGCCAGCTGACGTTCTTTCAGTCTCCTCAGCATACAACTCCCAGTTGGCTTTTCGGAAGTTCCATCGCTTGACGGGTTTCCCTGGTACCGGTTCCACCAGTGATGGGACTTTAATGATGGATGGTCGGTGATGTGAGCGGGGAAACCTGTCCAGGACGCGTCTCTCCGGTTTCGGGTCGTTACTGTGGCAGATGGCAAAGGCCAGGTCCGGGTTGGTGGAGGTGTTCCAGCGTGCAGAGAAGAAGGTTGGAGGCTCCTTGGGGTCGTAAAGCAGTAGAGCATCAGTGTTGGAGGCCCATTCACTCAGCGTCACTCCATTAGGTGTTATGTGGTTGTAACCCCAGTCTGTGTGCTGACAGTTGAAGTCACCTGCATAGATGGCGGGTGCAGTTATTGGTGGGAGTGACGTTGCAGACAGCTCCGATGGTGGGGGCTTGTATACGTTGACAACTGATGTTTCCTGGATTTTTGTAACCAGCCACTCGATGTTAGAGCCTGGTGGGGATTGGCTACTGGCTGACCAGCTTATTTCAGTCCGGACGAACGTTGCCACACCGTGTTGCTTGCTGTAGATGGACCCAGCGAGATGGAACCCAGGGATCTTGAGGATGTTGTCGGATGTGCAGTGTGTCTCCTGCAGGAGCAGAACCGCTGCCCCGTTGGAATCAGCCAGGTGACGCAGGACTTCGAGTTTGGCGGTTGTTAGGCCCTCGACATTGAGTTGAAGCACTGACAGGCCTCGGTTTTCGACGGTGGGGATGACTGCCCGTCCGCCTGTCCTAAGCCTGCCAGCTCGACGTTTGGTGCCTGTTGCTCCACCTTGCTACGTGCTGGCATTTATACATTTACATTTACATTTTTGGCATTTAGCAGACGCCTTATTCCAAAGCGACTTACAATCAATACATTTGAATACTAAGCATGTGAATCAGCAGTCCACTATTCGTTGCAGGAAGAGTACTCTAGCTCGGGCCCGGGGCCACTGATAGAAGGAAAAACCTTCTCCCTATTATCGCCTTCTACTAAACATTTTTTTTTTTATATTACTGGAGAAACTGAGAAACAGTACAAGGGGGGCAATAGAAGTTCTTAGGGACACAGTAGAGGGGAAAGCGGGTGTCTTTAGGAGACGTAGTGGTGAGGGTCAGAAGATGTCTCAGGAGGAGCAGTTAAGATGTAACCTGAAGAGATGGGTCTTCAGTCTACGACGGAAGATGGGTAGTGCCGTTCTGACAGCCGTGGGGAGCTCATTCCATCAGCGGGGAGCCAGTGTTGTGAAGAGACGTGATCGGGCAGCCCGACTGCTGTGCAGAGGAGGTGGGGCCAGTCGGCCAGCCGAGGTGGAGGAACGGAGTGAGCGGGCAGGGGTTTGGGGGGTTACCATTTCCTTCAGGTAGGCAGGGGCTGTCCCTTTAGCTGCCTGGTATGCAAGCACCAGGGTCTTGAATCTGATGCGAGCTGCTATCGGGAGCCAGTGCAGGGTGCGAAGGAGAGGGGTGACATGCGAGTATTTGGGGAGGTTGAATACCAGCCGGGCAGCAGCATTCTGGATGAGCTGCAGGGGTCTAATGGCTGAAGCGGGGAGCCCAGCCAGGAGTACATTGCAGTAATCCAGGCGGGAGATGACCAGTGCCTGGGTCAAGAGTTGCGCTGCCTCTCTGGTAAGGAATGGTCGTATCCTTCTGATGTTGTAGAGGAGGAATCTGCAGGAGCGAGCCGTTGCTGCAATGTTCTCCGCACAGGATAGTCGGTTATCCAGGATCACTCCAAGGTTCTTGGCTGTCAGGGAGGGGGTTACAGTAGAGTTCTCCACTGTGATGGAGAAGTCTTGGAGAGGGCAGGCTTTCCCGGGGATGAAGAGGAGCTCGGTCTTGTTAAGATTGAGCTTGAGATGGTGGTCAGCCATCCAAGTTGAAATGTCAGCGAGACATGCTGAGATACGGGTTGCCACGTGTACATCAGACGGGGGGAAGGACAGGAAGAGTTGAGTGTCGTCTGCGTAGCTGTGGTAGGAGAGCCCATGTGAAGAGATTACCGAGCCAAGAGACTTGGTGTAGAGGGAGAAGAGTAGGGGCCCTAGGACGGAACCCTGGGGAACTCCAGTGGAGAGGGTTCGTGGAGAAGATAGCGATTCTCTCCAGGTCACCTGGTAGGAGCGGCCCGCCAGGTAGGAAGAAAACCAGGAGTGTGCGGTGCCAGAGATGCCCAGGTCTGAGAGGATGGAGAGAAGGATCTGGTGATTGACTGTGTCGAAGGCAGCAGACAGGTCAAGGAGAATGAGAACAGAGGAGAGGGAGGAAGCTTGGGCAGAGTGGAGGGCTTCCGTGACAGCAAGGAGCGCAGTCTCAGTGGAATGCCCAGCCTTGAAGCCGGATTGGTGGGGGTCTAAGTGATCCATCTTCCGGAGATAGTCAGTCAGTTGTTTAGATGCCGCGCGTTCAAGGGTTTTGGAAGGGAAGGAGAGAAGGGATACAGGTCTGTAATTGTGAACAGATGATGGGTCAAGGGTAGGTTTCTTGAGGAGAGGCTTGACTCTGGCTATTTTGAAGGCCGCTGGGACAGATCCAGTGGATAGGGAGGAGTTGATTAGGGTGGTACGGTAAGGAAGGATGTCGGCGGAAATGGATTGGAGAAGAGGGGAGGGGATGGGGTCAAGAGGGCATGTGGTTGCCCGCTTTGATGTGATAAGTGTGAGAATCTCATCGGGGGAGAGGGGGGAAAAAGATGACAATCCAGAGATCGAGTGTCGAGGAGAGAGTTTGGAAGGGGTGTTAGCATTGTTAGTGGGAACAGTGTTAGCATTGTTAGTGGGAGGAGGGAGCGGTGGGGGGAGAAAGGTGCTGCTGATGTCGTCCACCTTTTTTTCAAAGTAGGTGACAAAGTCATCGGCGGACAGGGAGGAAGGAGGAGGGGGAGGAGGTGGATTAAGGAGTGAAGAGAAAGTGGAGAACAGTTTTCTAGGATTAGAGGCAGAAGAATGTATTTTTGAATGATAGTAGGATGTTTTAGCAGCTGATGCCGAGGAGGCGTAGTTGGCAAGGAGAGAGTGATAGAGGTTAAGGTCATCAGAAAGGCCAGGAACAATTAGAGGGCGGGGGGGTTACTATAATAGAACTTGCATACTGTTACGCACATCGACAGAGGACCGGAGCACACAATGGCGCGCAGTTGCACTGCGTGGTGCAGCTGTAAAGTCTCTAGGCCAGGCCCGTCACTATGGGCGGGCCTCAGGGGGCCAGGCCCGCCCACAGACGTGCTGGTGCCCCCCCAACTGGCGGCCAGATATTAAATTATTATTATTTTATTTAATTTTATTATTATTAATCTTCTATATTTTATGTTAAATTAAGACATTAAAATTGAGAAACAATAGTGTGTTTTTCATTTTGTTGGAAGGGATTCTAGTGACAACCAATCATTTGAAAAGAAGTTGAAATATTGCACGTTACTGCATGCTGCTGCTACCGCCATTTCAGCTGTGTGAGCCAACTCAGTCGAGCAAAGTCAGTGCTTTTTGTAGTAACGTTAGGCCTGCCTAGATGGATATACGAACGTGGATTAAATCCTCGAAAGGTGCAGCTGCACCCAACCCCAATGGACAGAGAGATAGCACCAGCAGTAGCGACTGTGGGCCTGACACTAGTAGCTAGGGTTGGGTACCGTTTGGGTTTTATCCGGTACCGGTACCTAACCGATACTTTAAAAACGGTACCGGTACCAAAACGGTACTTAATTCGGTACTTTTGATTTTTTAAAATGACATTTAATATATAATATTATAATATAATAACACGGTCGACAACATTAAACAGCTTTTCACTTTTTTATTGCTGAGGCACAATATATATTAGTTAAATATACACTCAAATTAAAATAAATGAAAATAAAACTCCTGAGCCTTGGGGTGCCTATCGTTCTAAACCCTATCGTTCTAAACTCGCTCTGAGAGCGTCGCAGCGCACACTGGGCCCGACGTCATAAGGGGAGCAAGTCATTTGATTGGACAGAAGGCATTCCACGAGTGGTGATCAGAATTCCAGAACGAGTTTACGGAACGCACCCATAAGTCGAGCGTCGCGTTATGCCAACCCGCTAGCGGAAGTTGCTATTAGCAACCTTCTCGTTATCCTTCCGTACTCGCTGCTTTCACTGAGTGGAAATTTAACAGGCGATGTGACGTCACGAGTCACCAGTTGACACCGGAGCGAGATAGAAAAGTACCGAAATGAGGCACCGAAATCTCCTTTGCGATTCGGTACGGGTACATACCGAATGTAAAGTAACCGGTACCTACCGGTACCGATTTTCGGTACCCAACCCTACTAGTAGCACCCCGACTGCTACTACTAGCAACGTGACCCTTGCTGCTAATGTTAGCCCCCCGACTATTACTATTACTAGCACTAACGTGAGTTTAGCTACTAGCCCACCGACGAATGTTAGGGCTAGCCTTGCTAGCCCCCCGACGACTACTGTTCCTGTTGGATTAGTGGTGGAGCCGGATGACCTTGGAATGGACCAGCCTAAACAGGTTATTTTGAGCAAATATCCAGTCAGAATGTTTGGTGCAAAAAACGATCATTGGCCTCAAGCTGGACCAGGGACTGGCTTGAGTATTCTCTGAAAAAGGACGCCGCGTTTTGCTACGCGTGCAGGAAATGTAGGGTAGTGCAGCGAATTCAGGGTAAGTTAATATTGTGTGTGTGTGTGTGTGTGTGTGCGTGTGCGCGTGTGTGTGTAGGCACCCGCCGTGGTGATGTTTTGCTAGTTGTATTCTCGTCTGCTTTTTCAATTGGAGAGATGGGCTGTTTGCATATATTTAATGTGCTTTGTGTATAACGTGTTCAATGATGATGAGGATTGATGTATCTGGCTGATCCTATTTGCTGTAGATGGGTGGTTTAATGTGATGATCACACGATCGGTCGGTCATACTGTATACCTTTTGCAAGTTTACTGATTGCGTGCCAGTCTCGTAATTTTAGTTACGTAGGTTATTTTATTTACAGTTTTTCTCAATTGCTAAAACACATTTCACAAAACTTTTCTCCATTTTCCCAAAACTCTAAACACAACACACTTTTCTAAAGCTACATAAGCAAAACCACACCTTCTCTCTTCAAAACTCAAACTTTCACACCAAAACAGCTGCTCAAAGCCTGCAAAAATGTAAACACTATAAGCATCATTACAGACTACAACAAAACAACTGAAAACACAATGTTCAGTGTGTGAGAATGTTCTTTTTTTTCACAACTGCCAAAGCACATTTTTAGAAACCTTACAGTATCTGTGCTCAGAATATATCACTGTAGAGTATTGGGCATTCATAGATTTGTGTGTTTCATATGAACAGTATGTAAATCTACAGAAAATACAGTATGTATGTTACGGTACATGTGGGAATACGGTACATGTGGGGAAACTAGGGTTAGGGTAAGGTGCTAGGGTGACTTGGTACATGCTGGCATGTCTAACCCTAACCCTAACCTTAACCCTAACCCTAACCCTACCCCTAATCCTGCCCTAACCTTAACCCTAGCACCCTAGCACCTAACCCTAACCCTAGTTTTCCCACATGTACCGTATTCCCACATGTACCGTAACATGTACACTAATGTACTGTATCACAACTCAATGCAAACACTACAGAGGATCCATTACACACAACAATACTCACTGAAAACAATGTTCAGGGTGTGACGTTTTTTTATTTTATTTATGGAACTATACCACACACACACACACACACACACACACACACACACACACACACACACCACAATCATTTGCAACAAGTGTACATTTTGAGTCGTTATGTTTAATGAATGAAGCTAGGTGTGTTCATTGTGTTCAAATTTTGCTGACTGTGGCAAGCATTTTGCATCACATGAGCTTTAATTTGAGAATTTGAGCAGAGTTTTTTGCAACTTGTGTTTTAGCAAGACAATATGTGTTTAGATTTATGAGAAAAGGAGGATTGTGTTTTGTGAATTGTGTCTTCATGTGAAATGTTTTTATGGTTTTGGCAAATGGGAGCTAGTTTTATTAAATGTGTTTAGAGAACTGGTCATTTGGTTTAGAGAATTGGCTTTTGTGTTTTAGCAATTGGGAAAAACTGTAATTGTTGCCCTTGTAAGTGTGCCGGGTTGGTGCCAATTATTGACCTGTGTGCATTGTAATGCACAACTTGGCTTCTCCATGCTATAAAGGGGTGGTTTAAAAAATAAAACACAGAAAATAGATGACAGGTTTGTAATAAACCAGATTCGCCTGTGTTATAATAATAATAATAATAATTAATAATTTATTAAATTTATATAGCGCTTTTCCAAGGCTCAAAGACGCTGACAATATAGGATACACATGGGGAAACACAAAAACAACAAGTAACAACAACAAGTAACATGGAACACAGAGTCAGCGAACGGGGAGGGGGGGGGGGGTGGTGTAGAGTCCGGTGTTGATGTTGCTGGGAGCCTGGATGGATGTGGCGGCGGCAGCGGAGAATGCCTGCCTTGGTGGCAGCAGCAGCAGTGAGGCGATGGTTGTGGTTCAGTGAGTGTAGGTGAGACGAGAGAAGGGCAGGGGGAGGTGGGGGGCAGGTCAGATGGCCGGGAGTCCAGGGCAAAACGACAGGCAGTGAACCAGAGCGACAGCGCGGTGCCGCCGTTGCCGTTGTCATCAGTATTGCCAGCCTGGGACCGAACCCGCGCGGCCGGCCAGCCTAGCCGTGCCATGCCAGCGACCAAATCGCGCAGCAGTGAGTGAAGGCTGGGAAGGACCGACACTCACCTGCGGAGATGGCAACCCCCAAGCCGGGGAGGGAGCGGTGGCTACCTCCCGGGACGAGGGTAGTAGCACGGCACGACCAGGCCAGCGCGGCGCGCAGCGGGTCGGTCGGCAACACAGAGCCGGGGGACAGGAACGATGAGGCGGTGAGTACTGCAGTCCGGTAGTGAAGGCGGTGAGTACTGCAGTCCGGTAGTGAAGGCGGTGAGTATTGCAGTCCGGTAGTGAAGGCGGTGAGTACTGCAGTCCGGTAGTGAAGGCGGTGAGAGGCGGGAGATGGCGGGGGGGAAGGCAGCGGAGGTCGGCGGGACAGGATACAAAAAGGATAGGACAGGATACAAAAAGACAGGATACTAAAAGACAGGACAGGATACAAAAAGACAGGATACAAAAAGACAGGACAGGACCGGGAAACGTTATGTTATTTGCTGCATTCTGATAATTTTAGGTCTAATCTTCATCAGTAGGCTACGTGTCCAATTTAGCATCTGCCACCTCCTATGCATGTCAGTGTTGCATGACGAATACCATAGCATATTGGATTATCAAAAATAGTTAATAATAATTGTGCCCCCCCATGCAGTTCATTGGCCCACCCTAAGACTGGGCCCTGGTGACAGGTCTGCTCTAGGCTATAAACAAAAGTAAAAGAGATGGATGCAAAAGTTGACTTGGGTCAAATAGACTATTCTTTAACTTGCAACACAGGCCTAGTGTACTCCATAAAGCAACATTGCCCATGCAGCGCTCTGTTATCTTCCCAATGCTCAGTGTAAACGCGAACAATAGCCTACTGCGAAAGTCAAAACAGAGTAGGCTACATCAACAGTGTATTCGCATATATGTAAGCCAAGGTCGTTTTTCTTTAGTTACCTGGCATCTGCAAATGATGTACGACTCAGTCGCCAGCAAGTCCACCACCTTTCCCTTTCCTTCATCGCCCCATTGCGCGCCGAGTACAACTGTCACCTTGTTCCCAGAGTCGTTGCGGGCTCGCTTCACTCCTGCGCCGGTGTTATAATTCTTATGATCTTTCGCCGCCCAGCCTGACATGTTTGTATTGTACAAGCACAGCAGGAACGACTACCCGTATGGAATGGGGAAAAACATCTCCTCAAGACACTGAGAAGCACTAGTGCTGTTTCTTCAAATAAGGGTTTACTGTCTGCTGATGTCAGAGGAGACACACGCACAGTTGACAACACTGTTTGTACAATCGCGGTAATGCCGAGTCAGGTGGTCAAGACAAGAGTACCATGCGAGACAGATCTAATGTAAATGTAATTAATTTCAGAAACATAACTATTCTGAACGTTCGTTCTGTGCACACAGAATAAAGAGCTGTGTTCATTTTAGAGACAGAAATGTGAATACTATAATAACATTATATTAAAAAATAAACAATTAACAAAACAGTTACAACCATGATTAACTTTAAGATTAAGTCTATGTAGTTTATTTGTACTTAATAATGGGCCTATATGTTTGCTATGAGGAAATGTCTCCTGACTGTGGGGCAAGGTATTTATGACCTCCTGGCCCCTCCCCCTGACCTGATAGGACCACTGGCTGTGACTGCATCTTGACCAAGTTTATAAGTAAGGATGTGGGCTCTGGCCCTGCCTCTCTTCTCCCTCACCTCTTGACCAAGCAGCTCTCTCTCTCTCTCTCTCTCTCTCTGTCCCCCTCCCCCTCTCTCTCTCTCTCTCTCTCTCTCTCTCTCTCTCTCTCTCTCTCTCTGTGCTTGACCCAGCAGCTGCTCTCTGTCCCCCTCCCCCTCTCTCTGCGCTCTCCCTCTTTTTCTGCCAGACCAGCGTCCAGTTTTTTGATGTCTGTATACTCTTGTATTTTGAATAAATGGTCTTAACCTGCTCAATAACTATTCTTCATTTTAGTAGCCAACAGGTTAGAAATATACAATACATGGCGAGCCAGCCAGGAGAGAAATAACCATCTTTTCACAGTCATTTTGCAACTCTTCAATTCTTCAACAAAGATACGTTTCTGCAGAGACCCCTCCCCCGTTGATTCCAGCAGTAGAAGTGTGTGCAAAGTTGACTGTGAATCTCAGATAAGTTATACTCAAAAGAATCTTGTGTAAAGTAACTTGTGTAAAGAAACACATCTTTCATATTCTTTAAACTGGGGGTGAGAGCCGGGTTAAGAAGCCCGTATTTGAAAATATACGATTTGATTTGTAAGGTATTTGAAAATATATGATTTGATTTGCATGGTGTTATGGAATATCGTGTATGTGTGTAAAATTCGGTATTAGAGGAAGACGTACTCTAATAGTGTCTATATGAAAAAGTGTAGACTGCCAGAAACAAACTGATAAAGGCATTTTGAAGTGGACTGGTATATTACTGATATACGTGTATTAGATCAGAGAAAATTCTGATGAGTGTATTAATGTGTTAATGTTAAGGGGATACGTATTTCTAAATTTGATAAAGTGTAACTGGATTATGGAGTCTGTTTTGTAAGTAAGAGCATTATTTGAAGTAGATTAAGAAATCAATTCTTCAGAACTGTGTCATAGAATCCATTCTTAGACGCCATTGTCCTTTGTCCGGAGAAAAAACACGCGCAGAGACGCGGACACACAGAGGCCTTTAGATATCTCTGTGAAGGAACAGTGAAAAGCATATGAGTATTTGAATAAGTGTTGGAAACTAATAGATTAACTGCATTGAGAGATAATCTTGAAATTGTTGTGTCGTGGAGAATGTAATTTGTTTGTGAAAACAAAGTTGTGTTAAGATTATTGATTAAGGCGAAAACAGAGGGCGCGGTCTCCCCCAGAAGGAAAGGACAAAGACCTGCCCCTCCCCCCCTCCTGTTGGTCCGGGCACACATGCACGAGCGTCAGGGCTTGTACACACATTGATTCAAAAATACGGACACGTAGGGGGGTTGCGTGTGATTGTTGCATTACATAGATTGTAGTAATTCAAAGATAGAAAGATAGTGAATTGATCATCAGGATATTTAAAGTAGTTTAAAGATATTTGATAGAATTCATTCACGAGCCCTAGGAAAAGAGGCGAGTTCACGCGCAGTTTACACACGGGGACTCGCGCATGGGCAGCGCAGGCACATTTCACACACACAGAGAGCACGCGAAGCGAATAGGCCAGTCGTTACCCTCAATAAAGCGGCTCTGTGCCTGCTTACAGAATGTTGGTGAAAGAATCTAAAAGGTTGATGCATAGATTGATGTTGTACTTATCAGTTGAATTAATTATTCAGATCATTCATTTTCTGTTTCACAAAACAATTGATTGATTCCACAAGTTTTAAATCAATGTATATGATGATATAATGAATAATTCTAACTAGTCATTCATTCCTTTCACTTAACAGTTGATTTATTTATAGATTGTAAAAGTAAAAGATAGATTGTGAGTTTTAGGTAAGATTAAAAGATAGAGTCGTTCTGTGAGACAGAGCTGTTGGCTGCCGGCGCCATCTACTGGACAAAACACGACAAGACATTTTTAAAACATTGGTTCTGTAAGATGATGAATGGTTAAATGATTGTTATATATATTACATTACTTTAATTAAGTCGATTTCTTTACAGATTGTAATTAATAATTAATCATTCATTCCTTCCAAATAACAAGTCGATTTCTTTACAGGTTATAATTAATATTCGTATTTTACATCTTTTTATTTCAAGTTAGGTCATGTCCACAGCTTTTGATTAGGAATAGCAGAATAGTTTGTATTGATAATTAAGCAGTAAAAGGGTTTTTGTAAATCAGTGAATACTTAGGTGTTGACCAGCCTTTGTGATTTGATAATTGTGTTGACCAGAACTGTAATTAGTATTGAATGAGTAATTAAGTGACACATATTCATAAACAATTAGGAAACACATTTAAGTATAAAGTACTTACACAGATATTAGATTTAAGTTAATACTGCACTGACATACACAAGAGGCAAATCTGTTGTTCTGGGTTGTAGTGGTTTTGTGTGGACGGTT
This sequence comes from Nansenia antarctica, assembly GCF_963989245.1. Lineage (NCBI taxonomy): Eukaryota > Metazoa > Chordata > Actinopteri > Argentiniformes > Microstomatidae > Nansenia > Nansenia antarctica. Next base: position 23,495,270 of record NC_137691.1, read on the forward strand.
AATACAGTTAAATTGGACTAGCATTTGTTTAGCAAATAAGGCAATAGGAAGGTGGGTTGTAAGAAGCGTACACCTTATCTAATATAGAATATTGTCAGCATATTGAGCAAGTAGAATGGGGTCAAATTCAACGAAGGTGTTAAAAGATATTAGTGAACATAATGGAATGTTGGCTACGTTATCCCCTATGGCTGTAGTGGAAAAAATGAATCCTCTTGTTAGGGAAATTAGCAAAATGTCTACGAAATGGAATAGCCGTTGGGCATACATTGAAGAGCCGTGGCCGAAAGAGGGCAGCCTTAATTTACAAATAATTGCAACATTGGAAATACTTATCAATGTGCACAAAGCACATCAAAGAGGAAGGATTAGATCAGAGAAACGCAAGTTAGAATTAGCTATTTTAGATCTATTTAAGGTAGAGGGACAGAAAATAGCTCAGATGGAACCGGAAAAGAAAAAAGAATTGGCCAGAACACTGGAACAGAAATTGAACATTCCATCCACAGACATGTGTCCTGTCTCCAGTCCCCCTCCATATGCTAAGGCACTGGAGGATCATTCCCAGAAGAAGAAGAAGGAGCCAAGGGGAAAAGGGGACGACAGGAGTGACGAGGAAGATGACAGCGAAGATGGCAGTGAAGACTCAAGTGATGACGACAATGCAGATGGAGGCTACAACGCGCAGGTCAGGAAGATGATAGCCACAGCCGAAAGGAAAGGTGGGAGAAGACGCCCGGAGAAAGAGGGAGATTGTCACCGAATGTCATCAAATACATTAAAGAACTGTCCAGTGCTGATTCGGGGTAACAAGATGGAATATCATCCGTGGCATCATACAGATCTGTCTGAAGTGATCGAGAAACTCCCAGTTCTTCAAGAGGGAGGACATTCGTGGACGCGAGAGGTCGACGTGATACTGACAGGAACGCAGGCCGCGATGGGAGACCTGAAAAGACTCTTAGCTTTTATTGCAGGATTGGATACAATGCAGGAAATATTGATGAAGGCAGGACTTCATAGATATATCAATACATCAGTTTATGATCCAGAGCTCTTCGCAGCAAACAGAGGCAGGCTGTGGAAAGCAATCAGAGAGACCTACCCTACTCACATTCACCCAGACAATATCATTGTGAAGCCACTGGGGGGGGATGAGAATCCCAGGGGTTATGTTGCCCGTGTGCACTCTCAATGGAGAAGTGTGACAGGGAAAGACGCTGAAGATAACCCCTTAGAAAAATCCATAATCAGGGAAAAAATACAAGAAGGGCTTCCTACCCCAGTTAAGGATAAGCTAGCAGAAGTGGTGGGGCTACGACACATGAACAAAGCTGTTTATATAGACCACGTAGCTCATCAAGTTGAGTTATATCGAAAGAACATTCAGATACAGAAGGCACGAGACGAAGAATCCCTCAGAATATTGACTCATTTGCAATTGACTGAAAGCGAGAGGAACATAGAGGGAGTGCAGGCTTTAGCCCCACAGCAACAGCCACCTGGAGTGCAGACTGCTACTTACCAGTTCTACTCACAGGGGCCACAAGGGGGGTATCCTGCTACTTACCAGTCCTACCCACAGGGGCCACAAGGGGGGTATCCATACCAACAAGGGCCACCAGGGGTGCAAGCGGTTCCATACCAGATGTACACACAGCCTGGCCAAGGACCACCACCAGGGGGATGGACAGCAGCAGGGAAGGAGATGCTAGAACCATGCCAATGCGACCAGAATGGACATCTAGCCTGTGCCTGCTGCAACAGGCCCCAGGGGGGCGCAGGGGGGAGCCAAGGAGGAGGATATTGGCCTCCTACTACACCTGCTCCAGGAGTGATGAACCCTTACGGAGGCCCAGCAGCTGGCCTATAGGGGTGCCCGGAAGATCCGAGTGGGAGGTGCCAGCTGGTGGTGACACAGAAGCCTGAAGGCGCCACGCACCTCCCTATGTCTAGAGAATATGTGAAGACAATCGGATTTGAGGGAATTAAACAGCTGATTCCTACAACTGAGCTTGTAGACTTAGAGTACAAGGGACAGAGAGCAACTCTGTCAACACTTGTGTCAGAACACACGCCAACAGGGCTGCTAGGGAGAGATGCTCTATGCCAATTGAACTGTACAGTAAAATGCACACCTGACGGCTGTCAGGTGACGGTGCCATCCGGTGCTCAGATTCCATCGACAGCCAGAGTGATTAAGCATAGAACAGACCTACAAGCTTTGCCTTTAAAGGGAGCTGATATAGAATATTGGGTTGATGGGTCTTGTTACGGGGTAGGAGAAACTTTGTGCGCTGGGTATTCCTTAGTTAAAGCACAGAATTCAAAGTTTATTGTAGAACAGGCTGAGGCAGTTCCTCAGCCTTGCTCGGCTCAGTTGGCTGAATTGATTGCCCTCACAGAAGCATGCAACTTGGGAACCGGACGGAGAGTGACAGTGTACACCGACTCTGCCTATGCACATAATGTTTGTCATTTTAATGGAGCTGTATGGAGGGGGCGGGGTTTTAAGAGAACTGATGGTACGCCTATACAGCATCACGCACAGATCATGAAGCTGTTACAAGCCATGATGAAGCCAAAGGAATTAGCCATAGTGAAGTGTGCCACACACAGGTCTGACTCATCACATGTCACACAAGGTAACAGGGCTGCAGAAGATGCAGCCAAAGCCATTACAGGAGCAGACAAGGCAGGTAAAGGTCTTCTGGTCACACATGAAAAGCAATTACAGGGCATGGTCACACTTGAGGATTTATTGATGTTACAGAGTAGAGTAACTACGTTAGACAAGAACGTTTGGCTAGCAAGGGGGGCAAGTCAGGATGACACAGGTCTATGGAGGAATCATGAGGGGTTGGTTGTAGCACCCTCAGATTTATTAGGCATGTTAATACAGGAAGCTCATGGATTAGCACATGTGGCTAGGGGGGAGGTAAGACGCAAGATCACCAAGAAATATGGGTTTTGGAGTCCATATTTGATGGAACAGATTGACCATGCTTTAGGTCAATGTGGGGTCTGTTGGAGAAACAACATCAGAGTGGGTACACCAGTGGTGTCTGGGCATATCCCTACCCCAATAGGGCCACGGGTGGTGGACAGGGGGGTGGATGTACAGAGTAGGCAGGATGTTGTGCCAACAGGTGCCGAGGTCCCCAGAGAACCTGAGAAGGAGGAGCTACGAGGAGATGCTGTGGTGTTGCCAGAGCCAGTGGCAATGCCAGTGTTACAGCCAGTGACATTACCGGCAGTGCCTGAAACCGAGGGGACAGCGGAAAGCTGTCCAGATGCCAATGAACCAGAAACCAACGAAGCAGAGAGTGTTGACAGTCTGGAGGTCCAGCCTGGGGGTGTCCAAAGCCTGGACACCTGTGCTACTGGGGATGCTGGCGAGTGCCTGCACCATGCTTCAGATGATGCTGAGGGCGACTCCCCAGACCTTGATCAGCGTGGGAGGGGACCAGGCGGCTGCCTGAACCTCAATGACACTGACGGACGACGACCAGTTAGGAAAAGATTAAAGACTATGAATAGGGTAGTGAAGCAGCAGATCAAAGGGAACGACGGGAATGGACAGCAGATGATAGCATGGCTGGAAACGGTCTTAGGGGCATGGGAAACTTATTTTGCTAAGATAGGAGCACCTATTATAGCAGACATGATTTTTGACTTTCTTAGGAGGCAGGGCCTCATTGACTGTTTTTGGAAAATCAGTCACTCAGTCCACGTTAATGAACTTTTCAGAAGACTAGTCCTCACCTGAGGTGAAGATCTATGCATTAATGCATTCCCTTTGTCCTATGCTTACTGTTGGAGAATTATGTGTTATGATAACTGAATGTCATTATTTGTGTATTGTTTGTTTGTTTCTATATCGTGTGATTGAGGTCAGTTGAGAAGTGATGTGGTGGTTATACAAAGCTAGGAGAGAGGTTCTGTTCCTAGCGCAACGAAAATGGAAAGCTCCTGACTATGAAAGTGTTATCAATCTGAGACAGCGGTAAAGGCTGTTCTCCAACTGGGTACAAGTGCTAGTAACCTCTGACCCTGACGCTTCAAGGACAAAGAAAACATCGGTCGTTGGAAGTTTCTGTATTGATTTGTGCATGATGAACTGTGTTTAGTTTAATTGTGATTGTTATTTTCAAAATTCTTTTTATTATTGGTTGTTTTCTATTTTTTGTTTATGATATCTTTGGTTCCTAATACTGGTCCTGGGTTGGTCTGTGTTATTGTGCTTCTTGTGTTGTGTGTTGGTGTAGTTTTTCTGTCTGTTGTTGTTTATTTTTTAATTTTTAATTTTATTTGAAAAAAAAAAAAAAAATTTGGGGATGTTTTGTGGGGTTTTGTGTTTTTGTTTTTGTTTTATGGTAGTTTAGTTTCGGAACACCCTCTGGGTGGTCCGAGGGGGGATGTGTCGTATATTTCTGTAGTATGTATGATCTATGTATGAATATGTAGTATATTTTAAACACACACACATACCAGGGCATGCAAGGACATGATGCCCTCTAACAATGAGGGTTCTATGGCAACCAGATGACCAACAGGGACCTTTGGGGGTTGGGCAAAGACACACATACACGCTGGCCCCTCCCCTCTGGAACGGAACGGGGAGAGAGAGAGCGAGAGCGTTCTCTTTCCAGCCCAGGTCCAAGGGGAACAGACGTAATGTATAAATCTGCCTGTAACTGATTAAATTGTCTTAAACTCGATATCTGTTCTTTGATTCATAATCAATAGAAAATAAGCAACATCACTTTAAGTAACATGGCATGTCATTCACATCTACGCTCTCATCAAGTGCGAGGCTAAACACCGTCGCATCTTTCAAACCAGCGGTCTGCTGCGCTTTCACGTTTTCTGCCATTTCTCCTATTCTTCGTTCCACACTTCTGGCTGACACTGGGATGTCTTTTATTCTTGATTTTATTGTGTCTTTGTTTGATAAGCCTTCAAACAAAACATCTGAGCTACAGAGGAAAGCCTCCTATTATTCTCCATCAGTGAATGGCTTTCCACGTTTCGCAATGCAATGAGCAATGCGAAAGCTTGCTTCAGTTGCGTGATTTTTAGCAGTGGCAAATGCTTTAAAGGTGCTGGCCTGCTTCCCATACCTTGACACAGCACGTCTTATTGATTCGGCCTTGTCTGTTTCATCCTTGAACGACTTCTGATGTTTGGTCTCATAATGCCGTTTAACGCTTTTTTATTTTTATTTTATTTAACCTTTATTTAACCAGATAGGTCAGTTGAGAACAAATTCTCATTTGCAACGACGATCTGGCCAATTTGCAGAACAGAGGCAAGTCAGTACACAGAACACAACACAGTATATACGATACAAAACACGATATATACAATATAAAACATGAGTGCAATACAGTATCAAAAATATCTATACATTACAGAAGGGGGAAGTTATCTTACCCCCCTCAAAACGCAATTTCCCATTTTTCCCCGATTTTGAGATGAGTTGCTCTTTTGCCTCCTAAACATGTTTTCTTTCATATTAGTGACAATACAACGTCGACAAAAACACATTTGGTTGTTTATTTTACTTGATTGTGGTGCATGCGTCCGTAAAATCCTCATAAATTCGCCAAAAGTTAGTAGTTTACGCACAGCGTTACCGAAACGGCTGCTGTCTGAAATACATCAAGCCTGGCCTTGTTTGAAAGATGTGTTTCTTGTGCTCAAAATGGCCGCTTCCAAAATTTACAACGCCCCTTGTATCAGCAACCAATCACTAAAATAGATAGGTTGAATTCTTTTAAAATACGCGATTCTATTGGTTGATGCGAAAATTCTCGAATGTGATTGGTTGTCGTGTCCCATGTGACGCGGAAGGCGGAACTAGCCTCTCCACTCAGCCGTTTAACATTGGCGACCTACTGAACTTTAGGCTCACTTTTGGGACACTTCCTATGTAGCCAGGGGAACAGAAAAAGACACACACCATCAGTGGGATGCCAGCTTTCAGACAAAAGTGATTTCAAGTCTCTAGCCCAATGTATCACCAAACAGCGCTCAATTTAGTCAATCACTGTGACCCACCGTTTAACATTGGCGACCTCCTGAACTTTAGGCTCACTTTTGGGACACTTCCTATGTAGCCAGGGGAACAGAAAAAGACACACACCATCAGTGGGATGCCAGCTTTCAGCCAAAAGTGATTTCAGATCTCTAGCCCAATGTATCACCAAACAGCACTCAATTTAGTCACTCACTACCCCTCCCCACCCAGCCGTTTAACATTGGCGACCTCCTGAACTTTAGGCTCACCTTTGGGACACTTCCTATGTAGCCAGGGGAACAGAAAAAGACACACACCATCAGTGGGATGCCAGCTTTCAGCCAAAAGTGATTTCAAGTCTCTAGCCCATTGTATGGCCTCCTGTGGCCAGAATTCATAACTCCCCTCCTGAGTGAGCTAGAGGTCTGGTTTTCACAAATGTCGAACATCTTCGGTCGCGCCTAGCAGAAAAAACTCGACAGAGTACGGGTGCCAAGCCCCTTACGAATGACCTCGTCGAAAACGGTGCGTCTCTGCGCCTCGGAACGGCCGCGCTGACCGAAAAGCATTTAAAAATAACTCAAATTCAGGCTTCTCGGCCTAGGCACTTCAGGTCAAAGTACCGCTGCGTCGCAACCGTACGAGCCACAGACGCCGTTCTAATATTTCCTGAATCGGCTCGGGCCCGCCGAACACATATCCGAGCCCCGACTCGGTTGCGGCGCCAGTACCAGGTTCTGTCCCTCTCTCACACACAGGAGAGGCAGATGTGCTCACACACCAGTACCAGGTTCTGTAACTAGGCTTGACACAAGTGTGTGTGTGTGTGTGTGTGTGTGTGTGTGTGTGTGTGTGTGTGTGTGTGTGTGTGTGTGTGTGTGTGTGTGTGTGTGTGTGGCTGGCTGGCTGGCTGTAGTTCTGTGTGCTGATTACATGGTGGTGCCAGAGGTTTGTGAGAGAGGGAGACACTTTCTATTCCATAACAGCCACTATTTGTAGCCTGTGTGCATTTCTGTTCAGTTTATGTTATTCAGTTATCAGTCAGGTGTTTAGGATGTTTATTGCTAATGGTTTGATTAGGTTTTGTGTTTGTGAATAGCAGTTTCAAATAAAAATGTTTCATATTTCACAATACAAAACTTTGAGTCTGTTTTCCCGAAAATTTGTTTTTATGTGTTTGTCCACACACTTGTCCACACACAAGGATTTTCCTTGCACCAAAACAGACCAAACTTTCCACACTTCTTCCTATCCATATTCTGCTTCTTTACACACAAGAGTTTGATGATATATCATTCATAGCCCTGTTTATAGTACATTTTATACCAAAACCATGGCGAAAATAGATTTTTTAATGACTATGGACAGTATTTCCTGATGTATGGGCTGATACGAGGACATAGACACAATCAGCTGTGTGCAAAGTTTGTTTTCTTATGTGTCAACATAAATTTAAAAAAATTTAAAAAAATTGACACATATGATGGTGTGAGTGATCCTGGAGATTTGGGTCCAATTAGCATCTAATTTGCATAATAAACATAAACAATAATAAATTCAGAAAACTTGCAATACATTTTTTCATAGTTTTTATGTACATAACAAACTGGGAATGTGTTCATAGTGATATCTATTTTCTTTCTTTTTTTGCCTATTGGCAAAGTCTAGGGGGGGTAGCCTCCCCTTAAAAGCAAGTGCAGTGACCGAGACAACATCTGAAAGTGAGTGTTTAAAAGTGGGTAATGCTATAAAAGTGGTAAGTTTTAGTGACAACTGCAACGCATTCCAGTCAGTGGGGGCAAAAAACTGAAAAGAGTGACGGCCAAAGGAGGTGCGGACTTTGGGGGGGACCAGAGTGATATATTTGTTGAAGCGGAGATTGCGAGTGCTGGATGAGAAGTTCAGTAGTAAGCAGAGGTAGGGGGGGGATTTGCCGATGATGGATTTATAGATGAACTGATACCAGTGGGTCAGTCGCCTGGTGTGGAGTGATGGCCAGTTGACTTGGGAGTACAGGTCGCAGTGATGTGTATTGAAAGGGGCACCGGTGACAAAGCGGATGGCAGTGTGATGGATGACGTCCAGTTTATCGAGAAGGTTTTTGGGGGCAATCCTGTAAATGATATCTCCATAGTCCAGAATTGGCAGGATGGTCATTTTTACCAGAGTGTGTTTTGCAGAGTGGGTGAAGGAGGCTTTGTTGCGGTACAGGAAACCAATTCTTGTTCTGACTTTAGTGAGTAGGTTATTGATGTGGGTTTGGAAGGAGAGTGAACTATCAAGCCAGATACCTAGATATTTGTATGTGTTGACAAATTCTAGTACTGACCCATCCAGTGAGGTGATTTTTGGGGGACAGGAGGCTTGGGGTAGGGTCCGATTGAAGATCATGCATTTAGTTTTATCTGTGTTTAGGAGAAGATGGAGGTTGGAGAAGGCATATTGGATGCTATTAAAGCTATGTTGGAGATCGGTCAGGGCGGTGTTCAGAGAGGGGCCAGACGTGTAAAGAATGGTGTCGTCAGCGTACAGATGGATGTAAGAGTTTCCAGCCGCGTGAGCAATGTTATTTATAAAAATATTAAATAGTGTTGGACCCAGAATGGAGCCCTGGGGGACACCCATGGACAGGGACATTGGGTCAGACAGCAGGCCTTCAGCTCTCACAGACTGCACACGACCAGAGAAGTAGTTGTTAAACCATGCCAGGCATTCCTCTGCGAGTCCAACATCCTTGAGTCTGTCAAGCAGGATGCAGTGGTCCACGGAGTCAAAGGCCTTAGCCAGGTCAATAAATACAGCTACACAGTAGTGCTTGGAGTCAAAGGCGCATATGATGTCGTTTAGCACTTTAAGTGTTGCAGAGACACAACCGTAGCCAGGATTCTTAATAGGACTGGTTGTTAAAATCCCTAAATATTCAGCACAACAATTGAGTGGAGTTGGAGATGTCCTCTTGGGTGGAGTGGAATTTGGCAATGATCACGTGGTGCCACCAGTACGACACATCTTCAGTTGTGGTCCCCGACCTCATTGGGTGTTTCGGCCAGTTATCACAAGACACCCTCTGCCGAGGTTGGCCCACCACAGGCTGATCAGGCCTGGGTGTGTGTCGCACCGTGGCACCACGTGGTCATTTGGGAGCCCATGTTGGGTCCCTACGTTTCAGCCACAGCCAGTGACTGCTCCGTTCTGCTGCAGTGGACAGTTCTCTGATTGCCTTCCGTTGGGCCTGTCCTCTGATCCCTACTGCCCTCAGGAGCCTTGTGGTGGAGCTGGCTACAAAGCCTCTGCAGCCCACCTCCACTGGCCACACCTTCACGTTCCAGCCCCGCCCCTCTGCTTCGACTGCTAAGTTGGCATACCGCAGCCTCTTCCGTTCGAATGCCTCATCGATGGCCTCCTCCCATGGGACCGTCAGTTCTACGATGAAGACACGCCGGCAGGACTTGGACCAGAGGACTAGGTCTGGGCGCAGGTTGGTCGCTGCAATTTCGGGTGGGAAGGTGAGCCTCTGGCTGAGGTCTACCCGCATTTCCCAATCCCGGGCTGCGTTCAGTGGGCCTGAGTCTGGAGGTGATGGCTTGGTCCGCTGTTTCTCCCCTTCCCGGATGAAGGTTGTTTTTCCGTGGATTTAGAGGCATGGCATTGGTGGTTACCCTCTTGTGCTCAAGTTTGGCAGCCAAGCACTTTAGCACTTGGTTGTGGCGCCAGGTGTATCTTCCTTGAGTTAGACTGGTCTTGCAACCCACCAAGATGTGTTTGAGGGTTGCTGGGGCTGCACACTGGAGACAGGCTGGGTCCTCTCCATACCAGAGATGTAGGTTGGTAGGAGAGGGCAGGACATCATATGTGGCTCTGATGATGAAACTTAGCCTATTAGACTCCATGCTCCACAGCTCGTTCCACGTGATTTTCCTCCTCTCCACGCTCTCCCACTTCATCCAGCGGCCTTGCTGGGCTTGGGAGACTGCCTTGGCGCACCTGGCTGCTTCCTCCTGGTGGCGCACCTCCTCAACCACCATCTTCCGCCGTTCGGTTGGAGTAGCCTTTTGCCATGTGGGTGTTGTTGTTTCCAAGCCAAGGCCCCCTCTGCCATGTTGGACATGCCCCACTATATCCCGGTGTCTGAGGGCGGTCTTTGCCACCGCAACTGCTGCAGATGGCTTCCATTTCCTCCCCGTTGCTAGGATTGGAGCAGCACCTCTGACGAATGGATCCCGGGATTCTGTTAGAGTCATTTCCAGCCTTGATTTGGCACATTTGTACTCCTCCACCAGGCTTGAGATTGGTAGGGAGAGGGCTCCGTTGCCATACAGGCCTATGCTGCTAAGGCCTCTCGGCAGTCCAAGCCACTTCCTCACTTGTGCATTCACCAGTCTCTCCAGCCGGTTGGCATGGGATAGTGTGACCTCGTAGATGGAAATTGGCCACATGAGACGGGGCAGCAGTCCAAACTGAAAGCACCACAGCTTCAGCTTCCCAGGGAGAGCAGTGTTGTTGATCTGCTTGAGGCCACTGATTGTATCCTGCTTGAGTTGTTCCACCTGCTTCGAGTCTTTGAGTTCTGCGCTATACCAGCGGCCAATGCTTTTGATGGGCTTCTCCAGAACTGTTGGTATTGGCTCGTTGTTGACGTGGAACCTCTCATTGGCGAGCTTGCCTTTGACAATGGAGATACTGCGGGACTTACTGGGTTTAATCTCCATTCGTGCCCATTTGATGTTTCCCTGGAGTTTATCCAGCAGGCGTTTGGTGCATGCGTTTGTTGTTGTTATTGTCGTCATGTCATCCATGTACGCCCTGATTGGTGGAAGACGCAGCCCGCTCTTCAACCGTTCCCCTCCAACAACCCATCGGGATGCTCGAATAATGAGCTCCATTGCCATGGTAAACGCCAGTGGAGAGATGGTGCAGCCCGCCATTATGCCTATCTCGAGGTGCTGCCAAGCAGTTGTACTGGCTTGTGCTGTAACACAGAACTGGAGGTCCTGGAAGTAGGCTTTGACCAGCCTTGTGATGCCCTCTGGGACTTGGAAGAAGTTGAACGCTGTCCACAAAATCTCATGAGGCACTGACCCGAAGGCATTGGCAAGATCTAAGAAAACCACATGCAGGTCTTTCTTCTCCTTCTTGGCCGTTTGTATCTGGTGCCAGATGACATTTGTGTGTTCCAGGCATCCTGAGAATCCACTTATCCCTGCCTTCTGCCCTGAGGTGTCGACAAAGTTGTTCTTCTGCAAGAATACTGAGAGCCTCTGGGCCACAACACTGAAGAAAATCTTTCCTTCCACATTCAGTAGACTGATCTGGCGGAACTGGTCGATGGTTGAGGAATTCTTCTCTTTGGGAATCAGGATCCCTCCTGCCCTTCGCCATGCCTTTGGTATGACTCCCTTTTCCCATGCCACTTTCATTAGCTTCCAGAGGTACTTCAAGACGCCTGGACTGTTCTTATATAGCCTGTATGGAACGCCGTTGGGCCCAGGGGCTGAGGCTGTTCTTGCCCGTTTTACTGTGCTCTCAACTTCGCTCCATGTAGGGGGCCTTGTTTCCATCTGGTGCTCAGGTGGTTGGATTGGTGGCATGTCATCCGGAATGCTGGCTGGCACATGCCTCTGGTTGTCAGAGTAGGTCTTCCTCAGGTGCTCCTCTAGTTCCCTTATGGGTACTTTGAGGGTCCCTGTTTTCTCCTTCACAAAGAGGTCTTTGACGAACTTGTAGGGATCTCTGTAGAAGGCAGTCCTCGTTCGCTCTTTCTTCTTGTGTTGCTTTCTCAAGCATTCTGCTCTTCGCAGTGTTGCAAGACGCTGCTTGATGTCGGCCTGTAGTGCCTCAAGTCCTTTCCTTTCCACTTCTGTGGCCTTCTTCCACTGTTTTCTCAGGCACCTTCTTTCTTTCACAAGTCTTTCAATCTCTTGTTGTCTCCTGGACTTGAGATGGGCTGATGGTTCCTTCTGTGTCCCATGGTTCTTACTTTTCACCCCAAATCTCTCTGCTCCATAGCTGTAAATGATCTCTCCAATCTTGTCCAGTTTTCTTTCCACGCCCCCTTTCAGACCTTCTAGAAGATGGACAAGGTCTGTGTCTGTGTTTTCCCACTCCTTTTTCTGGCAGGCTTTAGGCCACAAGATTTGAAGCTTTCGTCCATTCATCTTCCTCTCTACTGCTGTCTGTGGCTGGATAGGCTCTGGACTCATGTCCATTGATGGATCTGTGCTTGGTTGAGCTTCGTCTGGGGTTCTGATACCCTGTGGACTGTGGTGAATATCCTGCCACTGGGCTTCACTCGACTGATTTGCCCTACCTCTGAGGAAGTAGCGGTCAATGCGAGGCACCTCGCTAAGCTCTCTTAGGCACTTTTTCCTGCCCTGGTGGATCTTGAGACCCTTCTCTGATGTTATCTTTTTCCAGCCACAGATGCAGCTTTGTAGCTTGTGTCCTGCCAGTGTTGTTACTCCGTCAACTACCGTGCTGATCATTTGCTTCGTTGTCATTTCCGTTCCAGGGTCTGTTACCGTGTGATCCGCCGATGAGTCATCTTCCGCCCCCGCTCTCGCAGACTCTAGGGGTGTTTTTCCTTTTGCATTTTTCGTAGCCATTGTTGGGTGGAACCAAGTCACTGTGTAGTGAAAGGCTCCTGCCAACACGGGTAGCTAACCCATGCCAGCCCCGTTGGGGTCTGTTCCCTCCTGTCAGCTGTCTCTTCAAGCCGTCACCAGGTCTTTCCCAGGTTGTCAGCTGCCCTTTCGCAGCGGTCACTGGTTTTGACACCAGACATCAGGATTCTTAATAGGACTGGTTGTTAAAATCCCTAAATATTCAGCACAACAATTGAGTGGAGTTGGAGATGTCCTCTTGGGTGGAGTGGAATTCTGATCTAAAGCCGGATTGCGTAGTGCTGAAGATACTATAGGACTCCAGATGGTGGGTGAGCTGATTGTTGACCAGTTTCTCTAAGACTTTGGAGAGGCAGGGTAGGATGGATATAGGCCTGTAACAGTTTAGGTCTAACTTGTCACCTCCCTTGAAGAGTGGGATGACAGCAGCAGATTTCCAGTCCATGGGGAATTCTGAGGTTTGCAGGGAGAGGTTGAACAGACAGGTGATGGGGGCTGAGACAATGTGAGCTGCTAATTTCAGATAGAAAGGGTCCAGATCATCCAGCCCAGCTGATTTATAAGGGTCCAGTTTAAGCAACTCCCTAAGCACCTCACTCTCCTCTACTGGCTGGAAGGAGAAGCACGGAGTGCTTGGGGGGGGACCAGTGCTAGGGGTTGAGGCAGCATGGTTGACAGTGGGAATGGATGTAGCAGTTGCAAAAGCATGACCAGCCCTAACAAAGTGCTTGTTAAAACAGTCCACCATGGAGGCTTTATCTGAGATGACAATGTCCTCAGATTTGATTGCCGTGGGTAGTTGAGAGGATGTGTTTTTATTTTCCATGGTTTTGACAGTCTTCCAAAACTGTTTGGGGTCGGATCCGCATGTCGAGAATTGATGTTTGTAAAAATCTGCTTTGGTTTTCCTGATCGACTGGGTGCATTTGTTCCTTAGCTCCCTGAAGGATTGCCAGTCAGAGGTGTTTTTGGAGGCCTTTGCTTTACGCCATAGCAGGTGTTTTTGCCGGATCAGCTCAGACAGTTCGGTGCAAAACCAGGGGCTGTAGCGATTCTTGGTTCTGAATTTTTTAAAGGGGGCATGTCTATTCAAAATGGTGGAAAAAGTACTTTTGAAAAGGGACCATGCATCCTCAACAGTGGGGATGAGATTAATTCTGTACCAGTCTACAAGTGCCAGGTCATGCAAGAAGGCCTGCTCATTAAAGTTTTTAAGCAACCGTTTATACAAGACCAACGGTGGCCGTTTGGCAGTGGAGCCTTTGCGTACACAAGCAATGCAGCAATGGTCAGTAAGGTCTCGGCAAAAAACCGCAGGGTTATACTTAGCCGGCGTATTGGTGAGAATGACATCAATAAGTGTGCCGTTTTCCATAGATGTAGTGTTGAATCTGGTAGGAGTCTGTACAATCTGGGAGAGATTTAAAGCGTCCAGCTGGAGTTGTACAGAATGGGGAGGATTAAGCATGTCCCAGTTAAGGTCACCTAACAGCACAAACTCAGAGGAAGTATGAGGGGCAATTAATTCACTGAGAGCTATCAGGGAGCAGGCAGGGGCAGAAGGTGGTCTATAACAGCCAGCAACAGTGAGATATACATTTTTAGATAGATTAACCTTTAAAATCAACAACTCAAATTGTTTGCACACAGATTTTGATAAACTGACAGAACATTGCAAACTGTTCTTACAGTAAATAGCAACCCCCCCTCCCTTAGTGAGCCTGTCCTGGCGGAAAATGTTATAGCCAGGAATAGATACAGCAGAGGTAGTGACAGATTTCTTAAGCCAGGACTCTGAGATGACTAAAACATCAGGATTTGATGTATGCATATATGCTATCAGCTCATCAAGTTTGGGGAGAAGGCTTCGGATATTTAAATGCATAAGACCAAAACTTTTGCGGTTACAAAAGCCGTCAAAAGTTAACGCACCAGCATCAGAGGACTGAGAAAAGGAGATATAATTATTGCCAAGGGAAACGCCAGGGCCAGGGTTTAAATGCACATTACCAGAAGTCATCAATAATAAAATAATAAAACCACGGCTGAACACGGTGCGTTTAGAAAGTTGTGCGCGGGAGACAGCGTGCACAATCGACTTGAAGGGTGACACATGACATAGTTGACTCAATGGCAAACAAGCAAGCATCGGGGCAATGTACAAAATATTCCAAATAGGTAGTCCGAGCAACTGAGTTACCATAAATGAAGTAACGTCCCTACATTGATAAGGGGGAGGCATTGTTTCACCCCAATGAAGGGGCGATGACAGCCCGGGAGGCAGTTCGGGGTGAGACATGTCTTTGACAGAAACAGCGCTTGAAGTTCGGCAAACAACATTTTCGTGACATAGGACACATACAGCACGGTCTTTCTGGGACACAAAACCCCACTCTTATTATATATTATTATTATATTGTTATGTGTGCTTAACAGTAACACTTGTATCGAATCGAATTCAGAATTTTACTTTGAAAATTGGCGCAAGAAATACGGCTCTCGTGGAGTGGAAGAGAGACTAGGGCTGCATTCGTAAATTCGCCCTGAGAGCGCCGGAGCGTCCCTGAGACCGCCTCTAGTCCAATCAAATTACTTGGTCCCATTATGATGTTGAACCCAGTGTGCGCGAATTTACGAACGCGGCCAACATAAAATAAAATAAAAACATTCTCCCATTCTCGCACTTATTGCTTGCGTGCCACTGTTTAAGCTGTCGCGTGCCACTGCTGGCACGCGTGCCATAGGTTGCCGACCCCTGCTCTACTCTATCAAAAGCTTTATTGAAATCTACACTCAACACTATCCCTCCCTCTTCCTTCATGTGTTTCACTGTATCCCTGACTGACCCTATTGTATCCGCTATATCTCTTCCTGGTATGCTATACGCCTGAGTCGATGACACTATGGAACCTACTACTGACTTAATCCTATTGGCTAAAATCTTCGCTAACACTTTGTAATCTGTATTCAATAAACTAATCCCTCTGTAATTCCCTAACTGTAACTTACTACCCTTCTTGTATAATAAAGTAATTAACCCTGTTGCCATCGACTCACTAACCTTCTCTACCCTTTCCATTTCCTTATAAACCCTCAACAAAATCTTACTAAGCACTGCACTAAAACACTTGTAGAATTCACCTGGTAAGCCATCAGAGCCCGGGCTTTTGCCATTATTTGAGCTCTGAATGGCTAAGGTGACCTCCCCCTCTGATAAATCCCTATCACACCCTTCCCTGTCACTATCTGCTAACCTATGCTCAACTGTCCCTAAAACTTCTCCTACACTGTCATTGTCTACACTACCTTTTTTGAATAAATTCTCATAATACTCCTGCACTGTCTCTAAAACCCCTACATAGTCCTTCACTATCTCCCCTTTCTCATTCTCTATCTCTTCTATATATGTTTTCCCCTGCTTCTGCTTCTCTAACCCTAAAAAGAACGCTGTGCATTTCTCCCCTTCTACTGTATACTGTGCCCTACTCCTAACTATAGCCCCTCTACACTTCTCCTTTTCATACGCTTCTAATTCCCCCCTAATCTCCATGTATTTCACTACGCTTCTATCTGGGTCCCTGTCTATTTCTTTTAGTTCCTCATCCATCCTCCCTCTCAATACACTTTCTTTTCTTTCCTGACCTACTACTCTTTCTTTCTATCCTGACCTCGTTTTCTACAATAACTAATGCTTAATTGTTTTACCTGTCTCTTAACACACTCCCACCATTCACACACATTCTCTTCATACATTCCACACTTCATTCGCTCACTAATATGCTCATTCACCATATCCCTATACTCACTCTCCCCTAATACCCTCGTGTTCAAACACCACACACCCCCCCCTTTCCCTGTGTGCCTACCCCTTAAGTGAAAAGTGATTGCTGCGTGATCGCTGTACCCCGTGAATTTGTGTTGTATATCTCCTATTTCCTTTTCTATCCCCTGTGACACTAAACATAAATCTATTCTACTCTGCTTCAAAACCCCACTAACTACCTGTCTTCTTGAAAACTCTCTCTTACTTGTGTTCCTAACTCTCCATACATCTATTAAATTTCTCTGCTCTATCATTTCTAATAACCCTCTCCTAGCTGAATCTGTCTTAAAACTATCTACTCTATAAACATCCATCTTAGTGCAAAATACATTAAAATCACCCACCAAAATACAATTCCCTGTGCAGTGCAAGCCCAGTTCTACAAAAAAATCCCTCTTTTCAACCTCTCTATTTGGTGCATACACATTAATTAATCTAAACATAACATTATTTATATTAAATTCTATCCCTATTCCCCTACCCTTCCCGTCATTCAAAACCTCTCTTACATTCTCTACCCTATTCTCTTTAATTAATATCGCTACCCCACATGATTTATTCGTCCCATTATTTGTAAACAGCATACCCCTCCATTTCCCCTTGATTTCTGTCATTTTGGTGTCTGTCCACTTTGTCTCCTGCAGTACCAGAACATCAGATGTGAAAGTCACCAGCACCTCCTCCAGCTTCTCCATGTTATTGAGCCCATTGATGTTTATGGAGGAAATCGTGACCATTGAAAACAAGTGTAGGAGGATAAATATGTTTACTGCCATTTTTTTTTTCATTTCTTCTTTCCCTCCACGAACTGCTGCTTTGATTTGCGCTTTAGTTTCCCCGCTAAAAGCGCCCTCTTCCTCCCTCCCACTATCGTCAACAGCTCAGACTCGTCTTGCTCCCCGCACCCATCGTCACTGTTTGTTAACATATTTTCAGATGCTTTCGGGGGGGGGCTTACGGATGCGGCCCCTCGTATCCGTAAGCTCATGGGGGTTCCCTCCTTTGATTTTTTGCCTGCCTCTTGTGCTTCTCTCGGGCGCGCGACTCTCGGGGGCAAAGGCTCTTGTTGGGAACCTCTCCCCCCGGTCGTCTGTGCGCTCCCTTGCAACTCCGATGCCTGGGTTACCCCCATAAAGCTGTCGAGGCTCGACCCCATGCCCCCCCCCATCCCACTCTCTCCTGTCAGTCCCGACCACTCCGTGCTCTGAGTCTCTGACACAGTCTGAGCTGTCAACGATACTCCCTCCTCCATCCCCTCTTCCTCCTCTCCCTCGCTCTTCTCTTCCTCTTCTCCCTCGCTCTTCTCTTCCTCCTCTCCCTCGCTCTTCTCTCCCTTTTCTCCCTCTCCCTTCTCTCCCTCTCCCTTCTCTTCCTCTCCCTCCTTTCCCCCCTTCCCTTCTTCCTCCCTCTCCCTACACTTGCATTGGGATTCCAGGTCCCCGCACCCCCTGCACTTGTTTTCAAAAGTCGCGCATTCCCTCGCATAATGCCCGCTGCGCCCACACCTTCTGCACTTGAACTCGGGACATTCCCGTAGGATGTGCCCTGGCTGCAGACACATCCTACACACCTTCACCTGTCTGTCATGAATCACCCGAAAAAAATCAGACCCATTGCCCGTCTCGAACTTGGTCGAGTACGGCAGCGATTTTACAACATCATTAAATTTCACTTTTACAAACCGTGTTCCTTCGCATATGCTGGTCCCCGGCCACATCCTCCTCTTTATCGGGGAGACCGCGTGCACCCCCCAGTCTGTTAATTTCCTTAGAATGTCCCCGTCCTTTGAGTAGACCGGCAGTCCGATGAAAGACACCACCATTTCGTCCCCGCACAGTTCCCTCGCCATGACCCTCGTCTCGTTGATCTTGAAGCCGTCGAGCAGCCTCTCTTTCCCCTTCGGATGGCTCATCGTGATCTCGTACTTATTTAATCCTATGTATCTGCAGCCCACGACGAGCCCGCACACCTCCTTCGTCGCCCGGAGCAGCGCCATCATGGTCACCTTCTCCTCGCCGACCAGCTCCACCGCCACCGTCAATTCCTTGCTGTAGGCTGGCACCTCTCGCTCCTCTCTCCTCTCTTTCTCTCGTTCCTCCTTCTCCGCTTGCGCCCTCGCTTCCGCCTCCTGTTTCTTCCTCGCGATTCTCTCTCTCTCCTCTCTTATTTCATCTCTCACTTTCTGTCTCTCCATCTCCTCTCTCTCTGTCTCTCCTTCTTTCGCCTTGCCTGTGTCCGTGTTCTTATCCGTGTCGTCTGTCGTTCCGCGTGCCTTTACCATATTGAGCCGTCCGAGTACAAACAAAACGAAAAAACAAAAATATCCCCCCTAACAGCAAGCTGCTGGGGGAATAAACTCTCACACACTAACTCTCCTTTCACTCACACAAACTACGCAAATATTCAAACACTTAACTCTCATGCACACAAACAAATTCCAAGAGCTCACGCTGCTATCCCAAACTTTTTACGACAGGTCGTATTCAGACTGGTATATTTGAAATCTTAATCTCAAAGACCAACGTTAAGAATATTAACCTTTTGTCCATGATGCATTGCTGTATTTTACCATGACAAGCAACTAATCCTGCTGATTTGATCAAGACAATTTATTAGCTTAGTCTGTTGGGTCAAGCTGCCATAGGAGCTCTCCCCCTCCTACACCCCAGAGCCTCAACCTTGATATGAGCTCATCAAAACAAAAAACGCTGCAATACCTTGCCATCACAAGGACAGAACGTCCCCGCTCTACAGTCATGTGTGAGGAATAGAAAGCGACAAGGGATTTCCCCCTCTATCTATTGTTTTATTCAGCCCTACAAAGCTCAAACTTATTTGACAGCAGATGGAGATCTCAAAGCAGACATTTCTGATACAGATAATGAAACTTTGTATTGTACAACTGAAATGTGTTTAATGAAGAACTGGATGAATTAACATAACGAGGAACAATCCGTGTCATTTGCACACACAAAAAAAACAAAGAAACATACAGAGACAGAAGACATTAGCAGCAACATTCCTGGTGGTGCCCCCCCAAAACACAGCACAAGCATTACCCTCTAAAAGTAAATGTCACAAAATGTACAAAAACCAACAAAAAAAAACACACAAAAACACTAAAAAAGCCAGTCTGTTAGCTTGAAGTTCTTCTTTTATGCTGAATGTCGAAACATTTCGGCTCGTCCTCCAACAAAAGTTATCGGGGGGGGGGGGGGGGGGGGGGGGGCATATTTAAGGGCACGGGGTTTAAATCAAAGAAGTACAGCATATTTTTTTTTTTTTAGCACTTTACATTTTGCTTCAGTAACCAAACTGGCTGACGGTAAAATATTACTTACACATTTTCCAGGGAAGGGTCTTTGGAGCACGGGGTCCAGGGATAAGGTTGTTAGTAGTGCTCAACTCTGGCCTGTAAAGGAGGATCAGTTTGTTAGGATAGAAGGAAGGTGTTCTCAGCCCTGTAAAGGAGGATAGAAGGAAGGTGTTCTCAGCCCTGTAAAGGAGGATAGAAGGAAGGTGTTCTCCGGTTTGACATTAAATCAACTGCTCCAGTTTGAACAGTTCACATGATAAATACCCTATGAAGTAAGCATCCTGTGGAGGAGAAAGAGAATAAGACATTGTATTGTGTGGTGGAAAAATTTAAGATGAGTTACACACCTGTTCTGATCGATCAGGTGTGTGGACACGCCCCACACGAAAGGAGACGCAACATCATCTGCCTCTGCAACAACAGAAACAGCATTATTATTACAACATCATACAATAACCTTTCCTTGTTCCACACCCTGCTGGGCATGCTTTGAAAATTAAATGGTTGCCCGAATTAGGTACAGCTCCCCAATGCATTCAGTTATGCATAGAAATGATCAGTATGTCTCTTAATTAGCACGGCATCTGTACATCTGAAATTTGCATTGGCTCAAGTGTGCATCAACTTCACACTGGGATATTTAGTCACTCACATTTAAAGTCATAAAAGCATCTTTGGGCTTGAATTAATCACAGGCCCAGCTCACTAGAGTACCGACCTTTATCCCAGTCCTCCTCACATTTGGTGTTTGGTATCCAGGTGCTGACAGGGACGTGCCACTTGCTCTTCACCTCAGCACTGTCCACTGTTAACCAAAGAACCTGGTTAGACTCACTACAAGGAGCAAATGGGTTTTATTGACAAAGATAGTATCATTGAAGATACAACAACATTTAAATCTTACGGTCTTCGCTATTCACAGATCTCCTGTCCTCACAGTTCAGGATGTGGTGTGATAGCTCATGTTTGGGCATCAGGTGGCGGGCATTGAAAGGGCAGGTTTTCAATGTATTGGCTAGTTCTGGGTGATTCGAAAAAGACGAAAAAGATGCTTTACGAAAAAGAGCATATTTGAGAACATCTCATTTGAGATTTCAATGTCTGCAACGGCAGACTACTCCTACAACAGTTATTCCACGACAAGCACTACAGTTCTTACCTTATAGTCTAGCAGGAAGGGCCCTCAGATTTTGAGATACCCCTACCCGAGGTAGAGCAAGTTACAACAATGATTTTTCTTATCTTTAGGGTCTCCCATTAATGAAATTGATTGTTGTAAAATTTTATTTTTGGGGAAAAGATGTTTTTTTGGTTGTTCTTTAGAGCTACCCCAATCCCTGAAAAAGAGCCAAATTAGACCAGGCCGAATATGGGGAAGGTGACAAAAAAGCCCATAACTTGAGAATGATCACTCTTTTCCTCTTCAGATTTGCTGAGGTATGAACCAGGTGGTTGTCCTACATCACCAAATAGTCAGACAACTATTTACCTAAATAAATACTGAATTATAGTCCTGTAAACTTAGCTTTAGTTTAGACGGAAATTGTACTTTTTGGTGACAGGAACATAGGACTCCATCACTTTTCTCTCATTTATCAGAAAAACAGAAATCCCTGAAAAATATATCATTACTGAATTGTCTAGGGTGCTATTGAACAATAACCAGTAGTTGTATGGAAATATCTCATACAGTTCTATTGCAAATGAGATTTCTTTAGACATAGGCCTACCTCTTCTCTGATACAGTCAAATTCCGAATGGGGGATAAGTGGCATAATAGCCTATAAGTTAAGAATGCTCACTCTGATGGTCATCATATTTGGAGAGGGAAATACCAGGTGGCTGAACTACATCACAAAATAGTCAGAATAAGAGTAACCCAATAAAATAAAGTGTGTTAGTTCTAAATTGCAAGCCTCTAAAACATAGGTGTAAATAGTACAGGTTTTATTAAAACTGGAACCTTAATTCAAAGTACAGTATGGAAATAATTGTGAAGCTTGACAGTGGAACACTCTCTGCCACTCTGGTTTGAGTGACAGCTGCATGTTTCAAAACATTGTAGCCAACTGGTCAGCAGCAGCCATAACATTCTCCATCTCAGAGGGAGAGGGGCTGTGGATTGACAGTTCTGTTCAGATGATCACCAATCTAATGACAGATAACAGGTAACACATATGTCCAACTATGATATTAATATGTTGTTGAATATGTTGTTAGATTTGTGAGCTTTTAAACTATAGTGCAGGCATTCTGATCTAGGCAGAGGCTAGCAAGCAGAGGCTAGCAAGCAGAGGCTAGCTAGCAGAGGCTAGCTAGCAGAGGCTAGCTAACAGAGGCTAGCTAACAGAGGCTAGCTAACAGAGGCTAGCTAACAGAGGCTAGCATAAATTAATTGTGTGTGTGTGTGTGTGTGTTTTCCATATTTACCAGAGTTCACTGTAACAATGGAGCCAACAGGGCCAACGCAGACAGCTAGCCAGCCATATTTACAGACACTGGATGAAAAAGTCTGCTTATTATGTGAAAAAGCTCTACAAGGACATCAAAATAATCCATATGTCAAGAATCCCACTTTACAAGGACTCAGAACCATACTGAACGTTGCTCAAGGACGAGATGATGAAGTTCATAAGAGACTATCGCCCCACTCAGATGACATACTGTCCTTCAAGGTCAAGGTTTCATATCACAAGTCATGTCGGGCCAGTTATTCAAGCACAACTAACTATATGCCTACAACCAGTGATCAAGAACCACCCCAGGATCAGTGTCAAAGTAAAAGACTTAGACTGTCCAGAGACACTATATTTGACATCCGTAGCCAGTGTTTCATTTGCAGCCAATGTTTCAATTGCAGCCAGAAATTCACAAAGAGAGAAGGCCTGACCCCTATCTGTACCGGTACAGGTGAAAGTACAAGGTCAAAGGTCCTCAATGCAGCCTCAGAGAGGTTTGATGAAATAATACATCACCGTATGCTGACCTATCAAGATCTTTTTGCCTATGATGCAAAGTATCACAGAAGTTGCCTAGGACACTATCTTTCAGAAAGGAACATTCTATCAGCTCGAAACAAACATTTAACAGAAAAGAAGTTAAATGAACATGAAAGAGCTTTCATTGAGCTAACTGAAGAATTAACTAAGACAGTTTTTTCAAAGCATATGACTGTCACAACACTGAGTGCTGTAACTGAGAGCTATATAGGAAAACTGAGTACAGCTACAGAACCAACAATGTATAAATCCTGGAAACTCAAAGAAAAGTTGATCCAGCATTATGGGGATAAACTCATCTTCATTGAACGTCCTGGAAAATCTGATCTGATCTGTTCTGGTGCCATGACTGTTGGCCATGCAATGAGAGAAGCTTCTCTCCTCAGAGAAAACATAACAGAAGACAGGGAGACAATGCCTCCACAGAGAACAGAGACCCTCACTGACACTCAAATCCTCCACCAGGCTGCACATATATTGAGGAAAACTATGGAAAAGGTTGAGCATGAGCCTCAATTCTACATAAGCAGTGACAAGCTTTCCCTTCTCCAGTGTAGTGAATATGTGCCAAACACTCTGTATGATTTTGTGAACTGGTGTGTCAATGCAGGTGCATTTAAAAATGTGCAGACCTGTGACGAGGACCCAGCTCTGAAGAATAACACAAGTGTTATAACCTTTTGCCATGATCTAATTGCACAATGCTGCAGCAGACGTACACCTATCACACTAGGACTTGGGATTATGATCCATCATGAGTTTGGCAGCAAGGCCCTTATCAACAAGCTACACATGATGGGTCATTGTGTGTCGTATGATGAAGTGCGTCAATTTCTCACATCAGTAGCAGCAGATCAATTACAGAGAAGCAAAGGTGTTTACATTCCAAATGGACTGACAAGAACCACAGAACATGGGATAATTGATGCAGCCATTGACAACTTTGACCAGAATGAAGAGACGCTGGATGGCAAAAATACAACACATTCCATGGCAATTGTTGTATACAGAAGAGGTGATGTTGCCACAGCACACAACCCCATCCTGAGAATCCCGGAGAGATCTCTCCATGCCCTGGACAGCTGTGATTTGGATAATGAAGAGGTTCAGAGGTAAATATTATAGACCAACTATCTGCCAGACACATGCAATACTTGATTGAAATGGCTCGGATATACTGTATGTTAATGCAATATAATCCAATATTAAAATGTTAAATGTGTAATGTGCACTGGAGGCTTCAAGTTTCACATTACACTTGTGTAAGTCAGACTAGCATTTGTCCAATATTCAAGTTACACATTATTTGTGAGGTCACACATCATAATCTAAGGAATCTGGAGTGTTGTTGTTTGTAAGGGAATTTTGTTAAAGATTGAATTTTATGACAAAAGATGCCTAATGACTTGTTCTTGAATTTCAGATACATCAAGCCAGGTAGGCGATCTGAACCACCAGCAGTTCTACCACAGGTCCTCAAATCAGACAGCACAAAAGCTCAGGCAGCAGAAGGCCAAGACTTACTTTGGAAGGTGAGCCGTATCATGAAAGAAGAAGAACAGAGAATCCCAGGATGGTCTGCATTCAATGCCTATGTATCCACGTCAGACATCCCATTAACAACAGTACAATATATGCCCTTCATAAGAGCTTCACCATCAGACCTATCTACAATCTATACAGCTCTTTTGCAGCTCACACAGCTTGCTCAAGAACTGGGACAGAGGCATATACTTGTAACTGCTGACCTTGCCATCTACAGCAAAGCACAGCAAATTCTGTGGAGCAAACCTGAAGCTTTGGATGGCAAGATCACCATGAGAATTGGAGGAATGCACGTCACCATGGCCTTTCTGGCAAGCATTGGGAAGGTGTATGCAGACGGGGGCCTCTTTGACATGATAACCGAGTCTGGAGTCTATGCTGACGCAACAGCTCGGCAGATGCTTCAGGGTAAACAACTGACAAGAGGTGTGAGGAGCATCAAGGTTGTTTCAGAGGCTCTGTTCAGGCTCTTCTGGATGGCACTGGTCTCCTGGCTGAACAAAAAAGGCCAAAGTCCATTGTCTGCTGAACAAGAACACCTCCTGCGAGATGTGCAGCATGCCTTTCATGGCAACGACCAGGTCTCTGCCAGACAGTTCTTAAGTGAAGCGGAGACAGACCTTCCTGAACTGAGGAGAAGAATACAACAGTTTTCAGAGAGGGGAGTTCAACAATCAGCAACTTTTAAGTACTGGCTGAATTTCCTCAAAGGGGCTGATCTCTTACTCAGAATGCTACGATCAGAGCGTGAAGCTAACTTTGACCTTCATCTCAACTGCATGTCTGAAGCAATACCATGGTTCCGGGCTGCTGGCAGGATGAACTATGCAAAGTACATGCCAGTCTACATAGCTGAAATGAAAGCCCTTGAAAAAAGCCAACCAGAGTCCTACAAATTCATGAGAGAAGGAGGGTTTGTTGTGCGGCGCTCAGATGAGAGAAACTTCAACTGTGTAGCCACCGATCAAGCACTTGAACAAACTATCAACAGAGAAGGAAAGGGTCAAGGAGGCATTATCGGCTTCACACTACGAAAGGGAGCTCTGAAAAGATGGCTCATTACAAGGCATGTCACCAGTGAGTACTGCGATGCCATGACAGAGCTTTGTGATGCAGCGGCACATGCACCAAAATCCCACAAAGAACATGGAGCAGCCCGCATGGACAGGGATGAGAGGGAAACTATACAGATAATGGAGTTTGTGCAAGACAGGCAGAACCCATTTGATTTGGAGAAAGTTCCCGATGAGCTCATCAATATTTCAAGTGGACAAGTAGCATCACAAAAGGTGGCAAAAGATCTCTCAAGCTTTCTGGAAGATGGAGAAAAGCTAAATGCTAATTTCATTGATGAACGACTTAAGAGTGATACACCAAAAAGTTTCTGGGATCCTGAGAAAAGACATAAATTGGCAACATTCACAGATATGATAGCAGTAATAAAATCTAGTAAATCTAAGCAGCTTCAGATGGATTCCGATGTCCTCTTCAGGAGACTCCTGGCTGTTTCAAAACAAAGGGACGTATCATTGGAGAATGTGATGCGTCATGAATTGGCTGCTGTCCCACCCTCTCTCTTCTATGACGATGGGGCGATGAGAAAAACCACAAAAGCAGACCTTGCAAAAAAACTGGAGTCGGTAGTAGAAGTGATGCAAGAGCTGTCTGACACCACAGAGAAATCTGCATACATCATTGATGGCATGGCTATGCTTCAAAGCCTCCATGATTCAGCCTTCCAGACCTTCAGTGAGCTAGCAGAATGCATCCTGAAGAAGATCTTGTCACTTCTAAATAGAAAACAAGAAATGCAATGTGTGGTCATGGTATTTGACAGGTATGACGGCCCACAGTCAATCAAAGACCTGGAGAGGCAAAGGAGAGGTGCAAGTGATGGAAGGCCTACACATGTTATCACTGGCAACACAAATGTCCCAAACTACAGGAAGTACTTGAGGAGTAGTGGAAACAAGACTGCACTGTGCATGTTTGTGAGCAACTACATTGTCACTGCAGCCCCACAGAGACTACACTCAGATGACTCCATCATCTTGGCAGGTGGATTTGATAAAGGGGAGGAGGTGAAGAGCATCTGCACAGCAGGAGTCAGCAGTTTGACATCACTGTACAGTGATCAGGAGGAGGCAGACACAAGGATGGTGCTCCATGCCATACATCTTGCAGAGTCATATTCCCGCATCATTGTGAGGTCTGATGACACAGATGTGGAAGTACTGCTCATATACTATGCAAGCAAAGAAATGTTTGGTTCATCTCTGGTGTACATGCATACAGGCCATGGAATGAGAGAGAGATATGTCCCCATCAACACCATATCTGAGAAGATTGGAAAAGACATGTCTAACTGTCTACCAGCATGTCATGCACTCACTGGCTGTGACACAACAAGTAGTTTGTACAGAATAGGAAAGACAACAGCATTCAACAAACTCAAGACCCATCTCAGCGAGCTCAAAGATCTGGCCCATTTTGGACTCTCTGCCAGCTTGGAAGAGTCTTTGCCAGTCGCAAGAGAATTTGCGCTTCTCCTATATGGAAAAAAGAAAATGGAAAATGGATTGATGTGCACAAACCTGGATGAACTGAGGTTCATAATTGCATCAACATCTGATACAGCCTCTGCAAATCTGCCGCCAACAGAGGATGCATTTCAGCAGCATGTGCAGAGAGCAATGTTCCAGACAGCGGTATGGTGTCACAGCCACATGCCCAAACCCCTGTTATGGAGTCCTATTGGCAAGGGGTGGATTATCAGAGATGGGGCCATTCAACCTGTCCTTTTTACAAAACCCCCAGCACCTACAGAAGTGAGAGACATCACTCATTTATATTGCAAAGATGCAAAGTGTGGAGAGAGTGGAAAGTGCCAGTGCCTCTCTGTTGGCCTTCCCTGTACAGAGTTCTGCACCTGCTGTGCAGAATGTCAAAATGTGTCCCCTAATGTTTGAGGACTGTATTTAATTGTACTTTGAATTAAGGTTCCAGTTTTAATAAAACCTGTACTATTTACACCTATGTTTTAGAGGCTTGTAATTTAGAACTAATAAACTTTATTTTATTGGGTTACTCTTATTCTGACTATTTTGTGATGTAGTTCAGCCACCTGGTATTTCCCTCTCCAAATATGATGACCATCAGAGTGAGCATTCTTAACTTATAGGCTATTATGCCACTTATCCCCCATTCGGAATTTGACTGTATCAGAGAAGAGGTAGGCCTATGTCTAAAGAAATCTCATTTGCAATAGAACTGTATGAGATATTTCCATACAACTACTGGTTATTGTTCAATAGCACCCTAGACAATTCAGTAATGATATATTTTTCAGGGATTTCTGTTTTTCTGATAAATGAGAGAAAAGTGATGGAGTCCTATGTTCCTGTCACCAAAAAGTACAATTTCCGTCTAAACTAAAGCTAAGTTTACAGGACTATAATTCAGTATTTATTTAGGTAAATAGTTGTCTGACTATTTGGTGATGTAGGACAACCACCTGGTTCATACCTCAGCAAATCTGAAGAGGAAAAGAGTGATCATTCTCAAGTTATGGGCTTTTTTGTCACCTTCCCCATATTCGGCCTGGTCTAATTTGGCTCTTTTTCAGGGATTGGGGTAGCTCTAAAGAACAACCAAAAAAACATCTTTTCCCCAAAAATAAAATTTTACAACAATCAATTTCATTAATGGGAGACCCTAAAGATAAGAAAAATCATTGTTGTAACTTGCTCTACCTCGGGTAGGGGTATCTCAAAAACTAAAGCCTTTTTTGAGGACTTGCTGCTAGACTATTACTGCACTTGATCAGATGGTATGGGAAGCGGCTGCCACGGATCTGGTGGTTCTTGTCATATGGACACTGAAGGAGTTTGTTTGGGTCACTGGCATCTTTTATTTCTATGAGCAATGGTAAGAGAAATGTGAATGAGAAATCAACATCACTCAATTCAAACGTTGGGTAAAGTGTGGTTCTTTTTAAATATACATATAGTATATAAGATAGGAATATGTGAAAAACATAGGAAGGACATCCTAAGAAAATCTTTGTCTTTTTCAATATTTTAGCACTTTACATTTTGCTTCAGTAACCAAACTGGCTGACAGTAAAATATTACTTACACATTTTCCAGGGAAGGGTCTTTGGAGCACGGGGTCCAGGGATAAGGTTGTTAGTAGTGCTCAACTCGGGCCTGTAAAGGAGGATCAGTTTGTTAGGATAGAAGGAAGGTGTTCTCAGCCCTGTAAAGGAGGATAGAAGGAAGGTGTTCTCAGCCCTGTAAAGGAGGATAGAAGGAAGGTGTTCTCCGGTTTGACATTAAATCAACTGCTCCAGTTTGAACAGTTCACATGATAAATACCCTATGAAGTAAGCATCCTGTGGAGGAGAAAGAGAATAAGACATTGTATTGTGTGGTGGAAAAATTAAAGATGAGTTACACACCTGTTCTGATCAATCAGGTGTGTGGACACGCCCACACGAAAGGAGACTCAACGTCATCTGCCTCTGCAACAACAGAAACAGCATTATTATTACAACATCATACAATAACCTTTCCTTGTTCCACACCCTGCTGGGCATGCTTTGAAAATTAAATGGTTGCCCGAATTAGGTACAGCTCCCCAATGCATTCAGTTATGCATAGAAATGATCAGTATGTCACTTAATTAGCACGGCATCTGTACATCTGAAATTTGCATTGGCTCAAGTGTGCATCAACTTCACACTGGGATATTTAGTCACTCACATTTAAAGTCATAAAAGCATCTTTGGGCTTGAATTAATCACAGGCCCAGCTCACTAGAGTACTGACCTTTATCCCAGTCCTCCTCACATTTGGTGTTTGGTATCCAGGTGCTGACAGGGACGTGCCACTTGCTCTTCACCTCAGCACTGTCCACTGTTAACCAAAGAACCTGGTTAGACTCACCACAAGGAGCAAATGGGTTTTATTGACAAAGATAGTATCATTGAAGATACAACAACATTTAAATCTTACGGTCTTCGCTATTCACAGATCTCCTGTCCTCACAGTTCAGGATGTGGTGTGATAGCTCATGTTTGGGCATCAGGTGGCGAGCATTGAAAGGGCAGGTTTTCAATTTATTGGCCAGTTCTGGGTGATTCTAAAAAGACGAAAAAGATGCTTTACGAAAAAGAGCATATTTGAGAACATCTCATTTGAGATTTCAATGTCTGCAACGGCAGACTACTCCTACAACAGTTATTCCACGACAAGCACTACAGTTCTTACCTTACTGCACTTGATCAGATGGTATGGGAAGCGGCTGCCACGGATCTGGTGGTTCTTGTCATATGAATGAATGAATGAATGAATGAATGAATGAATGAATGAATGAATGAATGAATGAATGAATGAATGAATGGTCTTTATTGTTATTGCTACAGTACAGGTACCAAACAACGAAATTTAGGAGGGGTGGCTCCCCTGGTGTTCGGAAAGGGAAAAAAATAACACTTTTAAAACAAATCACAAGAAGGGAAGGAGCTGGTTTACATAAATAAAGGCTATGTACACTATCCACTATACTATACTGTACAGATAGACGACTAGGGTTGTCATATTGCACAATAGTGTTATTTCACTTTTTTTTTTTAAAGTGTCGCAGTTTGCAGGCTTGAAATGTACACACACATGTATGGACACTGAAGGAGTTTGTTTGGGTCACTGGCATCTTTTATTTCTATGAGCAATGGTAAGAGAAATGTGAATGAGAAATCAACATCACTCAATTCAAACGTTGGGTAAAGTGTGGTTCTTTTTAAATATACATATAGTATATAAGATAGGAATATGTGAAAAACATAGGAAGGACATCCTAAGAAAATCGTTGTCTTTTTCAATATTTTAGCACTTTACATTTTGCTTCAGTAACCAAACTGGCTGACAGTAAAATATTACTTACACATTTTCCAGGGAAGGGTCTTTGGAGCACGGGGTCCAGGGATAAGGTTGTAAAAAGAAAAAAGGAGGATAGAAGGAAGGTGTTCTCAGCCCTGTAAAGGAGGATAGAAGGAAGGTGTTCTCCGGTTTGACATTAAATCAACTGCTCCAGTTTGATCAGTTCACATGATAAGTCGAGAGCTGCAGTTAAAGGTTGGCCACAGCTTGTTCTTCTTTTTCCCCTGCTCTTCACCTAGAGCGGCATAAATGGGAGAGATTATTTTCATCGTTGCTAAAATGTATTGGCTCTTGTAGTATTTTTAATAATAGCTTTAAAATGTTGACTGGAGGGTTTTTTTATAAAACACCTATTTTGCGTTGCTGTGTGGAGTTGAGAATGAATGAATACATGTAGTCTAATATTGCTCAAGGGTCATTAGACCTCTAATACAGCAATAAAATCCTCGTTGTCTTGTTGGTTTAGCTGGATAAAGAGAGATTAGAATTGTTTCCCTGTAAGTCGTATTGGACAAAATCATTAGCCAGTTTTGCAAACACAGAATACGGGTATACAAAGACACATTGGCAGCTAACGCAAAACAGCTTTCGAGATCTTACTTTATAAACTCACAGGATTTGACTGGTCCTTACTGTAATAGTGTTAATAACAAAACCTACTCAACAGCATTACTTTGTAATTACAAGGATTGCTAAATTCCCTATGGAAAAAAAAACATGTAGGCTAGGCCTATACAACATTGTTACTGATAGCATAGCATTACCACTTCAACAGTTAGAAGAGCAACTGTAGGCTACTGCATTAACCTCAACATGTCTGTCACTAGGTAGGCTATCTTACAAGGAGAATCAGAATGCTTATTGTGCATATGGCCTTTATGAAAGCATAATTGAGCATACTCGGTGAATAAAACATGATCTCCACCGCACTACATGATACCTGACATCCTAGCTGCCTTTTATTACTCTCAGTCAAAGTGGAGAGGAAACACAAGGGTGAGAACAACCCTGGGCCACTAGGACTCCTGGTTACAAGATACTTTCTTTTACCTCCGCCTAGACATTGAGTCCACTTCAGTTCTCCCACAAGACAGGAACCATGTCCAAGAACGTTCTGTACAGATAACTTGTCTCATGTCGTAGGTTGTCTTATGTATAGTCTCTAGGCTATCATTTGTCTGTAAAATATTGATTTATCTAAGTTACTGTTATGAGACTATTCTCTGGCAGTCCTAATTCCGCATGTTCCGCTCTCTCTTTCAGGGCCAGCTGTGAGTTGAAGGCGGTGGTAATGGCATGGCAGACTCAGAGGGCACGCTCTGTCCGTTGCCTCTGGTCCTGCACTGCGTTTGTCACTGCCAGATTGAGATTGTGGCCAAAACAGTTGAACCATGGCCATTTCAGGGCCCTGATGGAGGCTGCAACGTTAGCAATATTATGGCCGAGAGTATATCCTCATCTAACTTCCAATCCATATATGCCACGGGTAGTGCATCAACAATGTTGTCTGCACTGTGGTTTTCTGGAAACAAAGCTAGTCTGTAAGCATTTTTGACTGTACTTTCCAGTCGGGTGTGACAAAGTGGACAGTTAACGACATGTATGGTGTCATGTTAACTGACAACCACATCTCCGTTGTCAGCGAATAGCTGTCTGAATCCCGACAGCAACACTTGAAACAGACATATCTCCCATCCGTGCAGCTGTTAATGGGTGTTTCAGTTTGAGGTGCAGTGTAGAGTGTAGATTAGTTCCCATTAGTGTTCCCATCTCTGTCCGTCATCTTTTTCATGCAAATCTTGCAAATAGGCTAACCTTGTCCAAATCTGCAGGCAGCAGTGATATTTTTGTTGTCATCTTTTTTTTCTCTTTCTCTAACCTGAGGTGGAATGTGCAACACCCCAAAAGTAAAATATGATAATTATTTCTCTGACCAGCAGCGCTGTGACACAATGTGAGTCACATGTAACTTGGCCAATCTGAGTGATTAGGCCAAGTTAACATGAAACAAATGAAAAATCCCATGGCAGAAACATTTGATTGACCCTATATGTCAGCATGTTCTGAACTAGCAAGATCAGGTAGGCCTACTTGCACTTCTAGTCATAGACCAGATGAACAGGTGATTCCATGGGCTGAGCATGATCTCAAATTGATGTAGGCGAAATCACTGAACAGCATATCCACATGCATAGCCTCATTTGCATGCATGAATGCTGACAGCAAGCCTCATCACACAATTCCTGCAGATTTTTCAGGTGCACAAACTGTGAATCCCCCGTTCTACCACATCCCAAAGGTGTCCTATTGGATTGGGGAGGCCACTGAAGAACACTGAACTCATTGTCACGTTCATGGAACCAATTTGAGACAACCTTTTGCTTTGGGATATGATGCGTTATCACGCTGGCAGTAGCCATTAGAAGATGGGTACATTGTGGCCATGAAGGGATGCGCAAGGTCAGCAACAATACTCAAACAGACTGTGGCATTCAAGCGATTGATTGGTATTAACAGGACCAAAGTGTGCCAAGAAAACATTCCCACCCAAACCATGAACACCACCTGAATGAATGAGAAGGCGTACAGATGTTCCTAATAAAGTGTTTGGTGAGTGTATATATGTCTACAGTAACATGCATAGGCCTAGGCCTACATCTCATTTCAACTATGCAACATCATCAGCTGTTGGGAGAAGGATGGGGGGGCCAACAAGTCATGTAGGCCTAAATCTAATATGCACATATCTGGTTCACTTCACCACTTGTGTGACTTGGAAGTTGACTATATGACATCTAACTGTACCTGGCTCACTAGGAGTTCTCCAGCATACATACTGTGGAGCAACCTGGCATGTACGTCCACTATACACATCATCGTGATGGCATGTATGTCAATCAAAGCAGCTCGGCTGGCCCCCACTACAATGACTGGATGTGTGGGGCCTCTTGCAGACTGGATCATGTGTGGGGCCTCTTGCAGACTGTATCGCTATCGAGCTAGCCAGGCTTCCCTGGGACACAGACGTCTGCTACATGTTGCTCTCTGTCTCGGCTTGCAACACTCCTCAGACTCAGGGATGTGGAGGTCTGCCCCATGGCCATGGTCGTGATGACGAACATCTCCACACTCATTGACGAAGGGGGGTGTTTAGCTAAGCTACAAGACAACTATTCAACCTTCATTCAACCAGGCTGGGGGAATTGTCAGTAACTTGGTTAGTTAGCTAGCTAGCTAATGAAAATCCACGGGTGCGTTCGTAAACTCGCTCTGAGAGCACCGGAGCGCACCCTGGGTTGAACTTCATAAATGTATCAATGTGCACACACACACTTGGTCGCCATTCACAAAGCTGAACTTTATTCGTCTCGTTGTACATTCAACATGCAGTAGCTGGTATAGCGCCCCTACAGACCACTATCGGTACATCTCCCTTTTTCTAAGGATTAAGATGAAGTTGATCTCAGAGAATAACAGTTCACAGATATTACAAGTCTATATCTATAGCTTAGCATACGTACTAGAATTCTCAAGATGTACTCTCCAGCTTGTACAAATAAACAATGTAACGGTACTCTAAACAGTACAATTATTACACTTCTCTTACCTCTTTCCTTTTTTCTTTTTTTTTCAATGAAAACAAACTGTAATGGAACCATGCAGCATCAATTCACAAATAACCTGAGTCCAGAAACAAACAGTAATGACCCTGAGAACAGAACTCCAAGTCCGCAATAAAAAATAAAATAAAAATAATAAACCCACCCTTTCTGTGCGTGTTATTAGCACTCCTCTACAAGTCTCCTAGGTTTGACAATGGACCTACTCGGCCTTTGAACCCGCTCCACCCCAGGGGAGGGTGACTCGACAGGAGGGCTGTCCGTGTCTGATTGAGTATGCCCCCCTTCTATTTGCTCTCCCGGAGTCTCCCTGTCATTGCCATTCTCTGCAGGCTGTGGTTCTGGGCGTGGAATCTTCAACAGGTGTCTCCGGTTCCTGCGGATTGTATTGCCATTCTCGGTAAGTACCTCGTATGATCTTGGAGCAGTCTCTTTAAGGACCTGTGCGACCGGTCCCCATCTTCCTTCGCATCTGACTCTCACTAGGTCCTCTCGTTCAAGAGGTCCCAAGGGCCGTGCTCTTTTGTCATAGGCACGTTTGGACCGGTCCTCTCTCTGTGTGGACCGGTGCTCTCTCTGTGTGCGGTGGTCAGCGCGCTGGAGCAGGTGCTCTGCTGACGGCAGCTTTGTCTTGAGCCTCCTGTTCATCAGCAACTCTGCTGGTGAGCGGCCACCTTCCAGCGGTGATGCTCTGTAGTTGAGGATGCCAGGTACGGGTCCTCACCCGCTTCCGCTGCTTTCCTTAGCAGTCGTTTCACGATTTGCACTCCCTTTTCCGCTAGACCATTTGACTGCGGGTACAGTGGGCTTGAGGTTACATGCTTGAATCCATACTGTTTTCCGAACTCTGCGAACTCCTGGCAGCTAAACTGCGGCCCATTATCACTTACTAAAGTCACTGGAATACCGTGCCTTGCGAAAATAGACTTAGAATGAGCGATCACTTGCTTTGCTGTGGTATCAGACAACAGCGCATACTCTGGATAGTTTGAATGGTAGTCAACTATGATTAAATAGTCTCTCCCTTTCAGCTGAAATAAGTCTGCACCTACTTTTTCCCATGGCTCGGTTGGTTTGCTATGAGGCAGAAGCGGCTCTCTAGGCTGCATATATCTATGCTGTTGGCAAATCCCACATCGCTGTACTACAGTCTCAATATCTCTGTTCATGTATGGCCAAAACAGTACCTCACGAGCCCGCCTCTTGCTTTTCTCTATTCCCAAATGGCCCTCATGTGCTAACTTAGCCATCTCTGGTCTCATGGAGCCGGGAACTACTATTTTGTTACCTTTAAGGAGTACCCCGTCGATCACTGTCAGTTCATCTCTAGTGTGACGATACGGACTTGGCAGTATCCTGGCCTCATCTCCTGGTGAGAGGATGGCCGCTATGACCTCCTGCAACTCTCTGTCGCTTGCTGTTTCCTGCGCGAACTGGGCCCATTTCTCATTTGATGCAGGCAGCTGGGCCTTCACACAGTCCACATGGATTTGCACCTCCTGCTCGGTGCTGCTCGGGCCCGTGTCACTCAAACTCGCTCTGCTGAGAGCGTCTGCCACTATTAAGTACTTTCCTGGAGTGAACTCGAGCGTCATGTGGTACTTCTGTAGCCGTAACATGAGACGCTGGATGCGTGGCGGTGCATCTCCAAGTGGCTTTCTGGAAATGGCAATAAGCGGCTTGTGATCAGTCTCTAGTATTATTTCCCTGCCGTAGATATATTCATGGAACTTTTCACATCCGAAAACCGCGCCTAATGTCTCTTTCTCAATTTGCGCATAGTTGCGCTCTGCAGATGACATCGTTCGGGATGCGTAAGCGACGGGAAACCATTCTGTGCCGTGTCGTTGGAGCAGCACCGCTCCGAGACCCTCTTTGGATGCATCAGTAGAGACTTTGACCGGTTTGTCAACATCATAGTACTTTAACACCGGCTCTCTGATCAGATTGGCCTTTAACACCTCCCACTCATTTGCATGTT
This sequence comes from Nansenia antarctica, assembly GCF_963989245.1. Lineage (NCBI taxonomy): Eukaryota > Metazoa > Chordata > Actinopteri > Argentiniformes > Microstomatidae > Nansenia > Nansenia antarctica. The sequence goes on from NC_137691.1 coordinate 23,531,135, forward strand.
CGTGTTCCCACTGCCATTCGTTTTGCTTTTCCAGTAGACTACGGAGGGCCTTTGAGCTTGCAGACAGATTTGGTATGAACTTCCCCATGTAGTTGACTAACCCTAATGCTCTTTGCAGGTCTGTTTTATCTTTTGGCGCTGGCATCTCTACTATTGCCCTTATTTTCTCTGGATCAGGCTGTATCCCTTCCGCGGACAACTTGTCACCTAGGTAAGTAACCTCTGTCACCCCAAACTCACATTTCGACTTGTTCAGTTTAAGCCCTGCTTTACGTGCTTGTTCTAGCACCCCGCGTAGCCTCTCGTCGTGTTCTTCTTTTGTTGTGCCCCAGACCACTATGTCGTCAATAAACACACCCACACCCTCCATACCATCAAACAGCTGCTGCACTGTTTTGTGGAACACCTCTGGAGCTGACCATATCCCAAACGGTAAGCGGAGAAAGCAATGCTTTCCAAATGGTGTGTTAAAGGTACACAGTTTGGAGCTGTCTTCGTCTAGAACGATCTGATAGAACCCAGATGATGTGTCTAACTTAGAAAAGAAACGCGCGCCTGCCATAGCATTAGTTATGTCTGAGTTAGTTGGTAGTTTGTAGTGTTCTCTTTTGATCCACTTATTCAGGTCTTTTGGGTCTATACAGAGCCTCAAGTCCCTATTCTTTTTCTCAACTATCACCAGAGAACTGACCCACTCAGTCGGTTCCTCTACTTTCCTCACTATGCCCTTCTCTATAAGGACTTGTAGTTCTGCTTTCAGCCTAGCTTTAAGGGTCACCGGCACCTTCCTTGCCGGGTGGATGACAGGTTCCGCATTTGCTTTTAACTGAATTCTGTACTGCCCAGGTAGGCATCCTATACCACCGAATACGTCCCTATATTGCTTCCTTATTTTTTCCGTGTCAGCTACAGTCTCATGCTGTTCCTCAGCTGCACCACTAGGTGTCACTACAGACCTGTCAATTACATGCACTCTTTTGATAAGACCCAATCTCTCACAGGATTTCAGACCTAATATGGGCTGTCTATCACACTCAACCAACACAAACATAGCATTAACAGAGTGCCCTTTCCTTGACAGTGTGACCCTACATACCCCTTTTGTAGGAATCGGTTCATCATTGTACGTTCTCAGATTTACCTTTTTCACATGCACTTTTGGCTTCTTGTACAGTTTATTAAAGTCTTTCATCGTCAGTATGTTCACCTGAGCCCCTGTGTCCAATTTTAGAGGAATTGTCGTTCCATTGATTTCCAGATTGGCTATCCACTCCTCCTTATTGTCCTCGTTCTCCACAGTTCCCACGAACCACTTCTCGTCATCCTCGTCTGTGTCGGTCGTGTCGCTGCCTTGTTGCACCACCTGTACTTTCTTTGACAGGCAGCATCGGGCGTAGTGATTCTTCTTACCGCATTTGCGACAGTCCACACCGTAAGCCGGGCAGTTATTCGCTGCATGTCTGCCCCCGCATCTGTCACAGTCTGTGTCCTTTGTGGGCCTGGGCGCGCGGGACTTTCCTTTGCTGTTCCACTTGCTAGCGGCCCTCTCATGCACTCTCTCATGCACCGCGTCCACCGATGCTGGTTCGGGCTCGAATGACTTGAGCTGCATTTTGGCGCTCTCTGACGCCTGGCAGATTTGTACTGCCTTCTCCAGGCTCAAATCGGATTCTCTGAGCAGTTGCATTCTCACCTTCTTGTCGACAACGCCGATGACGATCTGATCCCTTATTAGCGAGTCACACAATGTGCCAAAGTTGCACGACTGGCTTTTCAGACGCAAGTCCGTGACAAACTGTTCAATGGATTCTGACTCGGCCTGTACTCTGTTGCGAAAAATATACCGTTCGTATGTCTCATTTTTTCTAGGTGTGCAATATTCCTCAAACTTACAGCTCAAACTTATTCCTCAAACACGTACAGCTCAAAACTTTGCTTAAAAGCTTTCCAGTTCTCGTGGACATTTCCACTTAACTTCAACTCGTCCGGTGACCGAATGTTATTCATCTTTGTAGGCTAGTGTCACCCCACTCCTGGTACCATGTATCAATGTGCACACACACACTTGGTCGCCATTCACAAAGCTGAACTTTATTCGTCTCGTTGTACATTCAACATGCAGTAGCTGGTATAGCGCCCCTACAGGCCACTATCGGTACAATAAAGAGACCAAGTAATTTGATTGGACAATAGGCATTCCATGAGTGCTGATCAAGATTTCCACTGCGTGTTTACGAACGCACCCCCACGACACAAGAAGAGGGCAGGCAGGCTAGCTAGCGATAAAACCCCATGCATTTATCTAAGCCTGCCTCATCACAGCTCCAATGCGTTGCACAAATCACGTTCTCTTACCTTCGCCTTTTCAAGGGAGGTGAATTTCAAGTCATGCACAAAAGGGTTCCTAAACGGGGGAGCCTGCTCCTTCTTCCCATCTCCTTCCATCGGACACTGTCGGGAACCTCACTCGGGAACCTCATTCTCCACAAACCTGAGGATGGAATAATTATCTAATTATCTATCGGGAAGAATAAAAGTGACGGCGGCGAGTTTTTCCTGAAACAATCTTCGCGACGCCAAGTTTCTTATCTGTATCTTATTCCGGTAAAGCGGGTATTATCTTCCTTTCCCCAGGAAGGCTGTAAAGGGCTCAGGGATTAGCCGAGGATCATGTGTTTGGAGTCGGAGATAGATAGCCGCACGCAGTACAGTAGCTGGTCCCGCTAGGAGAGATTAGATGCTGCCTCCGTGGCCAGGACCCCCCTTCCCTGCTGGACGAGGACGCATGCGTAAAGTTGTCAGATTTGACGGCTGCGTTCGTAAATTTGCTCTGGAAATCTGACCAGCACTCATGGAATGCTTCTCGTCCAATCAAATTAATCGGTCCCTTTATGACGTTGCACCCAGTGTGCGCTCCGTCGCTCTCCGAGCAAATCTACGAACGCACCCGACATCAGTGACGCTTGCATGCTTGTTGTTTCACAAGCCCCCCAGGTAAACATCATCTCAAGCGGTCTATTGTTTGATCTGATTGTATTGAGTATTTGCCCCTTTTTGTGTTTTTTAGGGAGTTGTTGACTAAAAGACACAATCTGAGATTCAAACAACAAAGCGGCCAACCCGCCACTTATTTCGGTAAACAGCTGAGGGGTGGGGGTGGAGAAATGTAACCACTCTCAGTCTCAGATTGATAGATGAATGCAAGGACTGATCATCCATGAGATCAAACTGATAGTTTGGACCATGTTTTAAAGCTATACAATAATTGTTTACAATGGCATTGCTTACAAACAATGGAGTAAAAGAAGCCTACATAATATGTATATCCAAATATTATTTGGATATGATCAGGTTATATAATTGAACTAATCTCATGAGGCATTTCAGTTATATTCTTCAAGAACCAATGGCTATGTATACAGTGGCGTAGCGCAAAATCCCGGGGCCCCCCCGCAAGGTGGCGGCGGGGGCCCTTTCGCAACGGAGTAAAAAAAAAAAAAAAAAAAAAAAAGTGCGTTTTTTAGAGGTCGATGCGTTATTGACGTTGCGAAATTTCGCAATATGCACTCTACATTCTAAATGCTTGACTTAGCAAAAGGTACAAACAAGTGAGAGCAATAGCCTATAACTAAAACCAAATGGTAGACTACACTACATCAGTAGAATGTATTATAAGTAGAATAGTACAAGTTTTATTTATTTTAACAAAGTGTGGTGTGCACAGCAGTGTGATATCTGTAAACATATCTGTAGACTCTCCGCTAAGGGTTGCCAGATGGGATTGAGAATTTCCAACCTAATCAATCTAAAAACTTCTAAATCCACCAAAAACCAGCCAATCTGGCAACCCTGTCTCCGCTGCATCAGAGTCTACTTGTTGCGCAAAATTGGCCAGGGTTAGTCAAATCCTTTGTTGGACATCTCGTTTCTTAAGTCCTGGTATATTGTGGCATTTCTTTACTGTTTGCCATCTGGTCTAGGAATACCCAGGGAGACGCAGACAGCAGAAGTAGAATAGAATAGTAGAATAGAAAAAGAAACAGCTATATATAGCCTAACCATGCTGAATTATGTACCTGTATGATGCACTGACAGCCTGTGACTGTGAACCTGGCCGGACCCTGCCTTTCTGCCTGAGTTTGAGTATGATGCTGCCCAAATAAATGTTATTGTTTAGTGCTGTACGCTTTCGTGGTATTATATTGTGTGAATTATCATCTGTATGTTGTTTTTCTTTCACTCGACTAACCACCGAGATAATACTTGAGACATGTACTTCCGTAAACATACATTTTTTATTGGATTTTTTTACAATATCGGACCGACAGTCCCACATATAGCGGCTATAATGTCCGAATAGAGAATCTATCACCACCTAAAGAATGCTTATTGTACTTTGTATTGTATTTTCGCTTGCTCATTTTCCTTGTGTCTGGCTGCCTACGTGTGACGTCAAAGTCATGTTGCTATTGGATACGGCTAACCATGTATATATTTTTTAATATAGGCCTATATATTAAAATTAAGGTTGACACAATGAAGGGCCACTTATTTTCTTTGTTTTATATATTTTTAAATTATAAAAAAAAAAAAAAAATGTGGATCCAATGTTAGGGGGCCCCCTAGTGGCTGGGGCCCCCCCGCGGTGCGTCGCTTGCGGGCCCGTCCGCTACGCCACTGTATGTATATAATTAATTTCAAAATCCCCAAATGGATGTACTGTACCAATTCCATATTGCTTACTAGGTTTAGAAACTTGTTGCATAGGTTACTCATAGGGATTTTATTGTACATGAATGCATCCACAGTTGCTAAGATGATTCAAATATTGTACATGAAGAAGTCCACTCTTTGACAGACCCTTCAAAATTATATGAAAATAAGATGTCTAGCCTATTATTATTATTATTATTATTATTATTATTATTATTATTATTATTATTATGTGTAGCCTACATTACATGTCTAGCTTTTTTCCACCTCAGGAACATTGCCTGCATCCGACCCTCCCTGGCCTTTTCCGCTGCTGAAACACTCATCCACGCCTTCATAACTTCCCAACTCAACTACTGCAACAGGATCCTCTACGGTTTGCCTAATAACATCCTAAACAAATTCCAATACGTCCAGAACTCTGCTGCCCGTCTGCCCACATCCACTCGCCGCCATGACCACATCACCTCTGTCCTCCAAAACCTACACCGGCTCCCGGTCAAATACAGGATCCAATTCAAAATCCTACTCCCCACTTACAAAGCCATCAACAATCTGGCCCCCTCCTACCTTGCTGACCTCGTCCCCCTCCAAACCCCCTCCCGTTGCCTCAGGTCTGACGACCAAACCACCCTCAAGACCACCAGGACCAAGCTCCGGACCTGGGGTGATAGGGCCTTTTCAGCCGCAGCCCGTCCCTCTGGAACACCCTCCCAACATTTAAACAGGCCCTCAAAACCCACCTCTTCAAGCTCGCCTTCATTAACACTCTCCGCCTCCCGTTCCCATGTGTCCCCAGCGCTACCTTAATTACGCCCCTATACTTTCCTCTATTTACCTTTTGTTTCTTTTTATTATTACTACTCAATCTTTTCAGTTTGTAAATGGTCTTTGAGTGTCTAGAAACGTGCTATATAAGTCTAATGTATTATTATTATTATTATTATTATTACATAGAGAGACTTACTGTACACGGTCTATTCTGTAATATTATGTTTCTTTATCTTCCCCCCCTTCTCTTATTCCTTTGTATGGATCATCCATATAGTATATATTTTTCTGTTGTGATGCACTTTATCATGTTCACTTGATTGATCCTCAATGTATGCAAATCCTGATGTATTGTGATGATTTCTCTGCTAGGAAAAAATATGAAAGTTGGGATAGATAATAAACCCATCCATTGCTTGTGCTGCCATGGCAACTGGTGAATTTCAGCAATGATTGCATTTCCTCATTGACCTTTATTCTCCAGACTGCTAATTGAGTTGCAGTAGTATGTTTTTCATATACAGAAGCTTGTTAATGGAGCACTTGCTGCATTTGTTGCATGGAGAGAGAGAGATACAGTACTGTAACAAGCATAACACTATTGCATTTGCAGTAAAGCATATACCATTTACCATGTATACAAATATTGCTTACTTGCAGGATGATGCTTAAAATGTGGCACATTCAAGCAAACAGGCTTCTGTTCTTTTCATTCACAATGATTCCTTCAAAGTGAGCAACCTAGTTTATTGTATAGAAAACGTAGAACTCTCAAGGTTCTACCTATGCAGGTTTCCAGACCACTCTGGAATCACGTATGACTGATTGTGATGAATACAATAACCTCTGAGAACCAAGAGAAAAACAAACAAGTTCCCTCTTGAATTCTAAAAACAACTTGAAACTAAAAATGACCCGAGTACTAGGATTGCAACTGGTTAGATAGTGTGCAAGAAATCAAATGGGTCTATTATTAGTGCAGTTTCTATGCCCAGCTCCTTGCTTAGATCAGTGGGAGTTGAGGAGTTAGTGAGTTGTATTTTTGGATAGAGGGAATCGATGGAACATGGCCTCAGGTCTGCAGAGCCGGGTCCTCAGAGCCATGCCTGTGTGGAGGCGGTGTTGTGAGTTGTGCCACTGGTTCTGCAGCTGCTGAGTTTAACGGATGAAGTCCTTATTGCTATGAATGAGTCATGGTGCTCAGTGGACAGCACCATCATTTAGTGTAACGCGATCATTAGCATATTGGAAATGTTTAAACTTATTTCAAGAGACTGAAAGTCGACTTGCTCGGAGACAGTATGACATTATATAATGAATTATATAAATACTTATAGATTTTTTTTGTGGAGTATGATTAAAGATTGGTAAAGATTGCAAAGAGCCTAAAAATCCTTAAGAGTTGTTTTATCTTTTCTTGATTCACATCCACATAAACTGAATTGATTTGATACATTATTTGAACAAACATTTCCAACAACAGATATGAATAAATATAGATTAAGAAAACTAAACAGTGCTCATATGCATACTATACAAAATTCCTTATTGAAAGAGGACTTCTAGTGCCATCTATTGATGACTCTCTTGAATTACAATTGCTCTAAAACTTGTTGCCTTGCTAAATGCTGACATCTAGCGGGATGACATTGGACATCACAACCAAACAGTCAATGTTGATAGCCCAGTCGGCAAATGAATATTGATACAAATGAATTCAAATGCACTGCATTCCATGTGTAACTAAATTCCAGACAGAAAAACAATCAACAAAAAAGGAAAATGTTCTAAGTTACTCATACTCTTCATAGATTGTAAAGCACTGTTATAATCTACCCCTTTTGTAATTTGTACATGTTACATGTATATGAAATGTACATGTGAGGTGTGCTAGTGAACCAGATGTATTTCACTGTTTATGTGATAGTTCATCCTTTCATCCAATCATCTTTATGTGTATGTCAAGTTTCAGACAGGTGCTTTACAATAAGCGCATTAGATGTTAATGAATTGATAGAACTAAACACATCATTCTCTTGATGATTAACACCCCCACTTATCTTATTAAGTGGTTGAAATATACTATAGTCATACATCATATGACTGACCTGAGAAAAAGTACCACAACAATATGCACAGCAGTATTTTCTTCCTTTGTTCAATGATGGAAGCATCTCTGTTGCAATCTATCTTTGTCTCCCAACAAAACAAATGATATTAGGTCATGTCTGATTGAACTAATACTATTTAATATGATATGCTTAATACTGAATCGACTGACAAATGTTATCTTATAAATTCCAGACCCTATGAAAACAGTGCACTCTGTTGCTCTTCTTTGAGGTCTGCATGCATTTGATGACACCTTGATGAGAGTCACCAGCACTTCAGGTATTTGTCATTGTCATTGTATAAGCAATTCTATTTTATGAAGATAGTAGTAGGCTATTTCGTAAAAGTGGTGTTGGTAACAGTGGGCAATCATTTGAAATGTACTGTCTTCTTTTTTTATTACAGCTTTGATGCCCAGATGGGATGGGAAGGAACTACGCCGAAGTCCCACTAGATGCTTTATGGACGATAATGATAAATGCATATGCACACGGACAACATAATATTTTTCTATTATTGTATTGCTCAATTGTATCTTGCCTAATTTTTTCCATTGCCATGAATTTTACTCTCTTGTACTTGTAATGGGATGTAATACACTTTTGGCACACATGGCAATAAAATGATGATGAATCATGAATCTTGAATTATTATTATTATTATTATTATTATTATTATTATTATTATTATTATTATTATTTAGCTATTTAAACATGCCAGCCCTGCAATTTTGCTTCCTGAGGGTTAGCTGACAACCCCACTGACAGATGACAGGTAGATAATGACAGGTAGTGTAATGGGGGAGTGGTTGTCTTGAGGGAGTGATTAGGGTGGAGTTAACCAGCTATTGTTTCCACCCATTACCTCTGTGAAAAACGTATCTGAAGAAGTTTGAGGCTAGATATCTCAGTACGGTGGTTCAGGGGGTATCACAATTAAACTATCCATGACTTCTTCAACTTGTTTCAGATGTCAATGTATGACACATCATTTTAAAGCTTACAATCTACCCTTTCATAATCCGGAAAAAACAGAAAAAAGATTTTGCCCTAGTTGAGGACTTTTTAACCATGCCCTCAGTTGGTCCTGAATTGTATGAGTTCACAGGTTATCAGTGAACATACAAGAAATCAAACAGGCCCAAACTCAAAAAATATTTTAAACTAAGCTAAAAACCTTCATGTTCTGCAGCAGTTATGATTGAACACTAACACCGCTATCTATGTATTTTTATCCATTATCTATTCATTTCTTATATCTGCAGTAGTAGTTAAGAGTTTAAACTGACACATGCTGAATGGTTCATAATCCAAGCGCTGTGAATTCAATGTAAATATAGACTAAATGTGTTTGTAAACGTGTCATTTTACACTGCGATCTTACACACCGTATCTAGCAGGATAGAAGTTGAATACAGATATCAGTATCAAACGTGTCATTTTACACTGCGATCTCACATGCCGTACAGATGCAGTCATAATAAAAAAATATCAAGGTCGGGGCAGGCGTTTTAAAATATTAATAGGTGCAGGCACTACCTGTGATAATCTGCAACCTTAATCCTGTATCGTGGTAGGATACTTATACAAGGTGCAGAGGTTTATCTCTCTCAGAGACATAATACTTTTATCTGTCCTTTTATTCATTGTCTATTATCTCGTTAAATGTTTATCTAATTAATTTCATATATATATTCGTGTCATCTTTCTTTTTATTACTATTCTCCTCTTTTTTTTTCATGTTGTAGGTAAAGCACGTTGAATTGCCCCTTTTGAATGTGCTATACAAATAAACTTGCCTAGTAAATGTAGTAAATGCAATGTGCTTGCATCCTTTTTTAACAATAAAATAGAAACCATTAGACAAGGCGTTTTCAAGGCAAGCTCTTCTGTGTCAGGCAATTTAGAATATTGAAGTTTTCCCAATTGTCCCATTGTGATGCAATAATAAACTATTACAACATTTGCAACATTTGACAGTGCTACAAAAACGCTGTGTGCATTGGCCATTGAGATAATATAGAGATATTGAGATATTGAAAGTACTGGGATTCATCTTAATTATGTATTTTCCAGTTTTGGATATACTGCCAATGCTGAGGTAGGTGTGGGATGCATTAAATGCTAATCAAATGTTGGTGGAACAACAGTCACAGTCACTTTCTGTAAGATTTCCCAAACATCAATACCTATGTTGTGTGTGCGTGTGCGTGCATATGTGCATGTGTGTTTATGTAACAGGGAGACTGAGGACCTGGACCTGAACATCCAGTGTGAGGCCTTTGAGGATTCCATGGCCGAGGATGAGGAGGAGATGGAGAGGGTGTACGGAGGCATCGACATGAGCAGTCACCAGGAGGTCTTCACCTCCCTCCTCACCAAAGTAAGCACTGGGGTAGAACTGATAGACCAGTTGATGTGCAACAGTTCAAATTGATTGAAGAAGTGTAATTCTTTTCAATATATTTATCTATATGCAACTTTCTGCAGAATGATTTAAAATGAAATCGCAATATCTGAGAATATGCACAACGTTTTACAAGTGTACCAAGTTTCGTGCTTTTATGAAAAAGTGAACGATTATTACCCTAAAATGTTGCACATATTAACATCACTAGTAAGGCGGAATACCTCCCTCTGTCCCTTATCAGGTGAGCAGCTCCCCAGCCTCTGTCCAGCTGCTGTCCATCCTGCAGGCTCTGCTGCTGGTGGCTCCAGGACGGGGAGACGTGTGGCTGACCCTGGAGGCCCTGGCTGTCCGTGCCACTCTGCTGGCCCACGACTGTGAGTCTCCACCAGGGATTACTTTTCTCTCAGGGATATTACCATTACGTATTATTTCTCGTTATCAATGATGGACTGTGGGTGGGAAACACCTGTGGGTATATATCAAGCTGTGTAGGAGCTGATGGAGATTCGCGTTTTGGCTCTACGTTTTTGTTACTGTTTATGTATTATTGTTATTCATGTCTAATCTGAACCAGCTCACCCGATCACTTCAATCGGTAATGTGTATTGTCTATGTTCATGTCTAGAAAATCAATAAAAAGAATTAAGAAAGAAAGAAAGAAAGAGTCTCCACCAGGGGGAAGAATTTGATTTTATTAGGATCCCCATTAGCTGATGCAAAAACATCAGCTACTCTTCTTGCGGTCCACACAAAACCTTATACAAAAAAGAAGAAACCATCAACACACAAAAGAACAAATAACAAAAATAAAATATTTGTTATATTTTAATATAAAATATAAAAAAATATTATATTTTTAATAATAAAATAATGAGTCAGCAATGCGCATTAAGATCTAATGTGAACGGACATGAGGTGTTGCTTCACTTGTTTTTTCAAACTAGCTTTATTCTGGGTTTTATAGATATGACCTGGAAGAGAGTTCCATACAACTGTAGCTTTATACAGCACTGCACGTTGTTTCGAATTTGTTTTGGAATTGTGTAGTTACCACTGGTGGCATGTCTGGTGGGGTATGTGTGTGCATCAGAGCTATTACAAACAGTCTGGGGGTTTCAGTACATTCATATTTTTTTTTTACAAACGAAAGAAGTGATGATTTTTAAAGGAAAAGGGCTGGCCCAGGAGAGGTCTAGGATTCAGATATTGAGATCTCAATCCAGGAGAGATCTGTGTTTCAGTGATTGGTTCATTGATGGCACCTGGTAAATCACACACACACTCACACACACACACACACACACACATCACAATAAGATTGCAAAGTTAATCTCTTACAAGGTGTTAGTGTTAGAGATGGAAATTCAGCCCTAATAAGGTCAATTGATTGACTTTTAGTGTGTGTGTGTGTGTGTGTGTGTGTGTGTGTGTGTCTTTGCGTGTGTGTCCTACAGCACAAATGGACTCCGCTGAACGTTTGATGGAGCGCCTGCTCTCTTCCAAGAGACAACAGATCTCAGCCAGTCCCAAGACCAAGACCACCAACAGGGCAATCCAGACAGACTTGCTCGGCAGCACAACCAGCCAATCAGACATGGCTTCCGTAACTCCCCCTCCACTTCCTGCTGCTACCCCAAACCCTCCTCCTCCCCCACCCCCACCCCTGCCAGGCACCACTTATGGTGCACCCCCACCACCTCCTCCTTTACCTGGGATGCCACCTCCTCCTCCACCACCTCTACCAGGGATGGGGCAGGGAGGTCCACCTCCTCCCCCTCCCCTGCCTGGTATGGGCTCCCCACCTCCCCCTCCCCTGCCTGGTATGGGCCCCCCACCTCCCCCTCCCCTGCCTGGTATGGGCCCCCCACCTCCCCCTCCCCTGCCTGGTATGGGCCCCCCACCTCCCCCTCCCCTGCCTGGTATGGGCCCCCCTCCCCCACCACCCCCTCCCCCAGGTATTGGAGGAGGTATTATTGTGCCCCAGAACGCTCCTCTCCCCAAGGCCAGCCGCTGTCCCACACTGCGCATGAAGAAGCTCAACTGGCAGAAGCTGCCCTCCAGAGTGGTGTCTGGTAAGAGGAGCCATCCGCCTTTGAATTCATTCTGCAAATACTTAATAATACATTTTAGAACCCTCAATGTTGATTCAGTGATGGAAGCATTTTAGGGAATGCAGTTGCAGTATGAGTTGGGACAGTTTAAGCTTTGATTTCTCCTAGTTTATATAAATTGAAAATGTGCGTGTTTGTGATGTTTTTTTAAAAAACTGAAGGATATTTAGAGTAGTGATATTTAGAGTAGTGTATTTACTACTTTTTTCCTGGTCCCCATCTCCCCCCTTTTACAAATCTCTCTCTCTCTCTCTCTCTCACACACTCACGCACTCACACACCCACACACCCACACCCACACACCCACACCCACACACACACACACACACACGCGCACACACACACACACACACACACACACACACACACACACACACACAGAAAGCCAATCCATGTGGTCGTCAGTGCAGTCTGATTCCCTGGAACCTGACTACTCCAGCATTGAGGAGCTCTTCTGTCTGCCAGTGACTGACTCAAAGGCCAAAAGTACCAACACTACGGTCAAACGAGAGCCCAAAGAGGTGAATAGTCATCCTGTGTTACGCCAACTTACTCGTTTTTAGTTTTAAGCTAAATTAATTGATTTATGTGGTTTAAAGTGGTATTTTTCTCACCTAGCTGAGAGTTTTTCATTTTTTGGGCAAGAAGAAATTGGGCTCTACAACTCACATTTAACAGAATGAATGACATTAAATTAATTCATAGATTCACCCGATCCACCACTATTGTGTAACACCCACTAGGGTTTTTATCATCTCTTAAATATCCAGAAAGTGATAATCTTGGTCATCCCTTGTCTTTTCCTCTCCACAGATATCCTTCATTGATGCCAAGAAAAATCTAGATTTGAACATATTCTTGAAGCAGTTCAGATGGTGAGTTTTGGTTTGTGTTTTTCCAACTCCAGGCCGAAGGGTATATCTTGGTCTAAAGTAGCTTTGTATCCTTGTACCCTTTCCTGGATCTGCACTGAGTTGAAACTGAACTGGACATCTGAAAGCATATTCTTTGAAGGCATCCACATTGCATTCTACCATCCCTCAAATGGCTTTACTTGATGACTCACCTCCTTCTCAAGACATTGGGTGTGAAAGTCAGAGGAGAGGATGCTAGGATAGAAGACGTGAGGAGTCAAGGGGAAGAGATATAAAGTTGCATTTTCAGCACAGTAAACAGGAGACTGTCAAAGAAGCCACTTTAGACTACTGAGATGCACCTTGTTATAATCAAAATCAGAATCGGTTCTTTTGATTGACTGCTCCAAGGAAGAGGAGAGATGTTTTCTGTTGCACAAGTGGAAGTTTATAGAAGATTACACGTAGAGTACAAAGCAGTGCTGCAGCAGCTGGACCCAACCCTGAGGCGATCTCAGAGGAAAGGTCTCTCCAAGTGTTCAAATCATTACATATATATTTTCATGAAACTCAGAGTCCTTCCCCTTTTGGCCACTATGATGTAAGAGCTGAAGATTAGAATGTTCTAAAACTATGAATTGAGTGTTGTCTTGTGTTAGACGTGAGAGTTTCTTATCGTTCTTACAACACCTAGATTCATGGCCATCAGATCCCAGTTCCCAGACAGTAACTTACAATGGGTCGTATGTGTTCTTAGGATACAATACTGATAATGTGCATATTAAAACAGGAAAACTGATAAGATATGTAACATCATGACTAAGCAGCTGGTGCTAGAGAATGAACAATAGGACCTTTGAAAAATATATATCCTAACAACCTCAAGATATCAGTGTCAAACTAAGAAATTCATTGCCTACTTCTCCTGTTTCCCTCCCAGCTCACATAAAGACTTTGTAGCTATGATCCAAAATGGGGACCGTTCCAAGTTTGACGTCGAGGTGCTGAAACAGATGCAGACGTTACTGCCGGAGAAACATGAGGTGTGGATCACACAGCAACCCCTGCCAGGTTCAATTGGTTTAGCCCAAGTGGCCACACTATTTTTTAAATGTGTATTTCTAGTAATCATTTGCATGTAAGCTTGGGATAGAATTGCCATTCCAGTGTTTACTGCTAAACTCTTAAACTACTTTTCCACCTCTCAGATTGAGAACCTCAAGTCATACCAAGGGGAGATAGAGAAGCTGGCCGGTGTGGATCGGTTCTACCTCGAGCTCCTATCAGTTTCATGGTATACTGTGATGCTCCATTTTTTGTGGGCCAGTCCCACTCTTTATATTTTATATTAGATAGAGAGAGTGAAGAAAGACAGGAAAGTAAGGAGGTATGTCAACAGGGCATGGGCCAGATTCAAACCCATGCTGACCCATGCTGAAGGCCATGGTGCTAGACCACTGGAACACCGACTTGCCAAACATGTTTAACATGAAATCTTTGGAGTGGTTAAAATTAGTTCTAATGACTTCAACCTAATTGTATGTAAACTTCTGACTTCAACTGTAGCCACTGATTAATGAGCTTAGTTTAACTTTCTTACCACATCATCTGCACCTTTAATCACAATCAAGGAATTCGATTTCTTGTATTATTTTTTATTATTATTACGAAAAAACATCACTGCTGGCTAAATTAACCCACCTGCAACTGTATTGTGCATATTTACCCTGGTTGAGTGTTTTACCTTAGCTACACCATGAGGATCGAGTGCATGCTTCTCTGTGAGGAGACCCCTTCTGTGTTAAAGATGCTGCAACCCAAAGCTGAGCTGCTGGACGCAGCCTGTGAGAGTAAGTTCTGATTACCTGCCCATTAAGAAAGAAGAGGCCCGCACACAGTAAATACAGTAGGGGAAATACAGCACATCAACAATTTTTAAATTCACCATATTATATTATTTCCATTGCAGCTATTCACATGAAATTTAGTCCAGACATTCGTATAAACGCAATAAAACTACTCAGGTAAACCAATTGTAAGAAGTCTGTTGTCTGTTGAAGTTGAAACATTGTTTGTGGTGCAGATGGGAGCATATGTTTACCAAGTGAGAGTGTTCTTTCTGTGTCTGGATTCTTTTTGAACAAATACCTGTTCACCAATTTTTTTTAGGATTTGCATATACCGGTAATCTTTCTATGCTCATGTTATTAGCTGCCAAGTGCCCACCCCCATCCTCCCTAATTACAGAGTACATACTGTACACAGTAATGTTTTCGCTAGCTCTGTGAATATGATGATAGGATATTTCCATCTTCAGGTTTGAAGGAGAGCACCCGCCTTCCAAGTTTCTGCAAGCTCATACTTGACATTGGAAACTTCCTCAACTATGTAAGGGCCTGACAACACTCTGCACGCACATGCGCGCACACACACACACACACACACACACACACACACACACACACACACACATACAAACACTACCACAAACTGTATGAATTCATGTTTTCACAACTTGGAAAGAGATTTAAGCACTGAATTCGTTATTTTGCCCATAGGGGAGTCACATAGGCAATGCAGATGGCTTCAAGATCAGCACCTTGCTGAAGCTCACAGATACCAAAGCCAACAAGTCCCGTATCACATTGCTCCATCACATCCTGGAGGTAATTAGGTTATTTATTTCTTACTTTCTGTACTTTACATGATTGTTTACCAAAAAAAGAATGTGATAATAAGGGTTTGGGTCAATTCTGCTTCAATTTGTTTTACTCTTTTCTAGGAGGCGGAGAAAACCCATGCTGACTTGCTGAACCTTCCGGATGATCTAGAGATCTGTGAAAAGGCTGCTAGGTAATGGGGGGAGGGGGAGGAATCCGTTACTTTAAGCAGTTCATTAACATTGCTTTCTAGAATACTGTGTGCTTATTACTGTGTCACATTATTGATAAGGTCAACTGAAATGAGGAAAGGTTGCTTGTGTTATTTTCCGCAGAATAAATGTGGATTCTATTCAGGCAGAGTCGAGCTCACTGGTCAAACGGTTGAAGGGTTCTGAGAAAAAAGTGTCCTCTTCTTCTCAGGAGGATATCAAGCAGCAGTATCTCACTGCTATGAAGGTTGGGAGCTCCTTTTTGTAGTTATTTAATTATATCTATCTATCTATCTCCCTCTCTCTCTCAAGCTCTGGTAGATATTACATACTCCATACACACTCTGGCCCAATCCCAATACACCCCCTACAATTTAGCCTACCCCTCCATTTTGCACATTCACTTAAGGCTGATTTGTGCATAACAGTCCTGCATTTTGACATGTTTCCATGTCACATTTCCCCCCTTTGATGGCATATGACGCCTGAAATGTAACTACTGATGATGTATCAGGGTGTTGAAGTGTTGTCCCATTTCATTGGGGAAGATTTAAACCACTACCCTTTTTTGTATGTATTGTGGCAAAACTAAGACAATATTTTTGTGTGTCTAAGACCTCATGAGAATCATTCTGGCTGCTAGAACTCTCCTCGCCACCAGATGACTTTGTGGTTGTTTCAAACCAGCTCTACTTTAATCGTCAGAGATCATTGGATTGCTAGATCATAAATAAACATCCCAGTGAAATGGCTTTGTAGGGGAACCTGGAGGCCTGTGAGGAGCTGCAGGAGCTCTTTGCCTCCATCAAAAAGAAGAAGGAAGAGCTAGCAGAGTATCTGTGTGAGGACACGTCCCGCCTCTCACTAGAGGAGCTGTTCAACACCATCAAGACCTTCAGAGGACTCTTCCTTAAAGCAATCAAGGTGAGAGATGCGACTAACTCAACAATAGCAGGTTTCCACAGCGATGCCAGTGCGTGCCAAGGACAGCCAGAGCTCAAAGTCCGGTGCTTCAAGTCAGAACAAGCCTATTCACATTTCCACAGCTGGGCTTTCTAATCCCGTCTGTAGTATGATCTCCAGTTTGTTTACATTCTGCAATTCATATGGTGGCGAACTATAAGTCACTACCCATCTTCCGTCGGAGACTGAAGACCCATCTCTTCAGGTTACACCTTCACTCAGTGATGCTCCTCCTGAGACATCTACTACCCCCCAGCACTGCGTCTCCTGAGACATCTACTACCCCCCAGCACTGCGTCTCCTGAGACACCCGCTTTTCTCCTTTACTGTGTCCCCTACGACTTTTACTGCCCCCCTTGTACTGTTTCTCTGTCTCTCCAGTGTCAAAAAAAATAAATACGTTTTTCCTTCTATCACAGAGACTGCCAATGGCCCCGGGCCTGAGCTAGATTACTCTTCCTGCTACGAATGGTGGATTGATGATTTACTTGCTTAGTCAAATGTATTGATTGTAAGTCGCTTTGAAATAAGGCGTCTGCTAAATGCCAAAAATGTAAATGTGAATCTATAAAGAAGACACTTGCAACTTTTAAGCAGCTTGTGACAATTTTATCTTGTACGGCTATTCACATTCACAATTGTATTGTGTAGTTACACAATCGACACAGCGAGCTCCTTTCACGTGTGGTATGTTTGTGTGTCTGGGACAGTTGAGAGAGCAGAGCAAGACTGATTTCAGTTGTAACAGATGGGCCTATACAGTTCCAATCATTCACTCCTGCCTGATGACACTTTGCTCCTATTGTATAAACGAAATCACCCACCTCCCATGTTCTTCTAAAACTAGTTTTTCCCCTTAAGAATCCCTACTAAAATACAGTACCTACTGTTATCAAGTTCCTTTGGGAGTGTAGTGTACACCATTAACATTTCATACTACAAAGGAAACCTCTTTAACATTTCGTATGTCGTAGCGTAATTATCCCCCAAAAGCTAGCAGTTAGCGGTTTGAAAAAAACGCATTCCGCAATTTGTTTTAGTGATAAAATGTATGAATGCTGAACTGAGGCACAATGATATGGTTTCACATGTTCATTATGGAAACTGTTATGTACGACAGTGTCATTGTCTTTGCAGCACTTTGTTGCCCTTTACGACGTCACGTTACGTACGTCTGTTAGTGCTTTACGACGGTGTGTGTGTGTTGTGAGAATGAATGGCACATGGCAAGTAAACGGAGCTCAGTTTTTATACCCGTGTGGATCTACGTTTCTTAGCACAACACAAACATAATATTGGCGACGAAGATGGCTGAATTTACTTTGCCACCACCGGCACCTTTCTTGTCTCTGCCCGGCGAGCCTCCGATTCCGTGGGAAGGATGGCTGGATGACTTTACTGTCTACCTAGACGCCATGGACTTCACAGACATGCCCGACAAGCGGAAAATGGCGCTGCTCCGTCACTGTCTCGGTACGGAGGGTCAGAGGATATTCCGAGCCCTCGGCTGCGCTGAGACCTACGAGGAAGCTGTCGCTCTCCTCACTAATCACTTTGCCGGCAAACAACGGGTGCTTCTCCGGCGGTACAAGCTACGAAAACGGCTTCAACGCCCCGGTGAGTCTGTTCTGAGCTACGTGACCGATCTCAGGGATCTGGCGCGAAAATGCAACTACGGGGTGATTCACGATCAAATCGTACGGGATCAGCTTATTGAAGGGACATTGTGTGAGAAAATCAGGGAGAAATTACTTTTGGAGCCAGATGAGCTAACACTAGATGATGCTCTAGCTAAAGCCATGCAGGTAGAATCAGCTTTACAGTGTACTAGCATGCTGACTGCCAGCTCACGCTCCGACTCCGCCCCCACGGCCTCACTCACGCAACAGCTTCAGCCTGCCTACCAGGACAGCCAAGAGGACACAGATGCGTGGTTCCCAGTGCAGCAAGCTCGCAGACAGGGGAACACACGTAGCTCTGATAGCTGTAATAACTGTGGGGCTAGCTCACACAATGCACGGGCTCCTAACTGCCCAGCTCGAGGGCAGACATGCAGGAACTGTTTGAAGCCCAACCATTTTGCTAAAGTGTGCAGGTCTGCTCCTGCGGCTCATCCCCCACAGTCCAGACCCAGCTCAACTCGCAGCGACCATACTGAAATTAGAACTGTGTCTACAAACCATGTGAGCTTTAAAACATGCACAGTGCAGCTGGGTGAGGTCAGCCTTCCCTTGTTACTGGATACAGGCGCGGCTGCGTCTCTTCTCAATCTCAGCACCTACAACAAATTCTTTGCCCACCTGCCATTGCAGCAGCCCTCCACTCCTCTGTGCGGATATGATAGCTCTAAGATAGAGATTGTGGGCATCCTTCAGGTACCAGTGCACTATGGATCTAAGCACATGTCTGCATTCCCATTCCACATCGCTAAGCGGGGTGCCAATCTGCTGGGCCTCGACCTGTTCACGGGCCTGGGATTCACACTGCATGACGACAGTGGGTCAGCCATTCAACATGTCACCTCCACCTGGGAGCAGAAATGGCCAGCGCTGTTCGATGGACTGGGTTGCCTCACAGCCTTCACACACAGACCCCTGGTGAACACAGAGGTGTCACCAGTCATGCAGCCCCTGCGCCGGATCCCTCTCGCTCTGAGGGATGATGTCACAAAGGAACTCAACATGCTGCTGCAGGCAGGCATCATCGAGCCGGTCAACGCCGCCCCCTGGATTTCAAACCTGGTCATCGCTAAGAAAAAGTCAGGGGGGTTGAGAGTCTGTGTGGACCTGCGGTCTGTCAACAAGGCGGTGATTCCAGATAAATATCCCTTGCCTACCTCAGAGGAGCTGACCACCCACTTCTACGGCTCCACGGTTTTCACAAAGCTCGACCTGCGCCAGGGCTATCTCCAGGTACCCCTCCACCCAGCCAGCAGAGACTTGACAACCTTTGTATCGCACGCTGGGGTCTTCCGGTACACCCGAATGCCTTTCGGGCTTAGCTCCGCCCCCAGCTGCTTCCAGAAGGTCATGACCACCATCCTTGCTGGTATCCCTGGGGTCGCGGTGTTCTTGGATGACATCGTGGTCCATGCCCCAGATGTGCCAACACACAACGAGCGGCTTCACAGGGTGTTTGCAGCCCTCCTGGACAATAATCTGACCCTGAACACAGAGAAATGCTCCTTCGCCGCTACCGCCATCGACTTTGTGGGGTTTCGCCTCACAGCAAAGGGCATCACACCTCTCCTGTCCAATGTCGACGCCATACACCGGATTCCGGAGCCCACCTCTGCTTCCCAAGTAGCCTCATTCCTGGGCATGACAGCTTATTACCTACGGTTCCTGCCCCACTACTCTCAGACCACAGCTCCCCTTCGCCAACTGCTCAAGAAAGAGGAGCCATGGAAGTGGACTGCAGCATGCTCAAGGGCGTTCCACTCGCTGAAGATCCAGCTCACCACAACCCCCATCCTGGCCCACTTTGACCCGTCCAGCCCTACCCTCGTCACCTGTGACGCCTCAGCCGGGGCGGTGGGTGCCGTGCTCTCACAGGTTCAGGACGGCGTCGAGCGGCCAGTTGCCTTTGCCTCCAGGGCTCTTAGCCCCACCGAACAGAGGTATTCAGTCGGTGAACGCGAAGCTCTAGCCTGTGTCTGGGCATGTGAGAGGTGGCACCTCTATCTATACGGCCGGCGGTTCACCCTCCGTACAGACCACCAGGCCCTGACCACACTGCTGTCAGCCTCAGGCAGTGGGCACAGGCCTCTCCGTTTGCACAGGTGGGGGGAGCGGCTCAGGCAGTATGACTACCAGCTCAGGTTCACCCCGGGGAGGGACAACGTAGTGGCCGACCTCCTCTCTCGGTCTATCGAGGCCCCCACCCCAACTGTCTCTCCGGATGACGACACAGAGCCAGAGCTCATCCAGATGTTGCATGGGCCCCTGCAGACAGCAGTGTCACTAGAGGAGCTGCAGCGGGAATCGGAACAGGACCCTTTGCTATCCACCCTGCGCACCTACATACGCACCGGATGGCCATCACGGGTGCCGGAGGATCTGGCCCCGTTCGCTAGAGTACGGCACAAACTCTCATGCTGGGGGGACGTCTGTGTCTCCAGGGGCCTCTGCACTGTGATCCCAAGTGGCCTGCGTGCGCGTGTCATGTCCATGGCGCACGAAGGTCATTTGGGCATAGTGAGGGTCAAGCAACGATGCCGCGACCTGGTGTGGTGGCCAGGCATCGACCGTGACATCGAAACAATGGTCAAGGACTGTGCACCATGTCTGCTCAGCGGGAAAAGTGGGTTGCCAGCCTCAACACCCCTGCAGCCTACCCCGTGGCCGCCCCGCCCATGGGAGCATCTCCAGCTTGATATCTGTGGAGAGATCCATGGCCGAGGGGTCCCGCACCACCAACGCTTTCTGGTGGTGGCATACGACCTCCACTCCAAATGGCCTGAAGTGGTCCCAGCAGGAACGGTCACAACACGGACCATTATTGAGATCCTGGATGGCCTGTTTGCTAGATGGGGTCTGCCACTCACCATCACCACAGATAATGGGCCCCAGTTCATCTCAGCAGAGTTCTCGGACTTCCTCCGCACCAAGGGGATCAAGCACATCCGCACGGCATACTTCCACCCTCAGGCCAACGGGGGGGTGGAACGTTTCAACCAAAGCCTTAAAAATGGGATCCGAGCACATCTGTTCCAGGGGTGCACATTCCAGGCCGCACTCAACCAAACACTGTTGCACTACAGAGCTAGTCAGC
The DNA here is from genome assembly GCF_963989245.1 of Nansenia antarctica. Lineage (NCBI taxonomy): Eukaryota > Metazoa > Chordata > Actinopteri > Argentiniformes > Microstomatidae > Nansenia > Nansenia antarctica. The sequence continues at coordinate 23,552,713 of NC_137691.1, forward strand.
ATGCAACAACGCAGACCTCTCCAGCATCCCTCATGCTTGGCCGTGAGATGGACTTGCCACTGAACAGACTCAGGTCCCGGGATGCAGTGACACCTGCAGCAGGCAGCACCCGAGATGCTGCTCAAGCAGCAGTGGCCACACATCAGGGGGAGATGAAGCGACGCTTCGACAAGAAACGTGGAGTAAAGACCACCACCATCAAGGTGTCCGACTGGGTTCGGGCCCGTAGGCCCCAGCGACATAACAAGATGGCATCTTTCTGGTCTCAGCCCCTTCAGGTGACACGTCAGCTGGGGCCAGCCACGTTCCTGCTGAGCGACGGATCCCGCTGGCACGCCAGCCGACTGCGGAGGGTGCCTGGTCCTCCTGGGCCTGCCATGGCCACACTGCTGCCAGCAGCAGGTGCAGCAGAGACAGATAGAACTGTCTCAAAGGCCTCGAGTCCTGTACTGCAGCTAGGCCGCCCCAGGCTCCGTCGCAGCCACTGCCTATGTGGCCTCCACCCGCTCAGCCTCTACCTGCTGTTCCTCTTCCTCACCCTCCTCCACCTAACCCTGGCTTCCTCGCAGGGTCACAGCCCAGGGGGGAGGTCGATAGGCCACAGCGGGAACGGGCTCGCCCTGCACACCTCCAGGACTATGTCACTAAATTTCACACATAGGCCTTCAGGCCCTACTCCTGTTTGACTGTTACTTTAGTTGTTTGAGTTTTGGAAAGGGGGGGGAAATGTTATGTACGACAGTGTCATTGTCTTTGCAGCACTTTGTTGCCCTTTACGACGTCACGTTACGTACGTCTGTTAGTGCTTTACGACGGTGTGTGTGTGTTGTGAGAATGAATGGCACATGGCAAGTAAACGGAGCTCAGTTTTTATACCCGTGTGGATCTACGTTTCTTAGCACAACACAAACATAATAGAAACCTGTTGCACCTTGTTTCTCCTCTCCTCTTTTCTATCCTTCCTTTTTCACCCCAGGAAAACCAGACCTGGAGAGAGCAGGCCATCAAGGCAGAGAAGAGGAAGAAACAGCAAGAGGAGGATGACGCCAAGAGACCGAGGGGGGAGAACGGAAAAATAAGTGCGTGTAACCATGCCAAATACTGAAAATGACTCTCATCCGCCCATGTCATCATAGTCTGCTTCCCATTAGTCTGTATTCTATTACTAGGGCCTGGAGCTTTTCCTGGTCAAGTAAATGATATGGTGGGGAATAACCCTACCCGCTACCAACATCAGACAGACGAGGCCTTGCTTCTGAAAGGAATAACCCTACCCGTTACCAACATCAGACAGACGAGGCCTTGCTTCTGAAAGGAATAACCCTACCCGTTACCAACATCAGACAGACGAGGCCTTGCTTCTGAAGGGAATAACCCTACCCGCTACCAACATCAGACAGACGAGGCCTTGCTTCTGAAGGGAATAACCCTACCCGCTACCAACATCAGACAGACGAGGCCTTGCTTCTGAAAGGAATAACCCTACCCGTTACCAACATCAGACAGACGAGGCCTTGCTTCTGAAAGGAATAACCCTACCCGTTACCAACATCAGACAGACGAGGCCTTGCTTCTGAAAGGAATAACCCTACCCGTTACCAACATCAGACAGACGAGGCCTTGCTTCTGAAAGGAATAACCCTACCCGTTACCAACATCAGACAGACGAGGCCTTGCTTCTGAAAGGAATAACCCTACCCGCTACCAACATCAGACAGACGAGGCCTTGCTTCTGAAGGGAATAACCCTACCCGTTACCAACATCAGACAGACGAGGCCTTGCTTCTGAAAGGAATAACCCTACCCGTTACCAACATCAGACAGACGAGGCCTTGCTTCTGAAAGGAATAACCCTACCCGCTACCAACATCAGACAGACGAGGCCTTGCTTCTGAAAGGAATAACCCTACCCGCTACCAACATCAGACAGACGAGGCCTTGCTTCTGAAAGGAATAACCCTACCCGTTACCAACATCAGACAGACGAGGCCTTGCTTCTGAAAGGAATAACCCTACCCGCTACCAACATCAGACAGACGAGGCCTTGCTTCTGAAAGGAATAACCCTACCCGTTACCAACATCAGACAGACGAGGCCTTGCTTCTGAAAGGAATAACCCTACCCGCTACCAACATCAGACAGACGAGGCCTTGCTTCTGAAAGGAATAACCCTACCCGCTACCAACATCAGACAGACGAGGCCTTGCTTCTGAAAGGAATAACCCTACCCGTTACCAACATCAGACAGACGAGGCCTTGCTTCTGAAAGGAATAACCCTACCCGCTACCAACATCAGACAGACGAGGCCTTGCTTCTGAAAGGAATAACCCTACCCGTTACCAACATCAGACAGACGAGGCCTTGCTTCTGAAAGGAATAACCCTACCCGTTACCAACATCAGACAGACGAGGCCTTGCTTCTGAAAGGAATAACCCTACCCGCTACCAACATCAGACAGACGAGGCCTTGCTTCTGAAAGGAATAACCCTACCCGTTACCAACATCAGACAGACGAGGCCTTGCTTCTGAAAGGAATTCTACCTTGCTCTGTCTCAATAGTGAAGTGGTGTTCCTCCTCCCCTTTGGTCTACCCTGATTGATAAGACATTTATAGACCTGTATATTTAATTGAATAATGAAGTAAAGGTTATGAGGGAAGGATGACACTGTAAATGCACACTGTAAAGGTACAACACTTTGAAGTGCATTGCACTTTCGTTTTACTAACTCCTGATTTCTGCATAATTGTGGTTCACTCATTAGAAGTCCGAAAACCTATTGCATATAATATCAGTATATGTATCAGGAGTTAACTACATTAAAATGTACCCTCTGTCTCTCACCCCTCAAGTTCGTAAAGCCCCCCCAGTCCAGGAGGAGGGCTGCATCATAGACCACCTGTTGGCTATGATGAAGGGCAATGCACTAAGGAAGACCACCAGGGCCCAGGCAGACAGGGGCAGCCTGCCCTCTAATGACAAGAAAAGGGATAGCACCCAGCCTGGTGAGCCCCTTTTTAGTTCAGTAGAATCTCTTTCTGAGAGTGTATATTTTCTACATATAGAACCCATATATAACAACATCTGTAGTTCATTGTTTCCCTCTCCTCTACCCTAGAACATGCCAAGCTTGAGCGATCATCAGCCGTAGATACCCAAGATGGCATAGAAGTGGACAAGGTGGCATCAACCATTCAGCAAGGATCGCAGGACAGACTGCCACACACAGGGGAGTCCACATCAGGCCTTCCAACAGGACTCAAACTGGATTCATCAGAGACCATCGCCCCCCTCAATCCTGGATTGGATCCCCTGCTCAAGGAGGGATCTTCAGAGAGAGATGAGGGCATCAGTGGCGGCTCCTGCCAAATCTCTCAGGGGGGGCAATTGTTGCGTTGATGGTTAAGGTGACACGTTCAAGGGTAAATTCACCTAAATCAGCGGGCTTAAATAAATTGACTCTCACAGCCATTGGTATTCAGTTATCACATATTTTATTGTAGGTGCAGCAAATCCAGGATAAAGAGCAGTGGCACAGGGGCTGATAATGTGCAATGGATGGATAAAACTATTTACATACTACAAAATACAAAATATGGACGGCATACATACTGCTCACTTGTATTGAAATTTAGCTCGTCTCTCTTTCAAAGCAGCAAAACAATCAATGACCCTCTCATTAAAATCAGGCATCTTCCTGACTAGTTCCCTCTCCATTGAAAGCATGGCCAGTGCATTCAGGCGCTCCTGGCCCATTGTGTTTCGCAGGAAGTTCTTGATTCTCTTAAGGGTCGAGAAACACCTCTCAGCTTCAGCTGTTGTCATGGGAGTAGTAATTAGGATGTTCAACAGAGCTACAGTCTCAGAGAAAGTCTCCTGGAGGTTGTAACTGTGTAGAACCTGGTACAGTGCCAGTGCACCAGAGCAGCCCTTGAACTCAGCACTCTCATAGACAAGGGACAGCTCAGTCTTGAGCTTCACCTGGTTCAGCATGGGGTATGCCTTGACAGTGGTGTTCAGAGCCTCAACAGGGAATGCATGGCAGTGCTGTTGGAACATCTCTCCTTGGAGCAGCGTGGCACTCACAAGGTGGTTGGTGAAAGAAAACCTTTCTTTGGAGTGGGCCAGGATTGTGTCGCAGATCTGTCAAAAGTATGGGGTGTGAAAGAAAATGTGGAAATAAGCACTTTGGAAGTACAACACTGAATAAAGACTGCTACCATCCCATCCCTGAATGTAACTCTGATTGGTGGTGATTTTCCAACACTGTGTTTCAAAACTTGGACCTACCTCTTTAGACAGCCTCTGCTTCTCTTCTTCTCCCAAGACCCTCCTTGATGTTCTGGTTCCTGTGGCTTCTTGCTGCTGCTCTTGAGATGAGCTTTGGTCCCTGAAGGCAGACAGACCAACAGTGTTAAGATTTCAAATAAGAAAATGTAGCTGAACAATCTGCTGTCTTGTAGTTGTAATTGTATCAATGTACAAACTATATTTTTTGATCTTACCTTATGGCCTGCATGCTGCTTGTGAAGCTTTGGACGGCATGTTTTATGAAGACTGCGTCAATGTCCTTCTTCTGCAGCTTCTGGTACAGCATGTCAACGTGAGGCATGATACCGTGGAAGAGATGCAGGAAAAACCGGAAGTTCTCATCCTCCAGCATCCTCACAAAGCCAGATGCCTCCTGCACTGTGGTGTTATCAAAGGAGCTGGTCCTGATGGTTTCGAAACACTCTATGAGGTCATCCAGGTTCTCGTATACAGTGTTCACGATTCTGCTGTTGAAATTCCATCTTGTGGACGAGGCTCTTGGCAGCCTTCTTGCAACAACCTCGTCGAGGATGCTCGTGCGTTTAGGCGACCGGGAAAAAAAAGTGGCAATACCACTCAAATCCGAAAAAAAAACTCTCACTGCGGGGATGTTAGAAGTGTCTTGCTGCATAATCAAGTTCAATTGGTGTGCGTAACAGTGGACATAATGGGCATTTCCATAATGTTCACGCACCTTCTGCTGAACACCAGCTCTCTCGCCCCTCATCACACTGGCCCCGTCATACGCTTGAGCGACAAGTTTACCTTGAATGAATGAATGAATGAATGAATATTTTATTTTCGAACATGATTTAAAATAATAAAAGAACAAATAACTAATATGTTATAACACTTTACAGTTCTATTATATTATAATCCAATTAATTAATAATAATGTAACGAACGAGGAACTGGTAGTGTAGCTCGCCCCATGCGGGAGTCGAACCCCGATCTCACCAACACCAAGGGAGGAGCTGTTAACAGGCCCCGTACGGGAACGCTACACTAATAATAATTATTTCAGTATCATCAGTAGTAATACTTTTTCATTCTTAATATTAAAACAACACAAAATAAATAAATAAACATAATTTTCCATTCTTAATACTGAAACAACCGGGAGGGGGCGACATTACCTTTCTCTTCTTCAGTGAAAAGGCTGCCAAGTCTCTCCAGCAGTATGAATGAATGAATGAATGAATGGACTTTATTGTCATTGCTACAGTACAGGTACCAAACAACGAAATTAGGAGGGGTGGCTCCCCTGGTGTTAGGAAAGGGGGAAAAACACTTTTAGAAAAAGAATAAAATCACAAGAAGGTAAGGAGCTGGTTTACATAAATAAAGGCTATGTACACAATCCACTGTACTATACTGCACAGATAGTCAACTAGGGTTGTCATATTGCACAAAAGTATTTTTTCACGTTATTTAAAGTGTCACAGTTTGCAGGCTTGAAATGTACATGTTTGTGCCTCAGCACTAGCTGCCATACAATCCGTCCAGACTGTCCTGGGCCCAGAACTTAGGCCTTTGCTGTGTTCAGTGCCTTGACGGCCCTGTGGTAGAAGCAGTTCTTCAGTCTGTTTGTCTTAGCGGCCGGGGTCCTGTACCTCATTTTCGAGGGCAGCCTGATAAAGTGTACGTGCCCAGGGTGGGTCGGGTCCCTGGAGATCTTGGAGGCCTTCCTGAGACAGCGTGTGTTGTACAGCTCTTCCAGAGAGGGGAGGGGGGCGCCGGTGATCTTCTGTGCTGTTCTCACGACTCTCTGTAGCGCATTTCTCTCCGCTGTTGTGCAGCTGTAGAACCAGTTGCAGATGCCGTAGGTGAGGATGCTCTCCACTGCGCCGCAGTAGAAGGCCACCAGTATCTCCTGCTTGTTGTGTTCTTTCCTGAGGCATCTCAGGGTGTATAGCCGCTGTTGTGCCCTCTTGATGGTGCCTTTTGTGTTGTCCTTCCAGATCAGGTCATCCCGCATGTGATGTCCCAGGAATCGGAGGGTTGAGACTCACTTCACGCTCTCTCCGTCGATGAGCAGGGGCTGGATCTCAGACTTTTTCCTCCTGAAGTCTACGATGAATTCCTGGGTCTTTGACTTGTTCAGCAGCAGGTTGTTAACCTTGCACAGCTTGCTCAGTTGCTCTACCTCATCCCTGTACGCTGCCTCGTCCCCCCCCGAGATACATCCCACCACGGTGGTGTCGTCTGCAAACTTTACGATGTAGTTGCTGGGGTGGACGGGGGTGAAGTCGTGGGCGTAGAGGTTGTAGAGGATGGGGCTTAGCACGCAGCCCTGGGGGGACCCAGTGCTGAGGCTGAGGGCTGTGGAGGTGTGGGGGCCCACCCACACCCTCTGGGGGCGGTCGGTCAGGAAGTCCTTGTACAGTCCAGTCCAGTACAGTAGCGATCGAGTCGGCCGTTGCATTCAAGATGGGGATGAATTCAAAAAAACGTTCTTGGACAGCATGGTTCCTGTCTATGTATCTCAGCACAAGCACCAACTGAGTCTGTGTAGAAACGTCCGTGGTCTCATCTGCTTGGATTGCTACGAATCTGGCTAACTTCACTTCCTCCATAATCCGTTCCCTGATGACTGACAGCATACAATCCAACAGCTCGTTCTGCACAGTCTTTGACGTTCCCTTGAAGACTGTTGCTGTTTTCAAGTGTTCCTCAAACACTTCATCCATCGATGCCACCAAGTCCACCAGTCCACGAAAAATCCCTGGGTTGCCGGAACCCGAGTCATTTTCATTTTCCCCCCGCAAAGCTACCTCGAACACCCCACAAAACTTCACACACTTAATCAGACGGGAGAGAATATGTCGGTTTCTGTTCACCTCGTCGTTGTGACAATGGGTAGCTCTCATCCAACTGTGTGGCAATGTCGACCCTCCCGAATGCTTGAAGCTTCATGCAACTAGCCATGTGTAGCTTTGACAGGTCATGTTTTTTTGCCTTTTCAGACAAATGGTGCATGTCTGTGACACCTGTACTTGTCCATGCGTCCGCACTCGGATGGAATTACATGCAGGGAAAGCAGAACAACGCATTTGTTACTTCACATCCCGCTAGCCATGTTTTCTTCTCATACCAACCCCTCGTAAATCCTCGGTTATACGATTTTCCAATTTTCCCTGCCTTTGTATAAACTTGCTTTATAATAAAATTTGGTCTGGGTGGTCCTAATTCCTTTACTGTTAATTTCTCCTGGTTGCTACGACGGCTGAACGGTGTTTCTTTTAAAGATTCAACCGAGTTGTTCAGAACATTACTAGCCGCCATAGCCATGGTGAAGCAGGTGAACGAACGTGATCTGAAATGTAGGTTAATTGGCTAGCTCGTCTAAAGCTACGTCGGCCGTATGACATGACGTAAGCACGTACGATTCTTTGTGCATGTCCCAAAACCCCATAGACAAATGACCGAATGGCCTGAAGTTACCAAAATAGATTTTACATGCAAGTCTACGAGAACAGCCTAGTGCAATTTCGAGTAGAGTGAAAGTTGCACTGAAAGGGGTGGGACTTGAAGCTGATTGGAACATACTCCACAGAACACTAGCTGATTGGACTATGATATACTACACAGAACACTAGCTGATTGGACTGATGATTGGACTGAATGATATTCAGAAGCAACACTGTCTAGAAGTCATAGAAAAAAAAAATCTCTCTCTTCTCCCTTTGGTGGGGCATTGTCCAATTGCCCCTAATGAACCAGCCTCCCCTGGAGGGCATGGCTACTGAATCCGGGGTTGAGGTTAAGGATGTGAACCGTAACGAATTATCCTCTACTGGGGATGCTACTAGGGAAGGAAACACAGAAACAAAGGTGATGGATCAGAGAGGGGCTGATGGAACGGTGGTGGATGGGTGTCCAGTGTCAGCACCTACCTTGGCCACAGTTGACGGAGACACAAAGTCCAAAGAAAAGACGCAGCAAAGGAGTAGGGGTAGATCTCAACCCCTATGGCTTGCTTAAAATCTATACTATATTAAAAGCTGAAAATCTATACTATAACCCCCTAGTAATATTGGTTGATTTAAATCCAAACGTTTGTCTAGAAGAAGAAAATGCTACACTGTCATATTACTTACACAGTGCATTGTTATATTAGCAGACATTTTAACATAGCTCAGTTTTAGTTTCTCGAAATTCCTCTTTGATTACATTATCCGCTAGACATGGGTTATCTGAATGGGCATTGTGCTCAAAATTGTAGTATTGGTGACATGAGGACACCGGGTTTTGGTCAGGAGGGCAAACACTGATGCTTACTGCCCAATACTCTCAATCAATATAATTGAAGTAAAATCAGACATTTAAAAAATGGTTTTCTCAACTATTGGACACATTTTTTTTTTGGGGGGGGGGGGGGGGGGGGGGGGGTGCGGACGACGACACACTTTGTAAGCAGAATTCTCTTTTGGATGTGTTTGGAGCTTCTTCGTAAGAAACTGGTTGAAAAATATCAATGCAACAAATTCTGATTATTGTCTGAATGCATTCAGTAAAACAGTATCTGGTTGGTTCAGGATGTTTAGTTCCATTCCCATAATCCCATTCCAGTTCATTTAGAAATGTTTACAAATGTTTAGTGCAGGCCTATGCATAAAATGTTTTGCATAAAATCTGTAGGCTAGCCTATCTAATTCAGTTCGGAATCCTGTCCATAAATCAGACCCATAGACATGTTTCCCCTCCAATAAATCACCAGTGCACTGTAACCATGGTTACTCGGTTAGGTGCCTGTTCTTCTTTCGTGTAACGTCAGAGGTCCAACTCGGTGTCGCGTAGCCATGCCCGCATCTCTGGTTCTAGGTCGAAGAGGCTGGCTTCTGAGGGTGGTCTATATAAGGGGCAGATGGTGATTATGTGGTCGGCGGTCTGCTCTGGGTCACCGCACTCGCATGCCGCACTGTCCGCCAGGCCCCACGCCTTCATTGATGTTTTAAAGCGACCGACACCAGTTCGTAGACGGTTCAGTGTGGTCCATTGCCGGCGTGGTAGGTCGTCTCCTCCAATGGCGCCATCTCCTGGGTCCCAGATGTAGCGGTGGATTCGGGAGGGCCCGGCTGACTCCCACTCCTGCTTCCAAGCTGCTGCCAACCATGCATCTCTGGAGATGTCCTCAGAGGTGGAGTTGAGCATGGCTTGTGCTGCCTTGTTGTAAGGGTGGCGGGTCTTGAGTCGGCTTGGAGGTGCTGGTGTTATGGTGGTGTTGTGCAGGATGTGCCAGTCATGCTTTTGTGCCTTCCTGGCCAGGGCGAGGGTGGCAGCCTCCCGTCGGAGGCCGGCCGGTGCTATTCCCGCGAGGACTGGCAAGAGGGACACAGGGGTAGGCTTCAAGCATCCAGTAATTATTCTGAGGGAGGTATTGATAGCCACGTCGACCTTTCTCGCATGAGGGCTTCTGCTCCAGACTGGGGCGCAGTATTCCGCTGCAGAGAAGACCAGGGCTTGGGTGGATATTCTTAGCGTCTTAGCGGAGGCTCCCCAGGTTGTACCAGCAAGGCGGCGGATCAGCGCGGCCCTGGATGTCACTTTGGCCTTGACTTCTTCCAGGTGTTGTTTGAAGGATAATGTCCGATCCAGGCGCACTCCAAGGTACTTCGGGGCTTGCTGGACCTCCAGACATTTGTTGGCAACACGCACCTCAAGTTCCCTCCTGGCTTCTCTGGTGCTAAGGTGGTATGCCGCTGCGACTGTCTTTCCGACACTGAGTTGTAGACGCCACCTTCGAAGGTATGCTACCAGTGTGCCTATGTCTACGTTAAGACCCTCTTCCATCGCCTTCCACGTTGGTCGGCTCAGCATGATGGCAAGATCGTCTGCGTAGCCATACTTTCTAGATGCTGTATCAGGTAGGTCGTGGATGTAAACGTTGAACAGCATCGGCGAGAGAACAGACCCCTGCGGTACCCCGTTCCTCAGTCTTCTGAGCCTACTGCACTGGCCACTGCTGGTCTGTAAGATGAAGCTGCGGTTGGAAAGTGTCTCCATGATGAACTTCACCATGTGTCGGTCCGGTATTGTCCTCAGCAGCTTCAGGTGAAGTCCCCGGTGCCACACGGTGTCGTATGCAGCAGTCAGATCCAGGTACACTACCCCAGCTTTCTCATTGTCCTGGAAGCTGTCCTCGATGTCCTGACAGAGTAGTGTTACCTGGTCTGCTGTTGATCTTCCACGACGGAAACCAGCTTGTTCCCGTGGGAGCTGTGAGTCCACCACTGGCTCGATGCGGCTATGGATCATCCTCTCCAAGATCTTAAATGGGACACAGAGCAACGAGATTGGTCTGTACGACTTGGGGTCTTCTGCAGGTTTATTTGGCTTTGGCAGAGCTATGACAGAGGCACGGCGCCAAGTCTTTGGGAGCTTTAATCTCCGGTAGCATGATGTATAGAAAGCACAGAGCCAGCCAGATGTTGTTGTGCTCTGGTGGATGACGAACTCCGGGTGGATGTTGTCACGGCCAGGGGATTTGCCTGGCTTGAGCTTGCTCATGGCCTCACTGAGTTCCTCTGCTGTGAATTCTCCCGAGAGGTTGGAATCGACACTGGCCGCTCCCGAGATGCAGGACACCTCACGCGATGTCAGTCGGGCAAAGTCTTTGTCAGCATCCGGGAAGCGGCCGTTCTTCAGGAGCTGGGATGCGATGGCATTTGCTGTGACTGGGCAGCTGTGGGGTGTTGTATTTCTGCCTGTGAGCTGGTTGATGGTCTGCCACGCCTTGCGACTAGAATGGGTGAAGTCGATTGATTCGACAACTTCTGTCCATCTGGCCCTGCGGGTGATATCCAGCTTCTGGAGCAGTGCTGCTGCAGTCACGTCCACCTCTTCTCTGGCACTAGCCCTCTGGTGGTCGCACAGAAGGCGGCTGCATTCCTCGTCCCAACCTGGGATGTAATTCCTGTTATAGCCACGTGGGATGGTCTTCTTTGCCGCACCCAGAAGGACCTGGCAGTAGGCTGCATAGGCCGTATCCAGATCGGCTGTGTCTGGGTCTGGCAGGCCAGCTGACGTTCTTTCAGTCTCCTCAGCATACGACTCCCAGTTGGCTTTTCGGAAGTTCCATCGCTTGACGGGTTTCCCTGGTACCGGTTCCACCAGTGATGGGACTTTAATGATGGATGGTCGGTGATGTGAGCGGGGAAACCTGTCCAGGACGCGTCTCTCCGGTTTCGGGTCGTTACTGTGGCAGATGGCAAAGGCCAGGTCCGGGTTGGTGGAGGTGTTCCAGCGTGCAGAGAAGAAGGTTGGAGGCTCCTTGGGGTCGTAAAGCAGTAGAGCATCAGTGTTGGAGGCCCATTCACTCAGCGTCACTCCATTAGGTGTTATGTGGTTGTAACCCCAGTCTGTGTGCTGACAGTTGAAGTCACCTGCATAGATGGCGGGTGCAGTTATTGGTGGGAGTGACGTTGCAGACAGCTCCGATGGTGGGGGCTTGTATACGTTGACAACTGATGTTTCCTGGATTTTTGTAACTAGCCACTCGATGTTAGAGCCTGGTGGGGATTGGCTACTGGCTGACCAGCTTATTTCAGTCCGGACGAACGTTGCCACACGGACCCAGCCACAGATGGACCCAGCGAGATGGAACCCAGGGATCTTGAGGATGTTGTCGGATGTGCAGTGTGTCTCCTGCAGGAGCAGAACCGCTGCCCCGTTGGAATCAGCCAGGTGACGCAGGACTTCGAGTTTGGCGGTTGTTAGGCCCTCGACATTGAGTTGAAGCACTGACAGGCCTCGGTTTTCGACGGTGGGGATGACTGCCCGTCCGCCTGTCCTAAGCCTGCCAGCTCGACGTTTGCCTGTTGCTCCACCTTGCTACGTGCTGGCATTTATACATTTACATTTACATTTTTGGCATTTAGCAGACGCCTTATTCCAAAGCGACTTACAATCAATACATTTGAATACTAAGCATGTGAATCAGCAGTCCACTATTCGTTGCAGGAAGAGTACTCTAGCTCGGGCCCGGGGCCACTGATAGAAGGAAAAACCTTCTCCCTATTATCGCCTTCTACTAAAACTTTTTTTTTTTTTATATTACTGGAGAAACTGAGAAACAGTACAAGGGGGCAGGGCTGGACTGGGACAAAAATTAGGCCCTGCCATGTGGCTCAGACCGGCCCAACACAATCGGTCCGACACCGCCGATCAACATACTGGCAGTCTGAAAGACTAATAATCTAAAAATCTATCGACCTAATCTAAAAAGTGATCTAGCATGGAAGGCTCAGGACAGGCAAAGTAATTGAAGTCCTGAACGTGGCACTCTGTTTCCTCTGTTTCATCTTTTTCTCTCTCCTTTTCCTCTCTTTCCCTGACACTCTGCTTTTCTGGGGAGGGCAGCAGCAGCTCAACCTGGTTCAACAAGACATGGACAGAGAAGTAAACTAACTGGTTGTCAAAATCAGCAAAGTTCTCATTTACATGTACACACAGGCTGCATGATTGCATTATGTTACACCAGAAGCCCAGTCATTTCAAATGGAAGGTTGCAAGACAACATTATTGGGTTGCAGACTGCATGAGTTTTATTTCTCCATGCAATAAAAAGCATTCATTAGTTCTGAACTAGGCTAGTGTAGATTTTTTTTTTATATCTTTTTTTTCCAAATAAAAAGTATTATTAACACCCATTGTTGGTATTGCATTTATGTCAGTGACAGTGATACCTCAACTTGCTAGCTAGCAACAAAATGCAGAACACCCCCATCTAACGTTAGCTATAGAGTCCACAGCCAAGCAGCACTAACGTTACACCACGAGAGAGATCATTGTGTGTGCATGAATTCCAGCCAAGTCCTGGTGAAGCGCAATGCAATCATGCTGCCTGTACGGGTTAGCATAAGTCATAAGACATTCTCTGCTGCTGCTCCCTTAATCTGGCCAATGCAAGCGACTAACATAACTTTGCTTTTGTAAAACCAACTAACAACATTGCTTACCTCTCTAGCTGTGTCCTCTGTCTCCTCCTCAATTGCTAACGGCACATCAGTGCTAACGTTAGTTAGCGGTAAAGATGTTGCTGTGGCAGCCGCAGCTGTAGTAGGCCTAGCCCCCACAGTCGATGCAGAGAACATATCTGTCAGTTTCTGACATTTTGAGGCATCCTCTGCTAGCTTCTTACTTTTTTTCTCCCTAATTTTCTGGGCACCCCCTTTCACTATCTTATCTACGAACATGAGGTAGAGCAATTGAGCAAGCTGTGCAAGGTTAACAACCTGCTGCTAAACAAGTCAAAGACCCAGGAATTCATCGTGGACTTCAGGAGGAAAAAGTCAGAGATCCTGCCCCTGCTCATCGACGGAGAGAGCGTGGAGATAGTCTCAACCCTCCGATTCCTGGGACACAACATGCGGGATGACCTGGCCTGGAAGGACAACACTAAAGGCACCATCAAGAGGGCACAACAGCGGCTATACACCCTGAGATGCCTCAGGAAAGAACACAACAAGAAGGAGATACTGGTGGCCTTCTACCACGGCGCAGTGGAGAGCATCCTCACCTTCGGCATCTCCAACTGGTTCCACAGCTGCACAACAGCGGAGAGAAACGAGCTACAGAGAGTCGTGAGAACAGCACAGAAGATCACCGGCGCCCCCCTCCCCTCTCTGGAGGAGCTGTACAAAACACGCTGTCTCAGGAGGGCCTCCAAGATCTCCAAGGACCCGACCCACCCTGGGCACGAACACTTTGTCAAGCTGCCCTCGAACAGGAGGTACAGGACCCCGGCCGCTAAGACAAACAGACTGAAGAACAGCTTCTACCACAGGGCCGTCAAGGCCCTGAACACAGAAAAGGCCTAAGTTCTGGGCCCAGGACAGTCCGGACGGATTGTATGGCAGCTAGTGCTGAGGCACAAACATGTACATTTTCAAGCCTGCAAACTGTGACACTTTAAAATAATGTGAAAAAAGACTTTCTTGTGCAATATGACAACCCTAGTTGACTATCTGTGCAGTATAGTACAGTGGATTGTGTACATAGCCTTTATTGATGTAAACCAGCTCCTTACCTTCTTGTGATTTTATGCATCTATGCTTTTTCTAAAATGTGTTTCTTTTTCCTTTCCTAAACACCAGGGGAGCCTCCCCTCCTAAATTTCGTTGTTTGGTACCTGTACTGTAGCAATGACAAATAAAGTATATCTATCTATCTATCACACTGTACTTGGGTTGTTGGCCGAGGGATCAGAGTGGGGGAGGGGGCCGATGGACAGCAGGGCCTAAGCATGTGATTGGGCCAGCCCATGTGTTAGTATAAACGGGGGCCGCCGCTTGATTCAGCGTTAGTTGATGCCGCGCTATTTTGGGCCGAGCTATTTATTTTTTTTTTTTTGGGGGGGGGGGGGGGGTCAGGCGGCCCGACCGGCCCAAAACTAGCGCGGCCCATCTGCCAGCGGGCAGAAAGATTGTATGGCCAGTCCAGCGGTGCAAGGGGGGCAATAGAAGTTCTTAGGGACACAGTAGAGGGGAAAGCGGGTGTCTTTAGGAGACGTAGTGGTGAGGGTCAGAAGATGTCTCAGGAGGAGCAGTTAAGATGTAACCTGAAGAGATGGGTCTTCAGTCTACGACGGAAGATGGGTAGTGACTCTGCCGTTCTGACAGCCGTGGGGAGCTCATTCCACCAGCGGGGAGCCAGTGTTGTGAAGAGACGTGATCGGGCAGCCCGACTGCTGTGCAGAGGAGGTGGGGCCAGTCGGCCAGCCGAGGTGGAGGAACGGAGTGAGCGGGCAGGGGTTTGGGGGGTTACCATTTCCTTCAGGTAGGCAGGGGCTGTCCCTTTAGCTGCCTGGTATGCAAGCACCAGGGTCTTGAATCTGATGCGAGCTGCTATCGGGAGCCAGTGCAGGGTGCGAAGGAGAGGGGTGACATGCGAGTATTTGGGGAGGTTGAATACCAGCCGGGCAGCAGCATTCTGGATGAGCTGCAGGGGTCTAATGGCTGAAGCGGGGAGCCCAGCCACGAGTACATTGCAGTAATCCAGGCGGGAGATGACCAGTGCCTGGGTCAAGAGTTGCGCTGCCTCTCTGGTAAGGAATGGTCGTATCCTTCTGATGTTGTAGAGGAGGAATCTGCAGGAGCGAGCCGTTGCTGCAATGTTCTCCGCACAGGATAGTCGGTTATCCAGGATCACTCCAAGGTTCTTGGCTGTCAGGGAGGGGGTTACAGTAGAGTTCTCCACTGTGATGGAGAAGTCTTGGAGAGGGCAGGCTTTCCCGGGGATGAAGAGGAGCTCGGTCTTGTTAAGATTGAGCTTGAGATGGTGGTCAGCCATCCAAGTTGAAATGTCAGCGAGACATGCTGAGATACGGGTTGCCATGTGTACATCAGACGGGGGGAAGGACAGGAAGAGTTGAGTGTCGTCTGCGTAGCTGTGGTAGGAGAGCCCATGTGAAGAGATTACCGAGCAAAGAGACTTGGTGTAGAGGGAGAAGAGTAGGGGCCCTAGGACGGAACCCTGTGGAACTCCAGTGAAGAGGGTTCGTGGAGAAGATAGCGATTCTCTCCAGGTCACCTGGTAGGAGCGGCCCGCCAGGTAGGAAGAAAACCAGGAGTGTGCGGTGCCAGAGATGCCCAGGTCTGAGAGGATGGAGAGAAGGATCTGGTGATTGACTGTGTCGAAGGCAGCAGACAGGTCAAGGAGAATGAGAACAGAGGAGAGGGAGGAAGCTTGGGCAGAGTGGAGGGCTTCCGTGACAGCAAGGAGCGCAGTCTCAGTGGAATGCCCAGCCTTGAAGCCGGATTGGTGGGGGTCTAAGTGATCCATCTTCCGGAGATAGTCAGTCAGTTGTTTAGATGCCGCGCGTTCAAGGGTTTTGGAAGGGAAGGAGAGAAGGGATACAGGTCTGTAATTGTGAACAGATGATGGGTCAAGGGTAGGTTTCTTGAGGAGAGGCTTGACTCTGGCTATTTTGAAGGCCGCTGGGACAGATCCAGTGGATAGGGAGGAGTTGATTAGGGTGGTAAGGTAAGGAAGGATGTCGGCGGAAATGGATTGGAGAAGAGGGGAGGGGATGGGGTCAAGAGGGCATGTGGTTGCCCGCTTTGATGTGATAAGTGTGAGAATCTCATCGGGGGAGAGGGGGGAAAAAGATGACAATCCAGAGATCGAGTGTCGAGGAGAGAGTTTAAGGTCATCAGAAAGGCCAGGAACAATTAGAGGGCGGGGGGGTTACTATAATAGAACTTGCATACTGTTACGCACATCGACAGAGGACCGGAGCACACAATGGCGCGCAGTTGCACTGCGTGGTGCAGCTGTAAAGTCTCTAGGCCAGGCCCGTCACTATGGACGGGCCTCAGGGGGCCAGGCCCGCCCACAGACGTGCTGGTGCCCCCCCAACTGGCGGCCAGATATTAAATTATTATTATTTTATTTTATTTTATTATTATTAATCTTCTAGATTTTATGTTAAATTAAGACATTACAATTGAGAAACAATAGTGTGTTTTTCATTTTGTTGGAAGGGATTCTAGTGACAACCAATCATTTGAAAAGAAGTTGAAATATTGCACGTTACTGCATGCTGCTGCTACCGCCATTTCAGCTGTGTGAGCCGACTCAGTCGAGCAAAGTCAGTGCTTTTTGTAGTAACGTTAGGCCTGCCTAGATGGATATACGAACGTGGATTAAATCCTCGAAAGGTGCAGCTGCACCCAACCCCAATGGACAGAGAGATAGCACCAGCAGTAGCGACTGTGGGCCTGACACTAGTAGCTAGGGTTGGGTACCGTTTGGGTTTTATCCGGTACCGGTACCTAACCGATACTTTAAAAACGGTACCGGTACCAAAACGGTACTTAATTCGGTACTTTTGATTTTTTTAAATGACATATATATATATAATAATAATAACACGGTCGACAACATTAAACAGCTTTTCACTTTTTTATTGCTGAGGCACAATATATATTAGTTAAATATACACTCAAATTAAAATAAATGAAAATAAAACTCCTGAGCCTTGGGGTGCCTATCGTTCTAAACCCTATCGTTCTAAACTCGCTCTGAGAGCGTCGCAGCGCACACTGGGCCCGACGTCATAAGGGGAGCAAGTCATTTGATTGGACAGAAGGCATTCCACGAGTGGTGATCAGAATTCCAGAACGAGTTTACGGAACGCACCCATAAGTCGAGCGTCCGTTATGCCAACCCGCTAGCGGAAGTTGCTATTAGCAACCTTCTCTTTATCCTTCCGTACTCGCTGCTTTCACTGAGTGGAAATTTAACAGGCGATGTGACGTCACGAGTCACCAGTTGACACCGGAGCGAGATAGAAAAGTACCGAAATGAGGCACCGAAATCTCCTTTGCGATTCGGTACGGGTACATACCGAATGTAAAGTAACCGGTACCTACCGGTACCGATTTTCGGTACCCAACCCTACTAGTAGCACCCCGACTGCTACTACTAGCAACGTGACCCTTGCTGCTAATGTTAGCCCCCAGACTATTACTATTACTAGCACTAACGTGAGTTTAGCTACTAGCCCCCCGACGACTACTGTTCCTGTTGGATTAGTGGTGGAGCCGGATGACCTTGGAATGGACCAGCCTAAACAGGTTATTTTGAGCAAATATCCAGTCAGAATGTTTGGTGCAAAAAACGATCATTGGCCTCAAGCTGGACCAGGGACTGGCTTGAGTATTCTCTGAAAAAGGACGCCGCGTTTTGCTACGCGTGCAGGAAATGTAGGGTAGTGCAGCGAATTCAGGGTAAGTTAATATTGTGTGTGTGTGTGTGTGTGTGTGTGTGCGTGTGCGCGTGTGTGTAGGCACCCGCCGTGGTGATGTTTTGCTAGTTGTATTCTCGTCTGCTTTTTCAATTGGAGAGATGGGCTGTTTGCATATATTTAATGTGCTTTGTGTATAACGTGTTCAATGATGAGGATTGATGTATCTGGCTGATCCTATTTGCTGTAGATGGGTGGTTTAATGTGATGATCACACGATCGGTCGGTCATACTGTATACCTTTTGCAAGTTTACTGATTGCGTGCCAGTCTCGTAATTTTAGTTACGTAGGTTATTTTATTTACAGTTTTTCTCAATTGCTAAAACACATTTCACAAAACTTTCCTCCATTTTCCCAAAACTAAACACAACACACTTTTCTAAAGCTACATAAGCAAAACCACACCTTCTCTCTTCAAAACTCAAACTTTCACACCAAAACAGCTGCTCAAAGCCTGCAAAAATGTTAACACTATAAGCATCATTACAGACTACAACAAAACAACTGAAAACACAATGTTCAGTGTGTGAGAATGTTCTTTTTTTTCACAACTGCCAAAGCACATTTTTAGAAACCTTACAGTATCTGTGCTCAGAATATATCACTGTAGAGTATTGGGCATTCATAGATTTGTGTGTTTCATATGAACAGTATGTAAATCTACAGAAAATACAGTATGTATGTTACGGTACATGTGGGAATACGGTACATGTGGGGAAACTAGGGTTAGGGTAAGGTGCTAGGGTGACTTGGTACATGCTGGCATGTCTAACCCTAACCCTGACCTTAACCCTAACCCTAACCCTACCCCTAATCCTGCCCTAACCTTAACCCTAGCACCCTAGCACCTAACCCTAACCCTAGTTTTCCCACATGTACCGTATTCCCACATGTACCGTAACATGTACACTACTGTACTGTATCACAACTCAATGCAAACACTACAGAGGATCCATTACACACAACAATACTCACTGAAAACAATGTTCAGGGTGTGATGTTTTTTTATTTTATTTATGGAACTATACCACACACACACACACACACACACACACAAACACACACACACACACACACACACACACACACACACACCACAATCATTTGCAACAAGTGTACATTTTGAGTCGTTATGTTTAATGAATGAAGCTAGGTGTGTTCATTGTGTTCAAATTTTGCTGACTGTGGCAAGCATTTTGCATCACATGAGCTTTAATTTGAGAATTTGAGCAGAGTTTTTTGCAACTTGTGTTTTAGCAAGACAATATGTGTTTAGATTTATGAGAAAAGGAGGATTGTGTTTTGTGAATTGTGTCTTCATGTGAAATGTGTTTATGGTTTTGGCAAATGGGAGCTAGTTTTATTAAATGTGTTTAGAGAACTGGTCATTTGGTTTAGAGAATTGGCTTTTGTGTTTTAGCAATTGGGAAAAACTGTAATTGTTGCCCTTGTAAGTGTGCCGGGTTGGTGCCAATTATTGACCTGTGTGCATTGTAATGCACAACTTGGCTTCTCCATGCTATAAAGGGGTGGTTTAAAAAATAAAACACAGAAAATAGATGACAGGTTTGTAATAAACCAGATTCGCCTGTGTTATAATAATAATAATAATTAATAATTTTGTAACCAGGGAGTAGCTAAAGGACTGTAGAATTTAGGAAGGGCTGGTTATCTAACTAACTCTGAGCTAAATCGGCAGTGTAGGAGGATAGAGGCAGGGGGCGCCAGCAACCCTTTAGACTAGCATTACTAGCATTAGCATTAGCATTAGCATTAGCATTAGCATTAGCATTAGCTAACAGACGACTAAACACACAGCAACGGTATCCAATATGAACAAACACATTTATTTATACAAATTATATACACATCCCAATATACTCCCTCCCCGCCGGCCACACACACACTCCCTCACTCACTCACACACAGTACCTTGCCTGAAAAGGCTTAGAGTCCCGGACTGAGAATGAGCGCGTTGAGGCCTGGTTGGAGCTCGCATGTGCTTCGAGGAAGGCAGCAGACAAGGGGGGGGAAGTGACGTTGCAACTCGAAGGGAAAGGGGCTTCTTCGTAGTCAACGACGAGGTTGGTGAATGGCTCAGGTCCGGTGGTCCACGGTCAGCTCCGGTGGTGTTGGCGGTCGGTCGCAATCCACCTTGTGGAGGCGACGGCTCTGTCCAGCTTGGGTCTCGCTATGCGCCAACGTTAGCAGCCGGCGGCTAGCAAGGCTGGCTAACGGGGACACAGCTAAACTGGGCTAGCGCTGCCAACTCAACAAACTCCGAACTCCCGCGGTGCTGAAGGTAGCCCGTGATTCACTACTAACAGTCAAGGTTAAAGGCAGGTCTCTAAATGACTCGTGTTGTCTTCGGTCATCAGCACCGTGTGCGTTTACTGATCCACCATCTTTGTCTCACATTCGGTTCCTTCTGCTTCTCCTTCTCACTCTCGTCACTCTTCACTCTGACGCACAGACCACTTCCGTCGCTATATATATCAACCGAACATACATCCGGTCACGTACGCCAATCATACATCCGGTCACGTACGCCACTCAAAACCACGCCCACTAATCTGGCGCTTGCACAATACTAAACAAATCTAAGACAGAACTTATACAATTACAATAACAATACATACACTATTCATGAAAACGTACATGAATAGTATGGAAAATAATAAAGGAAATAACAGGGGCAAAATAGGGCTGATTTGGGGAAACTAACTGGCTCTAAATTGTGGGCCTTCATAACAGCCGCCCCATGAAACCCTCGGTTTCATTTAACTATAGAAGGCACACTGGCTAGGCTGCTCTAGCAGCGTGAGGTATGAGGTGATAGTGTCCTTTGTAATTTGAGGGAGTTTCTCCGCGGCAGAACGGACATGCCGGTGTCGTCCATGAACCTCTGCGGGGTCTTGATGACCCGCGAGGACCGGGCGCTGACCACCGGCATGATGAAGTGCTTTATGTGTTTGGCGAACTTTGATTTGCCCGGCTGGGCGTCGAGGGAGTCCGACGTCATGTCTTCGTCGTCCACGGTGTCCTCTTTCACGTCCTGCAATAACAGTTGTTGAGTCAGGTCCATTTCCACCTGCTTCGACAACGTTTTAGGCCGGGATCTGGGTCCTTTCGACCCGAGGAATTTAAGGCTTGAGGTGGGGACCTGTTTTATGTTTTCGCTAACATCGTCTTCGACGCCGTCCGGACTTGCCCCGCCTTCGGGCGATATAGCCTGACGTCTTAACCTTTTCTCTCCCGGTTTCTGCTTCTGTGTGCACCACTTTCCTTGTAAGTTCCTTCGCCTTTTCTTGCCGTGTTTGAACGGACTTTTACGGATGCGTGGTTTCGTGTCTTCGGCTACGGGGTCGTCCAACAACACCACAACTCCGCTGCTCTCCGTTGGCTCCGCCTCTAGCTCCGGCTCTGGCTCCTCCTCCTTCACCTTCAGTTGGGTGTAGGCCATGGCCACAGGTGCAGGCAGAGCTAGCTCCAACTCAGCGGTCAGCGGAGTATCGTCCGGCTCTGGCACCGCCGGCGTCTTCCTCCTTTGAGCTGACCTCTTCCTCACCGACAAGCTAGTAGATCTTTTCCTCCTCGGTTTCGAGACAGGGCTGGTAGATGTTCTCCTGTTAGGTTTGGAGACAGGGCTGGTAGATGTTCTCTTCACGCCCTGGACTTCGATACGCACTGTCTTTGCTTTAAGGAGGTCTATGGCGTAGACGTCCTCCTTTGACCGTACGTAGAGCTTCTCATTCTTGTAGGGCGCAACGTCTAGCGTCCACAGCTTCTGGACGTTGTCTAGTAGCGCCGCATTCATGGAGTCCACCCTGGTGTGAAGGCAGTTGATGGTCTGCACTTCTTCGGTTCGGACATGGAGGGATGACGTAGCTCTCCCGTCTCTATCTCTCCACTCGGTAGCGCCTTGGAGGGCCCACCCAAGCGCAGTCTTAACAGCCATCGGGCAGCCTCGTGGTCCTCTCAGCGGAGGACGGAGCGACACGATCAGTGCAGCGTTGTCCGAGCCGATGAGAAGGGTTGGCTCCGCTCCTTCTATCGGATGTAAGTCTACTCGCCGTAGGTGGGAATATCTTGCGCGTAATCTCTCCAGGGGGTAGTCGTAGCGGGAGAGCGCTAGCTGGTCTGCGGTGAAGACATTCCGAAGCCGATATCTGTCCGACGGCCGCCCCGCCGGGGAGATAGAGAAGTTGATTCTCGCCCCGGTGACCTCTTTAAGGTCGCGACGTATCGTGCGCAGAGTCAGCTTCTCCTCAGTCCCTTGGAGCCCCAACTGGCGCACTGCCTCCTGGAGAAGGATGGTCCGTTCCGACCCGTCGTCTAGAACGGCGTACGTGTCGTATACAGCGTTGTTGTGGTGAAGTCGGACCTTCACCACCTTCAGTAGGACCTTGGAGCCGCTGCTCTGGGCTGGGTCTAGGTAGTAGACAGGTGTTTCCTCTTCCGGTGCGCTACCGGACCTAGGGCTTCTGGTGCCCTCCGTGGACCTGGCGAGGGAGACCTCATGTAGGATGTTGAGGTGGACCTCCTCACAGCGGTTGCACTTCCTCCTCAAGGTGCAGTTCTTAGCCAGATGGTCGCGCCCACAGTTCCAGCACCTCTTGTTCTCCTCGAGCCACCTCTGCTTGGCCTCGGTACTCAGGTTGTTGAAGTCACTGCACTCATTGAACCAGTGCTCGCTGGTGCAGTACGGACATGGCGGTGGACCTCTCCGTCCCTTTTGAGGGGGTTGAGAGGAATCCTTTCCCTCAGGTCGGGCTTTCCTCTCTCTCCGAGGCTCCTCCTCCGTGTGCAGCACTCCTACTGGGCGTCCTCTGTTCGAGCTCGGCCTGTCCCAGCGGTCTCCCTTCTCCCTCTCCTTCTTCGGCTCAGCGTAACCCATGGCGTCTACGTTGGTGTCATGCACTTCCTCCAGTAGGAACTCCGCGAAGGCAGCCATGCTCAGACCCAACTTCCCGGGGTTACGAACGCGCTGCTGTCGCCGGAACCTCTCCTGCCGGAAGCGTGGGATCTTGCGGAGCAGCCGCTCTACGTTGGAGGTGCTGTTGATCTCGCTGGCGCCAGCTGGGCCCTGCGTCTTCAGCATTCCAACCAAGGTGTGCACGCGGAGCGCGAAGTCATCCAGCGCCCGTTCATCCTTGATGGGGGCCTGCTGTTCGAGGGCTTGCAGTTCAGCAAGGGCGTGGTTCCAGGGACGACCGTAGCGGGCATCCAAGTCGGCGAGCGCTCTGGTGTAAGGTGTCGGTGCGGAGGCATGGGCCAGAACCATGTTGTGGGCTCTGGGGTTCCTCACATGCTGAAGGAGAATCGCATATTTGTAGGACTCTGAGCAGGAGTCGTCCAAGAGCGTGTCTAGGCAGATGCGTAGTTCCACATACTGGCTCCTGTCCTCGTCCTTGAAGAAGGGGAACTTGGGTCCCTCCACCTGGGGAAACATCCTGTAGTGGATGATCGGGGCTGGAGTGACGGTCTGGGTGTCCGGCCTGCATGCATTTTGGTTCACTGGAGGACCTAGGGGTGTGCTACGCTCTTGGGGAATGGCTCCCCTCCCGGGCAGCGACGCTGGCTCCCTCTGGGCCGCGTAGCGGTCGGGTCCCTGGTCCTCTTCCGTCAAGGTGGTCAGCTGGGCCTGTAGTTGGACAGTCATGGCGGGGGTCATGGAGCCATCGGCGGGGGGTTCAGGAGATGGCACTCGAGAGGGCCGTGCGGATGATGCTCTGGAGCTACGGGCCGACGGAGCTCTGCTGATGCACACGTCGCGCATGGTCTGCATCACTTCCTCCATCTTCTCCGCGTGCAGTTGCTCTCTCGCCATCTGCCTCTCCGCCGCGCGTTCCGCCCCCTCCATCTGGAGGCGCTCGCGCTCGAAATGGATGCGTTCCCTCTCTAACGCCTCCTGGCGCTGTCTCTCCGCCGCACGTTCCGCTCCTTCCATCTGGAGGCGTTCACGCTCGAACTGGAGGCGTTCCCGCTCTAACGCCATCTCGGCCTGTTGGCGCATACATTCTGACAGCGCGGCACTACTCCCTCTGGAGTGCATGCTATCCGCCCCAGAGGCAGAACTGCCCACGGAAACCCTGGACCGGGAGGAAGCCACTGAACGGCAGGAGCTAGGTCTCGAGCGCGCCGTACTGGGAGGCAGATCGTTAAAGCTGAGGCCCTCCCTCTTCCGCCCGCAGGCGCTGTCAGACCGGGCCTCTCCTTCCTGCTCTTCCGTTTCTACGGCAAAACCCTGCTGTTCTGCCATCTCATCCTCCGGCTGGTGCTCTTTGATGGCTGTCTCGGTGCTAGCCACCCGCGCGCCGGCGGACACCTCGGCCTCTCCGACCACTGTATCCCGTGGAGTGCGCTCCTCACTACCACTCGGTGAGCTTTCGAGCTCAAGCTCATACTCTTGTAACCTCTGAGGCAACCGCGGGACTCTCTGTGGTCGTGGCTCTGGCTCAGGGGGCGGAGAAGGGGGGGTAACTGTCTTGTCTGGTTGGCTGCGCTCAGCCATGCTATCACTACACAACCTATCCGGCTCGAAGGACCAATTGTAACCAGGGAGTAGCTAAAGGACTGTAGAATTTAGGAAGGGCTGGTTATCTAACTAACTCTGAGCTAAATCGGCAGTGTAGGAGGATAGAGGCAGGGGGCGCCAGCAACCCTTTAGACTAGCATTACTAGCATTAGCATTAGCATTAGCATTAGCATTAGCTAACAGACGACTAAACACACAGCAACGGTATCCAATATGAACAAACACATTTATTTATACAAATTATATACACATCCCAATATACTCCCTCCCCGCCGGCCACACACACACTCCCTCACTCACTCACACACAGTACCTTGCCTGAAAAGGCTTAGAGTCCCGGACTGAGAATGAGCGCGTTGAGGCCTGGTTGGAGCTCGCATGTGCTTCGAGGAAGGCAGCAGACAAGGGGGGGGAAGTGACGTTGCAACTCGAAGGGAAAGGGGCTTCTTCGTAGTCAACGACGAGGTTGGTGAATGGCTCAGGTCCGGTGGTCCACGGTCAGCTCCGGTGGTGTTGGCGGTCGGTCGCAATCCACCTCGTGGAGGCGACGGCTCTGTCCAGCTTGGGTCTCGCTATGCGCCAACGTTAGCAGCCGGCGGCTAGCAAGGCTGGCTAACGGGGACACAGCTAAACTGGGCTAGCGCTGCCAACTCAACAAACTCCGAACTCCCGCGGTGCTGCGGGTAGCCCGTGATTCACTACTAACAGTCAAGGTTAAAGGCAGGTCTCTAAATGACTCGTGTTGTCTTCGGTCATCAGCACCGTGTGCGTTTACTGATCCACCATCTTTGTCTCACATTCGGTTCCTTCTGCTTCTCCTTCTCACTCTCGTCACTCTTCACTCTGACGCACAGACCACTTCCGTCGCTATATATATCAACCGAACATACATCCGGTCACGTACGCCAATCATACATCCGGTCACGTACGCCACTCAAAACCACGCCCACTAATCTGGCGCTTGCACAATACTAAACAAATCTAAGACAGAACTTATACAATTACAATAACAATACATACACTATTCATGAAAACGTACATGAATAGTATGGAAAATAATAAAGGAAATAACAGGGGCAAAATAGGGCTGATTTGGGGAAACTAACTGGCTCTAAATTGTGGGCCTTCATAACAAATTTATTACATTTATATAGCGCTTTTCCAAGGCTCAAAGACGCTGCCAATATAGGATACACATGGGGAAACACAAAAACAACAAGTAACAACAACAAGTAACATGGAACACAGAGTCAGCGAACGGGGAGGGGGGGGGGGGTGGTGTAGAGTCCGGTGTTGATGTTGCTGGGAGCCTCGATGGATGTGGCGGCGGCAGCGGAGAATGCCTGCCTTGGTGGCAGCAGCAGCAGTGAGGCGATGGTTGTGGTTCAGTGAGTGTAGGTGAGACGAGAGAGGGCAGGGGGAGGTGGGGGGCAGGTGAGATGGCCGGGAGTCCAGGGCAAAACGACAGGCAGTGAACCAGAGCGACAGCGCGGTGCCGCCGTTGCCGTTGTCATCAGTATTGCCAGCCTGGGACCGAACCCGCGCGGCCGGCCAGCCTAGCCGTGCCATGCCAGCGACCAAATCGCGCAGCAGTGAGTGAAGGCTGGGAAGGACCGACACTCACCTGCGGAGATGGCAACCCCCAAGCCGGGGAGGGAGCGGTGGCTACCTCCCGGGACGAGGGTAGTAGCACGGCACGACCAGGCCAGCGCGGGTCGGTCGGCAACACAGAGCCGGGGGACAGGAACGATGAGGCGGTGAGTACTGCAGTCCGGTAGTGAAGGCGGTGAGTACTGCAGTCCGGTAGTGAAGGCGGTGAGTATTGCAGTCCGGTAGTGAAGGCGGTGAGTACTGCAGTCCGGTAGTGAAGGCGGTGAGAGGCGGGAGATGGCGGGGGGGAAGGCAGCGGAGGTCGGCGGGACAGGATACAAAAAGGATAGGACAGGATACAAAAAGACAGGATACTAAAAGACAGGACAGGATACAAAAAGACAGGATACAAAAAGACAGGACAGGACCGGGAAACGTTATGTTATTTGCTGCATTCTGATAATTTTAGGTCTAATCTTCATCAGTAGGCTACGTGTCCAATTTAGCATCTGCCACCTCCTATGCATGTCAGTGTTGCATGACGAATACCATAGCATATTGGATTATCAAAAATAGTTAATAATAATTGTGCCCCCCCATGCAGTTCATTGGCCCACCCTAAGACTGGGCCCTGGTGACGGGTCTGCTCTAGGCTATAAACAAAAGTAAAAGAGATGGATGCAAAAGTTGACTTGGGTCAAATAGACTATTCTTTAACTTACAACACAGGCCTAGTGTACTCCATAAAGCAACATTGCCCATGCAGCGCTCTGTTATCTTCCCAATGCTCAGTGTAAACGCGGACAATAGCCTACTGCGAAAGTCAAAACAGAGTAGGCTACATCAACAGTGTATTCGCATATATGTAAGCCACGGTCGTTTTTCTTTAGTTACCTGGCATCTGCAAATGATGTACGACTCAGTCGCCAGCAAGTCCACCACCTTTCCCTTTCCTTCATCGCCCCATTGCGCGCCGAGTACAACTGTCACCTTGTTCCCAGAGTCGTTGCGGGCTCGCTTCACTCCTGCGCCGGTGTTATAATTCTTATGATCTTTCGCCGCCCAGCCTGACATGTTTGTATTGTACAAGCACAGCAGGAACGACTACCCGTATGGAATGGGGAAAAACATCTCCTCAAGACACTGAGAAGCACTAGTGCTGTTTCTTCAAATAAGGGTTTACTGTCTGCTGATGTCAGAGGAGACACACGCACAGTTGACAACACTGTTTGTACAATCGCGGTAATGCCGAGTCAGGTGGTCAAGACAAGAGTACCATGCGAGACAGATCTAATGTAAATGTAATTAATTTCAGAAACATAACTATTCTGAACGTTCGTTCTGTGCACACAGAATAAAGAGCTGTGTTCATTTTAGAGACAGAAATGTGAATACTATAATAACATTATATTAAAAAATAAAAAATTAACAAAACAGTTACAACCATGATTAACTTTAAGATTAAGTCTACCCATAAAGTAAAGATTCTAAAATGATGTTTACATTCGGTATGTACCCGTACCGAATCGCAAAGGAGATTTCGGTGCCTCATTTCGGTACTTTTCTATCTCGCTCCGGTGTCAACTGGTGACTCGCGACGTCACATCGCCTGTTAAATTTCCACTCAGTGAAAGCAGCGAGTACGGAAGGATAACGAGAAGGTTGCTAATGCTCTCTCTCTCTCTCTCTCTCTCTCTCTCTCTCTCTCTCTCTCTCTCTATGTAAGCCACGGTCGTTTTTCTTTAGTTACCTGGCATCTGCAAATGATCTGCAAATGATCTGCAAATGATGTACGACTCAGTCTCTCTCTCTCTCTCTCTCTCTCTCTCTCTCTCTCTCTCTCTCTCTCTCTCTCTCTCTCTCTCTCTCTCTCTCTCTCTCTCTCTCTCTCTCTCTCTCTCTCTCTCTCTCTCTCTCTCTCTCTCTCTCTCTCTCTCTCTCTCTCTCTCTCTCTCTCTCTCTCTCTCTCTCTCTCTCTCTCTCTCTCTCTCTCTCTCTCTCTCTCTCTCTCTCTCTCTCTCTCTCTCTCTCTCTCTCTCTCTCTCTCTGCAAAGGTGAGGATGTATAGTGTGCAGCGGATGTATAGAATGTAGCATGCCATTTTATTTCATTTCCATGATTACACAACTTCCTTTCCATCACTTGATTATCATTCTATATGCAATATTACACATTGTGCTTGGTATGAATGTAAATATAAGAAACAATAATCAATACTGTTTTAAAAGGGACTATACAAGAAAATATTACACTGTGTCTCCAGAACCTTGTTCATGGTTAATTGGTCACATGAATAGGATATTCATTAGACAATTTGTCTGAAAAAAAACAACCTTTTTGCAACATGTTCACAAACAAGCAAGAAAAAACTAAATTACTTATGCAGGGCATTATCACAATGATTGTTTTCTGGCTGTGTTGGGGTACAGAGCTTAGGCCGAAGTTTGTTTCTTTTTGCCTTTGGTCTTGTCCTTCCTGGGTTCACCTATGAAATAAACACAGAAGACAAGACAGAATAAGAAACAGTACAGTTTCCCACACAACACCTCAGCTATACCATTATATTTACCACCCATAATACACGAGGTGACATTTGTGAAATTTGTAGGAAGCACCCCCCCAAGACTAAATGCAAGGACACATACAGTTGCAAATCTAAATTATTCAACCCCCATTGCATATTAGGCTTATTGGCAAAATGTAAATTCTTTCAGCTGTTTGCAAATAACAAAGTATTAATATTACCATGGTTTTTATCCAAATACAACACGAAATGCTACTTTTAATCACGACTGGAGTCTCAAAATTATTCGCAGCAGGCACTGAGGTTTCAGTTTGCACAGTAAGGCACATACTATACACTGAAGGGCTCCATGCCCGGACTCCAAGACGTACACCACTACTGACCCAAAAACAAAAGAAAAGTCGGCTTTTTGGGCCTATGGATCAGCGTTATGTCTGGAGGAAGAAGAATGAAGCATATGCTGAAAAGAACACCCTGCCTACAGTGAATTATGGCGGTGGCTCAGTGATGCTCTGGGCCTGCTTTGCTGCCTCTGTCACTGTAAACCTGCAGCATGTGGAGGGCACGATGGATTCAGTCAAGTAAGTGAGGATGCTGAAGCTTGGGCGTCATTGGACCTTCCAATAGGACAATGATCCTATTGGATCCACCAAGAGTCCACCAAGTCCACCAAGACGTTTCAGAAGAAGAAATGGAAGAGTCTAGAGTGGCCGTCACAGGCGCCTGACTTGAACCCCATAGAACATCTCTATTGGGATTTGATGAAGGCAGTTGCAAAATGCAAACCCAAGAATATTACTGAACTGGAGGCTATTGCCCATGTATACCCTATATTATACAGGGTATCCGCGGTGTCTTGAAAAGTATTAAAAGTTGATACATCAATTTTGGGAAAATCAAGACCCTTAATAAGTATTAAAAAGTCTTATCACGATTTTATGAGGTCTTGAATTTTGTAGGTATTTTTCTGAATTAGACTCTGTCCAAAGAGTTTGAGTCCTAATTTTTTTTAGTAAAAGTTCGTGAATTTATTAGTTTTATTAAAAAACAAAGATGAACCGGAAATTCTGTTGTATGATAGTGGTCTAGTCTATTGCAAACTAAAACTGTTAAGTTAAAGGTGTCACAGATGTAAACGTTTACAGCTCGAAGTGACGGTGATGTCTGGAAAAATATTGACAAGGTCTTTAAAAAGTCTTAGAAAGGTATTGAAATTAGCCTCAAGATTCCTGTATATACCCTGTTATAGCACTTGGCTTAATTCAGCCGCTAATTGAGCCGCTATCACAGGGCGTTAATACAAACCTCATTCACCTGCTTTCATTTTACCTGCGTTGGTATTTATAGAAGGAAGCACGTACGCAACTTTAAACCATCGCAGCCCGTTTTATAAATAATGCTTACGTCCGTTTAGAAAAATGTGCTTAAGTGAAAGTCAAAGGTGACGTTCAAGTACTTTTTTTTATAAATGAGGCCCCTGGCACCAGTGTTCAGGTATGAGCTGTGTAGTTATCCTCCAGCGCTGTTTGACACCTCCTGCTGCTTCGACAGCCACAGAAGCCAGTGCTAGCAGATGCCATTTGGGAGCTCCTCACACCTGACCTTCCGAGAAACACAGGCCATGTTCAGTATGTGCTGGATGGTGGAGTATTGGTTCAGTGCATCCCATGGACACGTGGATCCACATACAAGGACATCTGCAAGCTGTACAGCAAGTATGTCACAAGGAAGTATGGAGAGGCAGTTGTTGTGTTCGACGGTTATCAGGGCACATCCACAAAAGACATGACACACTGCGAGCAGGTGGGAGGACTGGAGCAGCCGTAACCAAGGATGAAGACATACCTATTACGATGAATAAAGACCTGTTCCTTTCAAACAACACAAACAAGCAGCAGTTCATCAACATGCTCAGCGGTCACCTACAGAAGAACTGTCAGACGTACCATGCTCCAGGTGATGCTGATCTCCTCATTGTGCAAAAAGCAGTGCAGTTTGCCACAGTAACAAACACTGTGCTCATTGGTGATGATACAGATCTGCTCGTCCTCCTCTATACCAAACCAACCTCAAGTCACATGACCTCTTCTTCAAACCTGAGGCGAAGAAGAGCATGAAGAAGCCACGTGTCTGGAACATCAAGGCCGCCAAGCAGCAGTTGGGTCCCAGTGTTTGCCCTCACATCCTCTTCATCCATGCAATAGCTGGGTGTGACACTACCTCCCACATTCATGGCATTGGGAAAGGAGCTCCCCTCAAGAAATTCACAACCAGTGATGACTTCTGTGAGCAGGCTAAAGTGTTTGACACACAGTCAGCTACCACAGCAGTTGTGTCAGCAGGAGAGAATGCTTTGCTGTGCCTGGACAATGGGAAACCTGGAGAGGGACTCGACTCTCTACGACACTATCGCTTTTGTGAGAAGGTAGCTATTAGCACTTCTCATGTACAGCCGCAGAGTCTGCCACCTACGTCAGCAGCAGCGAAGTACCACAGTCTTCGTGTGTCCTACCAGGTGCAGCAGTGGAAGGGAACCTCAAATGAACTCCTGCCACAAGAATGGGGATGGAAAGAGAGTGATGAGGCTTGTCCCTGTCCAAACTGACTTACCACCAGCTCCACAGGAACTCCTCCGGTTCATCAGATGCACCTGCAAGACAGACTGCAGCAGCCTGAGGTGCACATGCAAGAAGCATGGCATTGAGTGCTCTGTTGCATGTAGCAACTGCAAAGGATTGGGGTGTGCAAACTCATCTCAGGCTGCATGTGATGAAGATGATGACGATGAAGATGGTGAAGATGAACCAGACACCTACTGATAAAGTTTTACTTAAAAGTTAACATGTTTACGTTTTTGTTCAATAGTGCCAACATGTTGATTAGTGCAAATCTAGTCACAAATATTTTGAAAGTAACATTAAAGTGATATTTTAATAATATTGTTTTCAATTGATGTTAATCAATGCCTATATTAATGTTGATTACTGCCAATTTATGTTGCCTTGTATAAAAGTATAATCATTTAGTGATTCGATTTAAGTTTCAACATTTTAAAGCTTTATAATGTCATTTTTGGAAGCAAAAACGTGTTACCAGGTTATGGTAAAAAAAGCCAGATCTAAAGCCGGATTGCGTAGTGCTGAAGATACTATAGGACTCCAGATGGTGGGTGAGCTGATTGTTGACCAGTTTCTCTAAGACTTTGGAGAGGCAGGGTAGGATGGATATAGGCCTGTAACAGTTTAGGTCTAACTTGTCACCTCCCTTGAAGAGTGGGATGACAGCAGCAGATTTCCAGTCCATGGGGAATTCTGAGGTTTGCAGGGAGAGGTTGAACAGACAGGTGATGGGGGCTGAGACAATGTGAGCTGCTAATTTCAGATAGAAAGGGTCCAGATCATCCAGCCCAGCTGATTTATAAGGGTCCAGTTTAAGCAACTCCCTAAGCACCTCACTCTCCTCTACTGGCTGGAAGGAGAAGCACGGAGTGCTTGGGGGGGGACCAGTGCTAGGGGTTGAGGCAGCATGGTTGACAGTGGGAGTGGATGTAGCAGTTGCAAAAGCATGACCAGCCCTAACAAAGTGCTTGTTAAAACAGTCCACCATGGAGGCTTTATCTGAGATGACAATGTCCTCAGATTTGATTGCCGTGGGTAGTTGAGAGGATGTGTTTTTATTTTCCATGGTTTTGACAGTCTTCCAAAACTGTTTGGGGTCGGAACCGCATGTCGAGAATTGATGTTTGTAAAAATCTGCTTTTGTTTTCCTGATCGACTGGGTGCATTTGTTCCTTAGCTCCCTGAAGGATTGCCAGTCAGAGGTGTTTTTGGAGGCCTTTGCTTTACGCCATAGCAGGTGTTTTTGCCGGATCAGCTCAGACAGTTCGGTGCAAAACCAGGGGCTGTAGCGATTCTTGGTTCTGAATTTTTTAAAGGGGGCATGTCTATTCAAAATGGTGGAAAAAGTACTTTTGAAAAGGGACCATGCATCCTCAACAGTGGGGATGAGATTAATTCTGTACCAGTCTACAAGTGCCAGGTCATGCAAGAAGGCCTGCTCATTAAAGTTTTTAAGCAACCGTTTATACAAGACCAACGGTGGCCGTTTGGCAGTGGAGCCTTTGCGTACACAAGCAATGCAGCAATGGTCAGTAAGGTCTCGGCAAAAAACCGCAGGGTTATACTTGGCCGGCGTATTGGTGAGAATGACATCAATAAGTGTGCCGTTTTCCATAGATGTAGTGTTGAATCTGGTAGGAGTCTGTACAATCTGGGAGAGATTTAAAGTGTCCAGCTGGAGTTGTACAGAATGGGGAGGATTAAGCATGTCCCAGTTAAGGTCACCTAACAGCACAAACTCAGAGGAAGTATGAGGGGCAATTAATTCACTGAGAGCTATCAGGGAGCAGGCAGGGGCAGAAGGTGGTCTATAACAGCCAGCAACAGTGAGATATACATTTTTAGATAGATTAACCTTTAAAATCAACAACTCAAATTGTTTGGACACAGATTTTGATAAACTGACAGAACATTGCAAACTGTTCTTACAGTAAATAGCAACCCCCCCTCCCTTAGTGAGCCTGTCCTGGTGGAAAATGTTATAGCCAGGAATAGATACAGCAGAGGTAGTGACAGATTTCTTAAGCCAAGACTCTGAGATGACTAAAACATCAGGATTTGATGTATGCATATATGCTATCAGCTCATCAAGTTTGGGGAGAAGGCTTCGGATATTTAAATGCATAAGACCAAAACTTTTGCGGTTACAAAAGCCGTCAAAAGTTAACGCACCAGCATCAGAGGACTGAGAAAAGGAGATATAATTATTGCCAAGGAAAACGCCAGGGCCAGGGTTTAAATGCACATTACCAGAAGTCATCAATAATAAAATAATAAAACCACGGCTGAACACGGTGCGTTTAGAAAGTTGTGCGCGGGAGACAGCGTGCACAATCGACTTGAAGGGTGACACACACCGCTGGACTGGCCATACAATCTTTCTGCCCGCTGGCAGATGGGCCGCGCTAGTTTTGGGCCGGTCGGGCCGCCTGACCCCCCCCCCAAAAAAAATTAATAATAAATAAATTTTAAAAAAAATAGCGCGGCCGAGCACAAACAAGCGCGGCCCAAAATAGCGCGGCATCAACTAGCGCTGAATCAAGCGGCGGCCCCCGTTTATACTAACACATGGGCTGGCCCAATCACACACCTGCTGTCCATCGGCCCCCTCCCCCACTCTGATCCCTCGGCCGACAACCCAAGTACAGTGTCATGTCCATAGATAAGATAGTGAAAGGGGGTGCCCAGAAAATTAGGGAGAAAAAAAGTAAGAAGCTAGCAGAGGATGCCTCAAAATGTCAGAAACTGACAGATATGTTCTCTGCATCGACTGTGGGGGCTAGGCCTACTACAGCTGCGGCTGCCACAGCTAAATCTTTACCGCTAACTAACGTTAGCACTGATGTGCCATTAGCAATTGAGGAGGAGACAGAGGACACAGCTAGAGAGGTAAGCAATGTTGTTACTT
Organism: Nansenia antarctica; assembly: GCF_963989245.1. Lineage (NCBI taxonomy): Eukaryota > Metazoa > Chordata > Actinopteri > Argentiniformes > Microstomatidae > Nansenia > Nansenia antarctica. The sequence continues at coordinate 23,586,954 of NC_137691.1, forward strand.
GGTTTTACAAAAGCAAAGTTATGTTAGTCGCTTGCATTGGCCAGATTAAGGGAGCAGCAGCAGAGAATGTCTTATGACTTATGCTAACCCGTACAGGCAGCATGATTGCATTGCGCTTCACCAGGACTTGGCTGGAATTCATGCACACACAGTGATCTCTCGTGGTGTAACGTTAGTGCTGCTTGGCTGTGGACTCTATAGCTAACGTTAGATGGGGGTGTTCTGCATTTTGTGACTTTCTATTTTGTTGCTAGCTAGCAAGTTGAGGTATCACTGTCACTGACATAAATGCAATACCAACAATGGGTGTTAATAATACTTTTTATTTGAAAATACAAATATAAAAAAAAAAATCTACACTAGCCTAGTTCAGAACTAATTAATGCTTTTTATAGCATGGAGAAATAAAACTCATGCAGTCTGCAACCCAATAATGTTGTCTTGCAACCTTCCATTTGAAATGACTGGGCTTCTGGTGTAACATAATGCAATCATGCAGCCTGTGTGTACATGTAAATGAGAACTTTGCTGATTTTGACAACCAGTTAGTTTACTTCTCTGTCCATGTCTTGTTGAACCAGGTTGAGCTGCTGCTGCCCTTCCCAAAAAAGCGGAGTGTCAGGCAAAGAGAGGAAAAGGAGAGAGAAAAAGAGGAAACAGAGGAAACAGAGTGCCACGTTCAGGACTTCAATTACTTTGCCTGTCCTGAGCCTTCCATGCTAGATCACTTTTTAGATTACCACCCTCAGCAGAGAACCAAAAATACAGCGGCACAAAAGTATTTCACATGTGCAGATGGCACCAGTAGGAAGTGGCTCACATATTGCGAAGAACAGCATACATTGTTTTGTTTTGTCTGTATGGCATTTGGCAATAGCACTGACCCCAGAACATTTATTACTGGAATGACAGGATGATGACGTGCGCAACAGAATGTGGAGGAGCATGAAAAGAGTGCTACACACCGAAAGTGTGCTGAAGCCTATTTTCTAAGAAGTAGAAAAGGAGATATCCAGAGCAAGTTTGCTGGCAGTCAGATGTCTGCTCATAGGCAGCAAGTAAGAAAGAAACGCCAGGTTTTGGAGTGTGTTGTGGATGTGGTGAAGGTGATAGGCAAGAGGGGCTTGAGCTACAGGCATGTGGAGAACGAGGCAGCATACAAGTGGGACGACAGTACCCTGGATCATGGCAACTTTTTGGAGCTCATCCTTATAATAGGAAAGTGCAATGTTAGCCTCAAAGAGCATCTTGAGGAGTGCATTAAAAAGAGCAAAGAATTGCATGCATCCAGTGGAACAAAAGGTAGAGGGTCCCTCGTCACCTTACTGTCCAAGACCACTGTAAACTCAGTGATAGACAGTATTGGTCATCTCATTCAGGAGACCATCGCAAGTGACATACAAAAAGCTGGAATGTTCACTGTTCAGCTCGACACCACACAGGAGATAACCAGCCAGGATCAGTGTGCCGTCGTTATTCGGTACGTGACAGAGGAAGTCCATGAGAGGCTGGTTGCTGTGGTGAAGTGCCATGCATCCACAGGGCAATACTTTGTGGAATTGCTCTCTGGGGTCCTGGATGGTCTGAAACTGGACAAGGCCATGTGCATCGGCAACTCAACAGATGGAGCATCAAATATGCAGGGTCAGTACAGAGGCTTTTCAGCACTTATGGCATCCCAGTCTCCTACTCATGTCCATGTATGGTGCTATGCCCATGTACTGAATCTTGTCCTGGCAGACACGACTGGAAGTGTTTTGGAAAGTGGATCTCTGTTCAGTCTACTAAACGACGTGGCAGTCTTCATCAATGACTCATATCACAGGGTCATACTGTGGGACAATGAAGCCCAAGACAAAAGGCACAGACGACTATCTCCAATAGGAGAAACACGGTGGTTGTCCAAGCATGAAGCAGTTGGAAAAGTGTTTGGACACTTTAATAAACCGACAAGCAGCCTCTACCTCGAAACAGTGCTCACACTGACAGCCATAGAACAGCAGGCAAAGGAGAAGCCAACCATCCGTGCCAAAGCAAGAGGATTCAAAGAGGGCCTCCTCAAATACGAAACCGTCTTAACAGCACAGATCTTCCTCAGAATATTTGAGCTGACCACGCCACTCTCCAAGTACCTCCAGACCAGTGGGATGGAAATCCTCTCCGCCCATCGGATGGTGATAGCCACACAAGACAGCCTCAAAAACATCACACGGGATTTCACTACTGTGAAGGCGGCTGCAGACACCTTTGTAAAGTGGGCCAACGAGAACTTGGAAGAGAGAGAGGGAGGAGCAGACATCGAAGTGGAGACTTCACTCCCCAAGAAAAGAATAAGGAAGAGGAAGAACATGCCGGGAGAGAAGGCTCTAGATGAGGTACCTGACAATGCTCTCAGAGCATACGAGGTGAATGTCCACAACCTAATTCTGGACACAGCCAGCAAGGTAATCCAGAGAAGGTTTTTAACAAACGGCACTCTCATTAATGATTTGGCATGCCTGGACCCCAGGAACTTCAACAATTTCAAGACGACAGACCTTCCTCACAATGCTTTCCAGGACCTCAGCAAATGTCTAATCAGATTTGACAGCAGGACTACAGTGGAAAACCTTCAGATGGAAATGAAGAACTTCGCTCTGCAGTGGGACAGGCTTAAGGCATCCCACATGGAGGAATACACTGCCAGAACAGTGGAAGAAGATGGGTCTGCAGGAGAGGATAAGGAGCCAGATATTGTCAGAAAAAGCTGCGCCTCCTGCAGAAACTGCCCACTCTGCTGCTTTCAGGTACTTCGACAGTTCAACATGCTCTCAGATGCCTACCATGTCCTTGGGCTTGCCTACAAGTACCTGCTGACGCTCTCCGTAACCCAGGTGGCCTGCGAGAGAACATTTTCAACACTCAAGTTCATCAAGAACAGACTGAGGAGCACCCTGTCTGCAGACAAGCTGGAGACGTTCTTGTTGATGGCGACCGAAAAAGATGTCCTCATGGGGTTGGACTCTGACACCCTCATTGACAGGGTAGCTGAGAAGAGTGACCTCATGAGAAAGATGCTCCTCTAGCTTAAAAAGGTGAGACATATATTTAAAAATATCTAAATTCTCATCACTAGGCTAGTCCAGTCTCAGGGATGTGTGTGCCACACACCGCCACCTACTGTGCGGGAGTGTGCCACAGACTTGCCAAACAAATGCTAATCTCTCTCCTTTTCTCTCTGTCTCATAGGATGCCTTCCCTTGTCATGTTTTAAAGACTGCAGCCTTTCCGTTTGTGTTGGTTGATCTGGAGTTCACAGGCAGCGTTTTGACTTGGTGAGTATACACTATATAGACATGCTGCAAATCAGTTTTTTGATTCCCAGAAGATTCTGATCTGAATCAGTTATGTAATCACTTATCATGTCTTCTCACTCCTTGTCTCTTTATCTCTGCCCCTCCCTCTACTCTGTTCCTCTCACTATCTTTCGGATATGGCCATTAATTGTCCAGGTAGAGATTGAAAGGGCTGAGCCTTTCGGAACTGGGTGAGTATCCAATCTTTTCAGCTATAGCCATCTTTTACATGTGTTGCTGTACCATGTCTCACATTTCTCTTGTGTGTGTGTGTGTGTGTGTGTGTGTGTGTGTGTTTCTCTCTCTTCCCTATTGCATTGTCAGCATTTTTTTTACAGTGGTGTTATATTGAGTGATATTTGATATTGTTTGTATTTAAAATGTTAATAAATTATTGTAATTATTCCTATGACTGCCGAGCTTTTTGTTATACAACTACTTAACAGTATTGAGTATGGGTATTGTTTGCTCAGCACAGCAGCCATGTCTCATCACCGTGGAGTACGTCAACAGTGAGTGAGTACACTGGTTCACACTTGCATTGGTATACTTGCTGTCCATGTCACTTACTCCGCTCTATAGGGGGTTTTACAAATGGTATATTCAACAGACTGCCAGCATGTTGATCGGCGGTGTCGGACCGATTGTGTTGGGCCGGTCTGAGCCACATGGCAGGGCCTAATTTTTGTCCCAGTCCAGCCCTGGTCACAGTAATAAGCTTGGCTAGGATACTGCAAGGACAAAGACAAAAACACCCACCGACCCACCCACCCACACCCACACACACACACACACACACAAACACAAACACACCCACACACATGTGAGAAGATGCCATGTTTCTTTGAGCAGGAGAAAATATGTTTCAAATGCATGTTTGCATACCTGATGTGTCCGAACTGCGCTGCGGCGTGGATGGGGAGCTGTGGCCATTCGCCATGGCAGGCTAGGTTTGGGTCAGCACCGTGGGTGAGGAGAACATCCACACAACCGTCATGCCCTTCTTGAGAGGCAAGCATCAAGGGCGTAGCCAAGTCCAATGCCTGGGCATTAACATTCGCACCTACAACCAAGACATATATTAATGTTGGGCGACTATCAAAAACAAAGTTTGTCGCCGAGAGGCTAAGTAGGGGAAAAATACCTGCCCGACGCGCTGGCTGTCAATGAATCACTGTTCCCGAAAAGTAAGTTTGGTATATTTATTGTAGATAAAAACAAAGGGTGAAACGGTATCACAAAACATTAAAAACAGCGTTCCAAGATAATCAAACAGTGACTTGTTAAAAGCGGTCAGCAAAAGTAGGACTTCCCCACCTCACCCACTCTCCTTCCATTCACACAATTCCGCCAGGTGAACGGCTGATTTCAATACTACCACTGACGCAACACTGACGCACCACCAACACCACGTGACTCGAATCCCTGCCCGTGACCCACAATCCAACAGCGAACAACAAACAACAACAGACAACAGTACAACCCATACCTGGCGCCTACATTCCGGCCCCTAATTATTACAGTTATTACACATTAATAATTAACAATACATTACCCATGTAGGAGAACAATACATTACAATTTTCTTTTGCGCAAGGAGTTCATAGTCCGTTAGTCCATTGTAGATCTTGATCCGATCTTCTTGAGTCGAGTCAAGTCAAGTCTAGGACAGAGGTTACTAGCACTTATCCTTTCAGAGTGAACCAAGTCATGTCAAATAAATAAAATCAATCTGAAGTTACGCCAAAAGTGCAGCCTTCACAGCTCCGCCGACTCCTGAAGAAGGCAAATCTTGGTCACAGGCCTGCAGACAGCTGGTCCGGGTCTTAATCCTAGAGTAATGCTTCTGGAACTGTTCTTGTAATTCAGTCTTTTCTCTTTCATGGAAGCTCTTGCAGCTTCAACCTCTTCCTTTTTTTCTCTCTTCTCAGAACACACTTTTCTCTGGGCAGCAAGCAGATCCTCTTTCTCCTGCAGGACGTCGTACAGAGCTTTACGCCTCTCTTCAGCCACCTCTTTCCAGTAGGTCGAGGGAGGGGTTTCTTTAACCATGAGCTCATAGGCCTCCTGTGTGAGTCCTTCTATTACATTCTCAGTCTGGGTAGATTTGACCTCAACCTTCACCCTCTTGGATCCCTTCACCTGCTCAGGGTCCCACTGTTTCCTCTTAGGGACAGCCTTCCTCATACTTATGACTTTTCCCAGGTTCTTGTTAACAGCAGATGGCTGAAGGACTTGCAGGGGGTTTTTCCTCATGGGTACAGTGTTTTCAGTAAAGAAGCTCTGGATGTTCTCAGAGGACTTCTGCCCATGTTTCAACATCTTGTTGGTACTCATTTTATTGACAGGTCCGTTTACAGTCCACCCAAGCATCGTCTTGACTGCATAAGGCCCTCCATCCACACTCCGGATGACTTCCAGGGGTTCCAAGGCTCTAGGAACATTCATGCCTATCAAAATCTCCACGTCTGCGTCTATCTGTGGCAGGTAGACATGTTTCAGATGAGGCCATTTTTCTAGGTCTTGCTGCCGTGGGATGTTGCTTCTATTAACCGGCATCTTATGTTGTGCAAAGATTTTTGGCATTTCACAGTACCAGTCACTGTCCAATCCAGCGACTTCCAAGTCAGATGCAATGCAACTGTCAACCACCTTCAACTTCAACTAGAGCACTGTCCACTGCTCTGTCCGAGTTGCTCCTGCTTTTCTCTGCCTCTGCTCCATTCTCCGTATAGTGGATGTGAAGTATGCTAGGGTGTCTTGAACCACATGTTTTGCAAGAGAGACGATTCCTGCACTCTTTGCTGATGTGCCCAGTGCACAAGCAGCCAAAGCAAACTCCATTCCTTTTCAGGAAATCCATCTTCTCACTGTGAACTTTACTCTCCAATAGAGTGCACGACTCCAGCGTGTGTCTGCCCTTGTTGCAGTAAAGGCAAGCCTTGTCAGGACCATCCTTAACCTGGTTTTCTGGTTGAGCCTCTCTTTCAACTGTCGTAACAGTCGTAGCAAAACTACTTCCTCTATCCTTTGAGCGAGGCCTAGGTTTTGTTCTGCCACTTTCTTTGATTGCTACCATGGTTGGAGCATCTTGTATGTCTCCGAATACAGGGTCTGTAGCAATCTTCGCTTGACGGTCGATAAAAGTCACAATATCAGTGAACATAGCTCTTCGGCGATGCTTTTCCTGGATGTCATATGCCACTGTTCGCCACTTGTCCCTCAATTTGTAGGGTAACTTCTTGATCACAGTGAGCATATTCGCAGGTGTGTTCAAGTCACATAGATTATACACATCCTTCATGGCATTACAACATCCACGCAAGAACAGGCCGTATGATTGTAAAGCCTTCCCATCCTCCGACTTAATTGATGGCCATGAAAATATTTTGTCCATGTAGGCGGATGCTATAACATGATTATTTCCAAAGTGTTCATGGAGTAAAGCCTTTGCTATAGTGTATCCAGTGCCATCAGTCATGTGTTGGCAGCTTCTGACTAGCTGTTTTGGCTGCCCCCTGGTGTATTGCTCCAGGTAATACAGGCAATCAACAGCATTGTCGGTCCTCCCCTCTATGGTCTGTTCAAATGACTGCATAAAAACATGGTATTGCAGAGGGTCGCCATCGAATATTTGGATGTCTCTTTTAGGCAGTGAAGCAAGACATTGTTGATGCACCAACATTGAAGTTATTTCGTTTTGTTTTTCCATTATAGACAATGTTGTTCTGTTCACTGCTGCTGTTCCTGGAAAAAGGTTGTACATCTCTGTGAGGAGACAATGGAGGCGCTGCAGCCTTTGAGACCGTGCTCCGTGTCTTTGTGAGTGCTGAAGGCACCTGGTGGAGATATTTGGCTCCATCAGATTGCCTTTGCTTTGGGCTTGAGCATCCACGGTGTTGATTTATATTTCCAGGTTGTCCTCTTCCATCCTTTCCATCTTTATGTGTCGTAAAAGTATCTGCATTAATGTTGTGGCCCTTTTCAAAGTAAGATTCCATGCCATCCAATTTCCGAGAAACAGCACTCCGCACGCTTGACCTAGAGGCTCTTAAAACATTCACCTTTGCCACGGATGCGGCTATGTCTGCTTCAAGCTGAAGTTGTTCCTTTCGTTTTCTTATTTGCTTCTCCTGTTCTTCAAGGACGTGCTTTTCCTTGAGCAACTTTTGCCGAGCAAGTAAAGCAGCTACTTCAGCCTCGGCTCTGAGACGTGCAGATGCAGTTGAGGAAACATTAGATCTTGAACGGTGGTTCCTGCTGCTTTGATTTGATACGCTGTCCCATGGTGCAATTTCATCCTGGGTGTCATGTTGAAGATTTTGATGAAACTGAGGCACTTCTCCATTTTCAACATCCTCCTGTGCTCCATTTTTCTCATCTAAAGCCTCCTCCTGCTGGACAATCCTTCATTGTGTTTATTGATTTTGGAGAACCAGTCATTTTGGGGGTTTTGTTCATCAGTTGGGATTAAGGGCATCAGAGAGTCATGCAATGCAATGGTATTTTCAGATAATTGCATCAAATCATCAAATTGTGCTTTAACCCCTGAAACATTTTCATCATCTTTCATAAGCTCTTTGAGAGACAATATCAGAGCTTTTATTTGGTGCACTTTCCCTTTACGCTCCTTCTGGATTGACTCGATTTTAGTTGCCAGGGCCTTCTCAGTGATAATTATTTTCCTTTTCTCCTTTTCAAGTTTGCCAACAGTTGAACCAGCCTTTATTTCACTCATTTTGAATGCGCAAAAAAATGATCGCAATGAGAATCCAATGCAAAGCCAGCCACATCAACAGCCACAGCAATCATATAAAAAGGCAGCGCATATTCAGCGCAGAGTCAAATCCACACGCAAACCGGGCCCAAAGGGCATCAAAACGGCGGTCCAGACACCGCATAAATCCACGCAGCCACAATCAACACACCAACACGACAACGCCAGTTTCCACTCAGCAGTAACCCGTTCAAAAACAAATCAATTTAACAGCAGAACGAAACAGGTTACATACCGCTGGTCACAATGCAAATGTTGTCTGGCTGATGCGCTCTCAAGCGGTAAACCCTGGGTCCCGTGTGTGGGTGTGGGATCAATCGTTCAATAATTCAATAATCCACTCCGCGTCCGTGTGTGGCTTGTCGGGTCCTTCTGTGGCTCCAATCCGTCCAGGTTTGTCTCTTTTTGCTGACAATGTTGGGCGACTATCAAAAACAAAGTTTGTCGCCGAGAGGCTAAGTAGGGGAAAATACCTGCCCGACGCGCTGGCTGTCAATGAATCACTGTTCCCGAAAAGTAAGTTTGGTATATTTATTGTAGATAAAAACAAAGGGTGAAACGGTATCACAAAACATTAAAAACAGCGTTCCAAGATAATCAAACAGTGACTTGTTAAAAGCGGTCAGCAAAAGTAGGACTTCCCCACCTCACCCACTCTCCTTCCATTCACACAATTCCGCCAGGTGAACGGCTGATTTCAATACTACCACTGACGCAACACTGACGCACCACCAACACCACGTGACTCGAATCCCTGCCCGTGACCCACAATCCAACAGCGAACAACAAACAACAACAGACAACAGTACAATAGTAAGGGAAACATATGAAAATCTGCGAAGTAAATCGTTACCAAGAAATTTCTTCACCAATGTGTTTCTAAAGGTGTGTAATAACATGTCCTAAAAGGTTGAAATTCAACTCCTGTGGGAAACCTCATAAAAAACTGCTCAAAGTTGGGGTACCGATACCCGATTTTCGAAAATTCGAAAATGCTTAAATTGGACTTGAGTAACTTTTGAGGGGTCAAACTAGGCATTTTTCATGATTCTGAGTTGATTGCAAGCATTTATTTGTCACCAAGAGCACTTCCTGGTGCAATCCCCAAACCCCCCCCCCCCATCCCCATTGGTGGTTGGCATTCAAAGTGAGGAAGTTTGGAGGTAACAGGTAACATTAGACAACATTAGACAGCACCAGCAGAGAGGCACTATGATGGGCATGGACACTTAGTCATAGGCCTCACTACATGTGGAACAATAGAACCAGGCTGCTTGAGCTACTCACACAGCCCAGCAGAGAGGCACTATCATGGAGGTCATAGCTCCAGAAGAGGGGTGACTGGTAGACAGCTAGGCCCAGTGAGGGCTCTCCTAATCGGACTGGCAGTGTATCACATATAGCCTGGAGGTCAGAGCTCCAGAAGAGGGGTGACTGGTAGACATCTAGGCCCAGTGAGGTCACTCCTAATCGGACTGGCAGTGTATCACATAGTACCTGGAGGTCAGAGCTCCAGAAGAGGGGTGACTGGTAGACAGCTAGGCCCAGTGAGGGCTCTCCTAATCGGACTGGCAGTGTATCACATAGAGCCTGGAGGTCAGAGCTCCAGAAGAGGGGTGACTGGTAGACAGCTAGGCCCAGTGAGGGCTCTCCTAATCGGACTGGCAGTGTATCACATAGAGCCTGGAGGTCAGAGCTCCAGAAGAGGGGTGACTGGTAGACAGCTAGGCCCAGTGAGGGCTCTCCTAATCGGACTGGCAGTGTATCACATATTACCTGGAGGTCAGAGCTCCAGAAGAGGGGTGACTGGTAGACAGCTAGGCCCAGTGAGGGCTCTCCTAATCGGACTGGCAGTGTATCACATAGTACCTGGAGGTCAGAGCTCCAGAGGAGGGTTGAATGGTAGACAGCTAGGCCCAGTGAGGTCACTCCTAATCGGACTGGCAGTGTATCACATAGTACCTGGAGGTCAGAGCTCCAGAAGAGGGGTGACTGGTAGACAGCTAGGCCCAGTGAGGGCTCTCCTAATCGGACTGGCAGTGTATCACATAGAGCCTGGAGGTCAGAGCTCCAGAAGAGGGGTGACTGGTAGACAGCTAGGCCCAGTGAGGGCTCTCCTAATCGGACTGGCAGTGTATCACATATTACCTGGAGGTCAGAGCTCCAGAAGAGGGGTGACTGGTAGACAGCTAGGCCCAGTGAGGGCTCTCCTAATCGGACTGGCAGTGTATCACATAGTACCTGGAGGTCAGAGCTCCAGAGGAGGGTTGAATGGTAGACAGCTAGGCCCAGTGAGGTCACTCCTAATCGGACTGGCAGTGTATCACATAGTACCTGGAGGTCAGAGCTCCAGAGGAGGGGTGACTGGTAGACAGCTAGGCCCAGTGAGGGCTCTCCTAATCGGAATGGCAGTGTATCACATAGTACCTGGAGGTCAGAGCTCCAGAAGAGGGGTGACTGGTAGACAGCTAGGCCCAGTGAGGGCTCTCCTAATCGGACTGGCAGTGTATCACATAGTACCTGGAGGTCAGAGCTCCAGAAGAGGGGTGACTGGTAGACAGCTAGGCCAAGTGAGAGCACTCCTAATCGGACTGACAGAGTAGCAGTTAGGCCCTGGAGGTCAGAGCTCCAGATGAGGGGTGAATGGTAGACAGCTAGGCCCAGTGAGAGCACTCCTAATCGGACTGACAGAGTAGCAGTTAGGCCCTGGAGGTCAGAGCTCCAGATGAGGGGTGAATGGTAGACAGCTAGGCCCAGTGAGAGAACTCCTAATCGGACTGACAGAGTAGCAGTTAGGCCCTGGAGGTCAGAGCTCCAGATGAGGGGTGAATGGTAGACAGCTAGGCCCAGTGAGAGAACTCCTAATCGGACTGACAGAGTAGCAGTTAGGCCCTGGAGCTCATGTGACCTCCAGCATAGGGCCACAGGCCTAGTCACAGCACCCATGGAAGGTGTGTTGTCTCTGGGCTGTGTGTCTAGCTGAACACCTCTGGTAGTCCTTGGTACATCTCATGTTGGTACATCTCTTCCACAATGGGAGGTGAGAGTGAAGCTATTCAGCTTCACTTTCATCTCCCTTTTTTTAGGCCTCCATAACAGGTAAGTTACTGCCCAGCAGAGTGTCTCTCTGAGTGAGTAGCTGAGTGAGTAGCTGAAGCAGCCTGGTTCTATTGTTCCACATGTAGTGAGGCCTATGACTCTGTTTCCATGCCCATGATAGTGTCTCTCTGCTGGGCTGTGTGAGTAAATGAAGCAGCCTGGTTCTATTGTTCCACATGTAGTGAGGCCTATGACTCTGTTTCCATGCCCATGATAGTACCTCTCTGCTGGGCTGTGTGAGTAGCTCAAGCATCCTGGTTCTATTGTTCCACATGTAGTGAGGCCTATGACTAAGTGTCCATGCCCATGATAGTGCCTCTCTGCTGGTGCTGTCTAATGTTGTCTAATGTTACCTGTTACCTTTAAACTTCCTCACTTTGAATGCCAACCACCAATGGGGGTGGGGGGGGGTTTGGGGGTTGCACCAGGAAGTGCTCTTGGTGACAAATAAATGCTTGCAATCAACTCAGAATCATGAAAAATGCCTAGTTTGACCCCTCAAAAGTTACTCAAGTCCAATTTAAGCATTTTCGAATTTTCGAAAATCGGTTATCGGTACCCCAACTTTGAGCAGTTTTTTATGAGGTTTCCCACAGGAGTTGAATTTCAACCTTTTAGGACATGTTATTACACACCTTTAGAAACACATTGGTGAAGAAATTTCTTGGTAACGATTTACTTCGCAGATTGGTCAAATATCTGGTAAAATGCCCTTACTACAACCCATACCTGGCGCCTACAATTAATATGCAATATATCACAGTATTTATAGGCAGTATATTGGTATATGTATACATACATACATAGCATCTTTCATCTTTTTTGTCGTGTAAACAACTGTAATGATTATGCACATGAAAAATACAAACAACTCCACCAGTAAGCCATCACACACAAGCAGCCATTTACAAAAAGCATACAGATGCAGAGCTGTGTACCTGCATCAATGAGGATTTGCAGGCATTCCTGCTGTCCGTACTGTGCAGCTACAAACAAGGGTGTGATCTTGTAGTCGTCATACACTTCAAGAATACACTTGCCCGCCAGGATACACACAATCTCCCTGTAACCCTGAGGAGAGAGTGGGAGTGAATTTCTCTGTGTGTGTGTGTGTGTGTGTGTGTGTGTGTGTGTGTGTGTGTGTGAATGTGAGTGTGTGTGTGTGTGTGTGTGTGTGTACCTTGTTGGCAGCTTGGTGAAAGCAGGTCCATCTTGAAGCAGTGTGTGTGTAACAGAGTTGGGAATGTATGTTTAGTTGTGGTGAATGTAGATGAGTTTCGCCGTGCTTGAGCAGCCCTGGTTGTTGTTGGAGCCCCCCTTTGGAGTTTGGGTGTACTGCAGGTCTGCGCGTTCTTTTGTCCTTCTCTTGTTGCCGTACTTACGGTGGAACCAGAACATGGCCGCCATCTTAATGGATTTACAAGAGTTGCAGAACAGAGAAGAATTGTGTTTTATGTGTCTTCTCTGCAGGTCAAATAAAAGAATTGAATGAAAGAAGGTTGCCTGTTTGACCATCGTTACACTGGTGCCGTGACACGTCGATCTCAAGATCAGCTGAACGCCGATCTCCGTGGATGCTGCGTGGATGCCAGGTCTTAGTGTGATAGATCAAGTGTGGTCAGAGTATTATAGTAAATGGTCATTCAGTCTGAGGTCTGTGATTACATCAGTTTAAAAAGTGCTTTGATTGTTTGGTTTTTATGTCCTGCTGTAACTTTATATTTTTTTTTAAACATTATTTTTTATTTTATTTTTTTCATTCAGTAATATTACACAACGCAAGTCTGTACCACTATGGCTCAGAGGCCAGGTTTTAATGATGAGATTTTTGCCAGTCCAGTGTTGCCTATGGGGAGGGGTGCATGGGGGGCATGTCAGAGCAGAGCAGACAGTGCTGTCATCGGTGGGTTGAATAGTAGGGAGGTGGGGTGTTCCCAGTTGTCTACTGACAGTGGTAGAGGCACAGGGTCAGGTCAGGACCCAGGTTGTGCTGCTGTCGGACAGTTTACAGGGGAGGCTCCTCCCACATCCACACCCAGTGTTAATGACACTGAAGCTCTTCATCACCTTTCAGACATGATGGGTCAGCTAGGTGCTCAGATTGGCGAGTCCATTGTAACCAAGTTAATTTCAGCTGGTGTAGTTCACTCAAGTAGTATGAGCAGTGCACACCTCAACTGCACATCGCCTCCAGATCCTGTAACTGATCCTAATGTTGTTAGACAGGAGGTTCCGCGCGTTACTGTGAATGTAAAATCAGACAGGGAACCACCAATGTTCCGAGGTGATAGTTCTGATAAGTGTTCAGTCCAGGACTGGATTGACATGTCTAAAGCTTATCTGAGAAAGCAGAAATGTCCAATGCATGAACAGGCTGAGGAGACACTGGCAAGGCTGATGGGTAAGGCAAAGGATGTCGTGAGGGTTGGTTTGCGTAGCGATCAGACACTTGATGTGAAGCAGAACCCTGATCTATGATATCCTTCTCAAGTACTTCAGTGATGTGTCATCATGCCTCCCGTTGTCAGATTTCTATGCCACTCTACCCAGACCCAATGAGAACCCTGTAGACTACTGGTTGAGGATCAACAAAGCAGCTGATGTAGCTGGTGAGGGCCTTCGCAGACAAGGTAGGAGGATGGAGAACGTGGGTGAAGAGGTAGCACGGATGTTTGTCAGGCATTGCCCGGACTCTGGACTATCCCGTATTCTGGAATGCAAGGCTATTGAGGAGTGGAGCTCACGAGACATACAGTTGAAGATTGATAATTATCAGAGAGAGCTGAGAGCCTCTGGCAGGACCGGTAGTTCTGTGCCATTGAAGAGCCATGCCACCGCCCTCCACACTGTGCAGTCTCATCCAGAGCCTTCGATTCAGTCTGTGTCTGAGCAGTGTTCCACCCAGTACCCCCCTGCTCCTGCCCATGGTCCAGTGTACCACACACAGTGTCCGCCTTCTACCCTCATTCCTTCCCAGGACCATGCTTTAGGCCAGCTTCCGTGCCACTCCTCCGCGACTGCTGTGGCCCAGAACACTCAGCAATCTGAAGACAGGATTCTTGCTCGCATTATGGAGAGGCTGGAGCAGATGATGGGGAAAGTGCAGCAGCGTGACAGTGCTCCTCGTGGCGGAAGATACCAGGGTGGAGCCCGTGAGAAGGCCTGCCGAGTCTGTGATGACAGTAGACACACTACCATCTCACACTGCATGTCAGAGAGGCTGTGCTTTGTCTGTTTAGCCCCAGGTCACACAAAAGTTGAGTGTTCCACCAGGTCGTCCCGAGCACCTCAGCCTCAGGGAAACTAGGTGGCCTGTATTCAGAGGGAGAAAGTATAGGTCGCCAAGTAAACTCCCATTGTGAGGACGAATCTAGTGCTGAGACAGTGTATATAGCTCTCAAAAGCTCAAGTGATAACTCTGAAGATATTGTTTATCAGAATACGCATACAATTAGTGGTAGTGACAGCCTTTTCTACACACCTGTGACAGTTGGTAATACAGTGACTCTGAATGCTATGCTAGACAGTGGGTCTATGGCTTGTACAATGAGTAAGACGGCAGAGGGAAAGCTTAGAGAGGTTGGAGTTGCTACAGAACATAACCAGTTCAGTTCAAATGTGGTGCTTGTTGGCTGTGGTGGTCGCCGTGTCAAGCCTGAGTCAGCTTTCAACGTGGAAATGGAGGTGTATGGCTGTAGGATTATGGTTCCCACTCTGGTAGTTGAAGGCCAGCATGATGAGTTGATACTAGGCACCAATGTTATTAAATATATCCTCCGGCAGTATAAGCAATGTGATGGCTACTGGAAGGCTGTGTCTACGCCCTGTCCTGCTGGCGATCCAGAATCTGAACAGTTTCTCTCGATGCTCGCTGGTCTGAACCGTTGGCGAGGTGACGTCATACCTGACAAGATAGGCACAGTCAGGTGCAACTCAGCCGTGTGTCTTGAGCCTGGTCGGGAGTACCTGATGTGGGGCAAGCTACCCAAGTCCACTATTGTGTCTCCTGGTAGCGCTGTGATGACAGAGCCCACATCGTGTCGCTCAGCTCCAAGAGGGGTTCTGGTGGCCAGAGTTGTTACTCCTTTGTGGGGAGACGGATGGGTTCCATTGAAGCTGATCAACTCGTCCGACAGGCCCGTCTTGGTAAGACGCAATGCTAAATTGGCCGACGTCTTCTCCTGCATTGCGCTCTAGGACATGGATGAGACCGGACCTGCTGAGGTCCCACTACTCAGTTGCTGTCAAGTAACCCCGTCCAGTGAAAATGCGGCCCGCACTGTTGATGAGGAACTGAAGTACATGGGATTGAGTGGGCTCGACATACACTCCTGTGACGTGTCTGAACAGTGTAGAAGCAAGATGGCTGACCTGGTTGTGCGCTACAAGGACATCTTCTCACGCCATCACCTGGATTGTGGAGAGGCAAAGGGCTTCATACATCGCATTCACCTCTCAGATCACAGGCCATTCCGGCTCCCATTCAGATGAGTGCCCCCCAGTCAGTATCAGAAGTTGCGCCAAGTACTGAGTGAGATGGAGGAGAAAGATATAATCAGGAAGTCAACCAGTGAATATGCATCTCCGTTGGTTCTTGTATGGAAAAAGAACGGAGATCTCCGTATCTGTACAGACTTTCGCTGGCTGAACAAGAGGACCCTGAAGGATGCTCACCCTCTCCCTCACCAGGCCGACTGCTTAGCTGCACTTGGAGGTAACTCCTTGTTTAGTACTATGGATCTAACCTCAGGGTTTTATAACATGCCACTACACGAGGATGACAGAAAGTACTCTGCCTTTACAACACCTATGGGCTTGTATGAGTATAATCGCCTCCCGCAGGGCCTCTGTAATAGTCCTGGGAGCTTCATGCGTATGATGACTAGCATTTTCGGAGACCAGAACTATCTGAGCTTACTGGTTTATCTGGATGATTTATTGGTGTACGCCCCTGATGAGAGGACAGCTCTGGAACGCTTGGAGATGGTGTTCAGTAGACTGCGTGGTCATAACCTGAAATTGGCCCCCAAGAAGTGTTTTTTTCTCCGGAAATCCGTCAAATTCCTCGGCCACATAATTAATGACAACGGTGTGTTGACTGATCCCAGCAAAGTTGAGAGCATCGCAAAGATGACAAGTGCTGACCTGATGGAAGCGGACGGTGTAACCCCCTCACAGAAACGAATCAGATCTTTCTTGGGGATGATCAATTATTACCAGCACTTTGTGCCTAGCTTCTCCGCTATTGCAAAGCCTCTCTTCTCTCTGTTGACGGGCCAGAAGAGAAAAGGGAAGGTGAAACAGTCCAAACAAAGGTCACAAAGCAGGAAGTTGAAGGTTACTGACTGGACCCCCGAAACGGAGCAGGCTTTCCAGAAGCTGAAAACGGCGCTGGTTGAGACGGCTGTCCTGGCTCACCCTGATTTCAGCCGTCCCTTCATGCTGTCAACGGACGCGTCCCTTGATGGCATCGGTGCTGTCCTGTCGCAGATCCAAGAGGGTGAAGACCGAGCGAGGCCAATCGCATTCGCCAGCAAGTCCCTCTCTCAGTCTCAGAGAAACTACCCAGCCCATCGGTTGGAATTCCTAGCCTTGAAGTGGAGTGTCTGTGACAAGTTCAGCCATTGGTTGAAGGGGCATGATTTCACTGTTTGGACGGACAATAATCCATTGACTCATATCATGACGAAGCCCAAGCTGGACTGCTGCGAGCAACGATGGGTGGCTAAGTTAGCGAGCTATAACTTCGACATCAAGTACGTGCCAGGCCCACAGAATGTTGTCGCTGATGCCTTGAGTCGTGTGCCTTTCGTCAAGCAGAGAGTCAGTCACAGATTACTTGAAGAGCCCTACAAGAATCTCCTCTCCGAAGTCCAGGATGTGTCGAGTGCTTCTGTACAGGACGCCTTCCGGTCGTCCAATGATAGTGGTGACACTCCACGCCAGGCAGAGAGTTACGCTCAAAGTGTCCCATCACCTCTGCATGTCCACGCTCAGTCTATGGAGATGGATGAAGTGTCTGTTGTTCTACAGTCATATGACGATCTGTGGGAGGTCGGAGCAAGAACGCGTGCTGTAGCAGTCTTGCACCATTTGCCTCAGTTAGTCCCAGGTGGTCAGGACTCACTTCCTGCTTACAGTGAGAAGGAACTCCGGGATGAACAGCTCAGAGACAGAACTCTCTCTCGAGTCTTGTACTATGTGGAGAGACATCGGAGACCCTCCAGGAGAGAGAGAGATAAGGAATCAGTCACAGTCATGAGGTACCTGAAGCACTGGGAGAAACTTGTTGTGAGCAATGGGATACTCTACAGAGTCTCGAGGGATCAAGTCGTGAAGTCAAAACGCCGCCAGTATGTGGTTCCTGAGTCTAAGAAAGTTGAAGTTCTGAGAGGTGTTCATGACCATGCCGGCCATCAAGGTCAGTTCAGGAGTCTTGGCTTGGCCAGACAGAGGTTCTTCTGGCTCAACCTCGACAGAGACGTAAGAGACTACGTCCGTAACTGCCAGCGGTGTATTGTCAGTAAGACTGTTGAACCTGCTGCGAGGGCGCCTTTGCAGAGTATCACATCAACCAGGCCACTTCAGCTGGTTTGCATTGATTTCTGGTCAGCGGAGGACTCAAGGAACAAGTCAGTTGATGTGTTAGTTGTTACTGACCATTTTACAAGAATGGCCCAGGCATTCCCCTGCAAAGATCAGTCAGCCAAACAGGTGGCGAGAGTTCTATGGGACAAGTTCTTCTGCGTCTTTGGGTTCCCAGAACGTATCCACAGCGACCAGGGAGCTAGCTTCGAGAGTCAACTAGTGAGTGAGCTGCTCAGAGTCTCCGGTGTCAGAAAGTCGCACACAACCCCGTATCACCCGATGGGTAACGGTAGTGTGGAACGTTTCAATAGAACTCTCGGTAACATGATCCGAGCGCTTGAACCAGAGGCAAAAATCAACTGGCCGAGGCGTTTGCAAACTCTGACGTTCATGTACAATAGCACAGCGCATGAGTCAACTGGCTATGCACCTTTCTATCTGATGTTTGGGCGTACTCCTCGTCTCCCTGTCGATATACTCTTCCGGACAGTCCTGAATGATCCAGCTGTGGTCAGCTACGACAAGTATGTGATGTCTCTCACGAAGGATCTGAGAGAAGCTATGGTCATAGCCCAGGAACATGTCATAAAAGAACAGCACCGCCACACAGAGCTCTACAACAGACGAGTGAAAGGGCCCACCATTGACGTCGGAGACCGTGTGCTGTTGGCGAACAAGAGAGAGAGAGGAAAGAGAAAGGTGGCTGACCGTTGGGAGTCTACTGTATACACTGTGGTGGATAGGAACTCTGAGACTCACACATATAGGATACAAGACACTGTCACTGGACGAGAGAAGGTAGTCCACCGTAATCTATTGATGTTGGTGAACTTTCTGCCGGTGTATGATACGAGTGTGATCTCTGACCCAGTTTCATCCCTGTCTGCTGTTCATACATCAAATGAGCCAAGTGACATGTCCGTGTCGGAAGTGGAACAGGATTCCTTGCCTGGGGATGTGAGTAGAGGAACCGCGTTCGAGTCTGAGAGAGTGGATTCCTGTCCTGGGAGTGAGGGAGGGGAGGTTGAAGACATGGAGTATGGGGGAAGAGCTGTTCGGGAGAGGGATGTTCCCTTGACTGTTCCAGAGCCCAAGGATCCCAAGGGAAGAACCCTGGAGTGGGTCACCCAGTTACCATTCCCTGACCACTCACGGACAGAGGCTACTAACACTGTAGTGTCTTCAGTCTCGTTTGCCCCTCAGAGGGTCCCCGAGCAGATGGCTGAGGAGCAAATGGTAGATCAGTCCATTAACTCTGATTCTAGATTTGTGGTTAGCGCTGATGATTGTACTGATGTTTCTGGTAACACGAATCAGACAGATGATGCTAGTGACACACAGCGTACTGACACTCTAGCTTCTGTTACACAGTGTGAACATCCTAGTACAGTCACACAGGTCAAGTCCAAGTTTGGTCGCCTTATCAAACCAGTTGACAGATTGATTTATACTATGTCAGGACAAGACATTATCCAAGACACTAAGTCAAACATTCGAGCTGTTTGTAGGTCAGTGTTTCAGGCTTTCCACAGTTAGATAAGCCGAAGCTCAGTTCAGTGCATGTATACACTGTGCACACTGACATCCTATGACATATAGGTTTGTTCGTTATTCTGATTGTTTCATAAGAGGTTGTGGCCTCTTGAAGGCTAGTAATACACAAAAAAAAAAAAAAAGGGGTCTTGTGGGGTGTAGAACGCATCCTACCGCCAGTAGTTGGTTGGAGAGATAGGTTACCTCTCTTTCCACTTCATCCTTATAGGATACTTTTCAAGTTGGCTGTCCTGTCCTTTGGCGGCCCTATGTAATAGTGTAAAAAGTAAAAAGTAGTATTTAAATGTATAGTTGCTGCTCAAGGTTGGCGAAATTCAGGGGAGGTGGGTGTAACAGAGTTGGGAATGTATGTTTAGTTGTGGTGAATGTAGATGAGTTTCGCCGTGCTTGAGCAGCCCTGGTTGTTGTTGGAGCCCCCCTTTGGAGTTTGGGTGTACTGCAGGTCTGCGCGTTCTTTTGTCCTTCTCTTGTTGCCGTACTTACGGTGGAACCAGAACATGGCCGCCATCTTAATGGATTTACAAGAGTTGCAGAACAGAGAAGAATTGTGTTTTATGTGTCTTCTCTGCAGGTCAAATAAAAGAATTGAATGAAAGAAGGTTGCCTGTTTGACCATCGTTACATGTGTTCCATTGACCTCTGCCCCCTTCCTGACCAGCAACTGTACAACCTCCTTATGCCCACCATCTATAGCTATTCACAAATATACACAATGACATTGAGTAATCAAGCCTCATAGGGTGTGTGTGTGTGTGTGTGTGTGTGTGTGTTACCTGTGTAGAGAGGACAGGACAGGTCAGTGGTTGGCTGGTTGAGGTTGGCACCTGCTCTGAGGAGGAGTCTGACCACTCCTAGGTGTCCATGTTGTGAGGCCAGGTACAGAGCAGACTCACCCTCGTGGGTTACAGAGCCAACATAGTCACAATGACCGCGGGAGGAACCTGCTGCTCAGAGTCAACGGAGAGAGGGAATCTTGGGTGAGAGTGCACAAGGTCTACAGTCACAACAATAGGGAAGATTGAGAGGGGGAGTAAATATCGTGGCATGTTTCAACTACCTAATTTGGCACCGTCCCCTTCATCCTCTCTATTTCACCAGAGCATAAATGGCTAGAGTGACAATGTAAATATTCAATTTTAATACCAAGCATGCAGACAGCCATCATCGCAAAGCTCTCCCACTCGTTTCTCACCTGCAGCCCTGAGGAGCACACGTACACACGCCGTGGCACCGAGCGCCGCAGCTTCGTGGAGCGCGTTCCAGCCACGGTTGTCTCTGCTGTCCACGCTGAGGTCCCTCTGGATCAGAGAACGCACCAGCCCCCGGTCACCTGTGCGCACTGCCGCAGCAACGCTGGAAACGGTGTCTGTGTAACACTCAGTGAAGTCCATCCTATCACCCTCAACCAAGTCTGAAATAAGAGAGGAGAGGTGGTGAGAGGAGGGTGGAGTGGAGAAAGGAGATGGAGAGAGAGAGAGAGCGATGACAGGAGGGTTCAGAGAAGCAAGGAATGCAGGCTATGATAAAACAGACAGGGGTAATGATGATCGCTCAATTATACGTTTCCACACTATTCGTAAACTGTGAACACCTCACGTCATGTCCAATTCAATTCTGGTATCTGACTGATATAAGAACTACTTGGTTAGGCAGCCAGATGGCGAGCAGGCTAGGTGTGCGGTTCAATGGTTGTCGCTAGAGCTCAATACAACAAGGCGATCACGTGTCTCGTAGAAGGTGGCTTATAGCAATGCAATACTTATTTCAGAGTTGTAATACAAAGGAATTCATGTTAAATCAACGTGGGTTTACCAAATGAATCCAGTTATGCAAAGTGAAGTGTTTGCCAGTCCTGTTTATTTGGCAACATCAACAAAACAAAACAAAACAAAACACAGATGTACCCGCTCACTTTCAACTACTTCCGTATAATGTCACATGGTAGTTTAGGACCAATCAGAGCGTCTGCTTAGACCCTCCCCTTTTTACCTAATATGAACTCCGGCAGGCAGGCGTGAATCTGCTTCCAACTTCAGCCCTAGACTAAAAACATACTTTTCATTAGTTTTAGAATTACCATAAGAAATATAAGTACCCATGGCCTAGGCTATGTGCAAGGTGGTAAAAGGGAAGGGAAGGGTCTGGTTACGAACCCTGGTTAGGGTAAGGATGAGTGAGTCCCGGGGAATGGCACCCCCCCCTGAAATAAAAACAGTCCAAATCATCCCCCTTCTAAAACTGCCATCCCCCCTTTCCATCCCTTATGTCATTTTATCAATGAACGTGGTATTACTGCCCTCTCCCGCTTCCAGACGCACGCCTACCCTATAATATAGCATTAACGCCCTGTGATAGCGGCTCAAATAGCGGCTGAATGAAGCCAAGTGCTATAATATAATATAATACAGACAGTACATAATATTGTCTGTATTATATTATATTGTAGCGAACGGGAATCTTCTAGTGTAACTCGCCCCATGCGGGAGTCGAACCCCGACCTCCCACATAACCGACGGCCGCGCTAACCATTAGACCAAGAGAGTTAACGGGCCTCATACAGGATCGTTACAATATTATAGCACTTGTCTTAATTCAGCCGCTATAATTGAGCCGCTATCACAGGGCGTTAATACAAGCCTCATTCACCTGCGTTCAATTCCAAGTATGTTTGGTATTTATAGAAGGAAGCACGTACGCAAGTTGAAATCATCTCAGCCCGTTTTATAAATAATGCTTACGACGGTTTAGAAAAATTTGCTTACGTCAAAGTCGTATACGGTAGACCATTCCATACTTATTGAGAGACTTGAAAACTGGGTTGGCCTCTCAGGTCCGGTCTTAAACTGGTTCAGGACTTACCTGGCTGACCGAGACTACTTTGTAGCCCTTGGTGACCATAAGTCAAAAAATTATAGCACAACCTGTGGAGTTCCCCAGGGGTCCAGGTGACCCTCGTGCGCCATAGCAAGGATACGCGCCCGAAGGACACCTGGGACCACAGTGCAGAACCCGCGAGCGACACAGGTGTCATTCC
This sequence comes from Nansenia antarctica, assembly GCF_963989245.1. Classification (NCBI taxonomy): domain Eukaryota; kingdom Metazoa; phylum Chordata; class Actinopteri; order Argentiniformes; family Microstomatidae; genus Nansenia; species Nansenia antarctica. The sequence goes on from NC_137691.1 coordinate 23,609,341, forward strand.
AAACCGACAACTCCTCCCTGATCCTGGAGTAAGTGAGTAGCTCGTCAGGTACTCTTGCCGGCCACCCCTGCGTGATGTAGGTTGAGAGTGTAGAGAGGGTGGGGTCATCGGCTGAGGCATCCCGGAGCTCTTTCAGCGACACCGTCTCCTGAAGGGGTGTGTGGAGGAGCTGGACGAGGTCATGCTCAGCCTGGTCCAGGCCGGGGGTCAAGGTTGGGGCTGTGGGTGGGCTGGGGATTGAGCGTGATAGCAAGTCGGCTACCACGTTGTCTCGTCCTGGCGTGAACTGTAGCCGATAGTTGTACTGCTGCAGGCGGTCGGCCCAGCGGTGGAGGCGGAGTGGCTTGTGACCGGTGCCAGACGTGGCCAGGAGGGTGATGAGGGCCTGGTGGTCTGTCCTCAGTGTGAATAGACGTCCATAGAGGTACATGTGCCAGCGCTCACATGCCCAGAGGCATGCTAGGGCCTCCCGCTCCCCCACCGAGTACTTCTGTTCCGTGGGGCTGAGAGCACGGGAGGCGAAGGCGATCGGCCTCTCCACCCCCCCTTGCAGCTGGGACATCACCGCACCAATGGCTGTGGCAGAGGCGTCGCACGTGACAAGAGTGGGGCTGGCCAGGTCGAAATGCGCCAGGACCGGTGGCGCGGTGAGTTGGGCCTTCAGGAGGCGTACGGCGTCTGAGCAGGCAGACGTCCAGAGCCAGGGCTCGTCATGCTTCAACAGCTTCCGCAGTGGTGTGGTTGTGGCCGAGTACTGTGGCAGGAAACGGAGGTAGTACGCCGTCATGCCTAGAAAGGAGGCCACCTGAGCGGCTGTGGTGGGCTCCGGGACATGATGGATGGCCTCGGTGTTCGAGTGCAGCGGGTACGTGCCATCAGCTGAGAGGCGGAACCCCACAAAGTCAATGGCTGGGGCGGCGAATACACACTTCTCACCATTGAGTGTGAGGTGATGCTTGGCCAATGCACTGAACACACTGTGGAGACGCTCGTCGTGGCTCTCGACGGTGGCCCCGTGAACCACGATGTCATCAAGATAGATGGCCACACCTGGGATCCCAGCGAAGATGGAGGCCATGATCTTTTGGAAGCAGCTGGGGGCGGAGCTTAAACCGAAAGCCATGCGTTTGTAGCGGAAAACCATTAGACCAAGAGAGTTAACGGGCCTCATACAGGATCGTTACAATATTATAGCACTTGTCTTAATTCAGCCGCTATAATTGAGCCGCTATCACAGGGCGTTAATACAAGCCTCATTCACCTGCGTTCAATTCCAAGTATGTTTGGTATTTATAGAAGGAAGCACGTACGCAAGTTGAAATCATCTCAGCCCGTTTTATAAATAATGCTTACGACGGTTTAGAAAAATTAGCTTACGTCAAAGTCGTATACGGTAGACCAGGGGTCGGCAATTAGGTTTGGCCTCGGGCCCAAAAAAATATTAGCCACTAGATGGCGGGCCCGAACATAATCAAAGGATAATTTAAGTAATTGATTGTTTAAAAAAATGTGACACGTTCTAATGCTTTGACTTTTCTTTCGAGAAATGTACACATCGCTAGTCAACTAACACAGCTTGTTTTGTGAGCCTGCTAACAATGTAAAGTAGTGTTATAATTAACTAGGTAGCAGTCCAATCCATTACGTTGCAGTATTAGGCTTGACTAGTGAGTTTGTGTTGTGATTCTCAACAACGTTGAAATGTAGTTTCACCCTTTTCCATAGTTTTGAATAATAAATGTGTGGACTGACGATGTATCGCAGCCTAACTTATTCTAATAATTATTTAACATACTTTTATTCTGAATTATTCCCCCCTCCTCCAGACAAGGTCACATTATTATTGGATTGGTTCAGTGTTTCCTCCAGGAATTTTTACAATGGTGGCGGGTAGTGCTGAGCGCACGCGCGCTCAAAACAACGACGTGCCCAAAAAAATAAAATGTTTTCCTGTACTTCTCCCGTGTGTCTCTTATTGTCTGTGTCTGCATGTTTTTCCAGCATGTAATTCCGTTGTCAATAAAAACAAAAACACTGATCTGACGGTTTTTTTCACAACGTTATTACTTGTCACTTTAAGCCCAGGAGGGAGTTAGCGATTAGCGATGTTTAGCTTAGCTTAGTTTAACAGAAGTATCTTCACTTTTAACATGACTTCCCGTGGTCGTAGAGGGCTGGTCGACGGCTTAAAATGACCGTGTAGACCTGTAGACCTTATCCAGCTATAGTCTTGTGTTTCTACCCCGGGCATAGCCGGTGTTATTCACGGACAAACACTCCTGTTAGAGTGGTTCTAGTACACTGGACATAGGTAACACATAGAGAGGCTTCTCCTCTCTCTCTCCATCCTACACTACACTACACTACGCATCCTATACTACACTACACTACGCTAGCTCGCGGTGTTCGGGTGACAGCCAGGGCGCGTTCGTAAATACGCTCTGGAAATCTGATCAGCACTCACGGAATGCCTCTTGTCCAATCAAATGACTTGGTCCCTTTATGACGTTGAACCCAGTGTGCGCTCCGGGGCTCTCAGAGCGAATTTACGAACGCAGCCTCAAGTTCAATACTCGCGACACACAAGGACTGGTCCAGTTTCAGCGCTTGTGGGTGTGTCTAGCGCTGTGAAGGTCTGAAAAGCGGCCTAAATCTTTTTTTTTTTTTTGGGTTGAGAAATCTGAATGGTGGCGGAGGAAATTCCATCGTGGCGGTCCGCCACGATGAAATGCATGTAGAGGAAACACTGATTGGTTGTTTGCGTGCCGGGTGAAGTTAGTTAAACATTTAACCTGCTAGCTAGCAAGAGAAACATAATGTCACTCTCCAAAGGTCTAAAGAGGAAAGTTGACAGAAAACAGGGCATTTAAAGAGGAATGGACAGCGAACTATACGTTCATCCTACCTGGTTTCATCAATGCAAAGCCGTTGTGAGACTCACATCTTCCCTGCTCACAATGTTCCCTTTCTATACATGCGAGTCGTCCTTTTCCTCAATGAATGTGATAAAGACGCACGAGAGGAATCGATTGATGCATAACAAATAAAAATAAACTGCCTGCGGATTAAAGTGACGTCAATATCACCAGATATCAAGCAAATAGTGACCGATGGGAGATGCCACTTGTCACATTAAGTGAGTACCAAGCCTGTCGTTATTGTATTTAATAACCTAATTGTATTTTGTATATTTTGAATGAATGGCTTATGGCTCATTGTACTTATTATCGCTAATAGCGCGTTTGCTCTGTCGTTTCAGGAGCATAGGCCTACCACCACTTTTGCGCCGATTTTGTTGTCAATGTTTTTCAGAAAATTAAACAGAATTTGCTTTGTTACTGTTCATATGTGTGTTGCAGTCACATACGTAAACATTACGTTTGAATGATTTAATGATCTGATGTTATTTTTTTCAAACCACACCGCATGTCGGCTATTTCAGCACCACGCCTTGTCCACCTACTTATGATTCACTCTGAGGGGTTCAGCGTCAGTGCGCTTCGGTGCACCCCGCTGCCTGATTGTCTGTCCCTGTGTCATTCACTCTCAACATGAATAAAAGTACAATAAGCATTATTCAGGTGGTGGTAGATTCTCTATTCAGACATTATAGGCGCGGTGTGGGACTGTCGGTCCGATATTGTAAAAAAGAAAAAAAAGTGGATTCTCAAAATAATCTGCTGGGCCAAATATTATTGGTGACGGGCCAGCAATGGCCCACGGGCCGCCTATTGCCGACCCCTGCGGTAGACCATTCCATACTTATTGAGAGACTTGAAAACTGTGTTGGCCTCTCAGGTCCGGTCTTAAACTGGTTCAGGACTTACCTGGCTGACCGAGACTACTTTGTAGCCCTTGGTGACCATAAGTAAAAAAATTATAGCACAACCTGTGGAGTTCCCCAGGGGTCCATTTTAGGACCGTTGCTTTTTAGCCTATACATGCTACCCCTCAGTTCTGCTATCAAGAGGCATAGCGTTAACTACCACAGCTATGCTGACGACACTCAGCTTTATATCTCAGTAACTCCCAACGACTACAAGATGATCGACCACCTGATAGACTGTATTGCTGATATTCATATTTGGATGACACAAAACTTTCTCCAACTCAATCAAGAAAAAACAGAGTTATTGATCATTGGCGAGAAAACTGGGAAAGAGAAATTATCTGCACACTTGAAAACACTAGCTCTTAACACTAAGTGTCAGGTTAGGAATCTTGGTGTCATAATTGACCCAGATCTACATTTTGAAACTCATATTAATAATACTATTAAAACATCCTTCTACCATCTAAGAAACATCACTAAGGTACTGTTATGTTCAATAACGGAGCCTGAACTCAGAGCTTCTAGTCGGAGCTGATACTCCATTTATTCAACAACGTGTGTAACACATAACGTAATACGGCACTGTAGTAAAGTCCAAACTGTCGTAAAACTACAGACGTAACATTTCCCCCCCCTCACGCAACCTAGGTGTGATACTCAGTCATGTAGTCACGCAAGTGATCGGGCCTGTTGCGTGCTCGAACCAGACGTGGGGCTGAGCCTGGTAGGCCGGGGTTGCTGCTTCATCCAACCGTGCGGCTGGCAAGACTGTGGAAGAGGCCACACTCAGCGCTGGGCCAGGGGGGGGCTGCACCTTACGCAGGCGGGTAGCATGCCAGCGAGTGCCGTCGGCGAGCCTAAACGAGGGCCGGGCCAAGCTGTTTGCTGACCTGGACAGGGTCAGACCAAAACGACTGGAGTTTGTCGTCCCGATGAGGTCGTCGGATCCTGACCCAGTCCGACACAGCAATGACAGGTGGCCTAGCACGTCTGGCCCTGTCGAAACGATCCTTCATCAAGCGCTGGTGTTTGGTGACTGTGGCTTGAACTGGATGGACCGGGGGCTGAGCTAGTGTAGGGCGGAGCCTATCGAGAGGCAGCTGGAGGTCCCGCCCCAGCATGAGGGAGGCTGGGGAGACTCCTGTAGTGGCGTGTCACGTGGCCCGATAATGCAACAGCGTCTGGAGGAGGCTGGTGGTGAGCGTGCACCCTTGTGCCAGGTGGGCCCTGATGCCATTTTTCAGTGTTTGGTTCAGCCGTTCCACCCCCCCGTTCGCAGCAGGGTGGTAGAACGCTGTGTGTATGTGGTGGATCCCTTTACCCACTAGATAGGAGGACAGTTCATGGGAAATCATTTGAGGACCGTTGTCAGTCATGATCCTCTTGGGCAGGCCCCAACGTGCAAACAGAGCGTCGAGAATGTCGATCAGCACCTTTGCTGTGACCGAGCCCACAGGTGTCACCTCTGGCCACTTAGAGTGGAGGTCGTAGGTCACGACGAGAAAACGCTGGTGATGTGGTACCCCATGTAGCTCGCCGCAGATATCCAGTTGCAGGTGCTCCCAGGGTTGAGATGGCCAGTCCAACGGCTGCATGGGCGGGGGTGGTACTGGAGCCCTGGTCTTACCACTAAGGAGACAGGCAGTGCAATCCTTGACCAGGGTTTCGAGTTCCCTGTCGATGCCTGGCCACCACACAACATCACGACAGCGCTGTTTGAGCCTAACTATGCCCAGGTGACCCTCGTGCGCCATAGCAAGGATACGCGCCAGAAGGACACCTGGGACCACAGTGCAGAACCCGCGAGCGACACAGATGTCATTCCAAACCGACAACTCCTCCCTGATCCTGGAGTAAGTGAGTAGCCCGTCAGGTACTCTTGCCGGCCACCCCTGCGTGATGTAGGTTGAGAGTGTAGAGAGGGTGGGGTCATCGGCTGAGGCATCCCGGAGCTCTTTCAGCGACACCGTCTCCTGAAGGGGTGTGTGGAGGAGCTGGACGAGGTCATGCTCAGCCTGGTCCAGGCCGGGGGTCAAGGTTGGGGCTGTGGGTGAGCTGGGGATTGAGCGTGATAGCAAGTCGGCTACCACGTTGTCTCGTCCTGGCGTGAACTGTAGCCGATAGTTGTACTGCTGCAGGCGGTCGGCCCAGCGGTGGAGGCGGAGTGGCTTGTGACCGGTGCCAGACGTGGCCAGGAGGGTGATGAGGGCCTGGTGGTCTGTCCTCAGTGTGAATAGACGTCCATAGAGGTACATGTGCCAGCGCTCACATGCCCAGAGGCATGCTAGGGCCTCCCGCTCCCCCACCGAGTACTTCTGTTCCGTGGGGCTGAGAGCACGGGAGGCGAAGGCGATCGGCCTCTCCACCCCCCCTTGCAGCTGGGACATCACCGCACCAATGGCTGTGGCAGAGGCGTCGCACGTGACAAGAGTGGGGCTGGCCAGGTCGAAATGCGCCAGGACCGGTGGCGCGGTGAGTTGGGCCTTCAGGAGGCGTACGGCGTCTGAGCAGGCAGACGTACAGAGCCAGGGCTCGTCATGCTTCAACAGCTTCCGCAGTGGTGTGGTTGCGGCCGAGTACTGTGGCAGGAAACGGAGGTAGTACGCCGTCATGCCTAGAAAGGAGGCCACCTGAGCGGCTGTGGTGGGCTCCGGGACATGATGGATGGCCTCGGTGTTCGAGTGCAGCGGGTACGTGCCATCAGCTGAGAGGCGGAACCCCACAAAGTCAATGGCTGGGGCGGCGAATACACACTTCTCACCATTAAGTGTGAGGTGATGCTTGGCCAATGCACTGAACACACTGTGGAGACGCTCGTCGTGGCTCTCGACGGTGGCCCCGTGAACCACGATGTCATCAAGATAGATGGCCACACCTGGGATCCCAGCGAAGATGGAGGCCATGATCTTTTGGAAGCAGCTGGGGGCGGAGCTTAAACCGAAAGCCATGCGTTTGTAGCGGAAAACCCCTCTGTGAGTGATGAACGCTGTGAGGTTGCGGCTCTCGGGGTGTAGTGGCACTTGGAGGTAACCCTGACGGAGGTCCAGTTTAGAGAACACGCTGGACCCGTAGGACTGGGCGGTGAGCTCCTCTATCGTTGGCAGGGGGTATTTGTCAGGGATGATGGCCTTGTTTACCGCTCTCAGATCCACGCAGATGCGCAGCCCCCCAGACTTCTTCTTCGCCACCACCAGGTTGGAGATCCAAGGCGATGCATTCACCTGCTCAATGATGTCGCTATCGAGCATGCTCTGTAGTTGAGAGGAGATGTCATCGCGGAGAGCCAGGGGGGAGCGGCGGAGGGGCTGTATAACAGGCATCACTGTAGGATCTAACAGAGGCTGGTGGGCAAAAGTGTCGAGGCAGCCTACACCGCTGAACAGCGCAGGCCACTGTTGCTGCCAGGGGATGGAAACGGTGTGAATCTCTGAGCCAGCTGTGTCTAGCAGGGTGAAACCGAGGGCGTTGAACAGGTCGAGGCCTAACAGGTTGGTCCCGTGGCGTGCAACATTGAACCTGAAAGCCGGCAGTGTCCTCTCCCCGTACTTCACAGGCAGCTGAAAAGAGCCCACAATGTCAATCTCAGAGTTGGCATAGCCACGCAGGGTGGTGGAGGGCAACCCCAGGGGCACATGGGAGAAGAACTGTGTATAGGTCGTCAAGTTCACAAGGGACACTGTGGCTCCAGTGTCTAGGAGGAGCGGCAGAGTGACATCACCAACCATCAACGAGCATGTTTTGAATGGCGCTCGTCCTGAGCTGACATTATGGATGACTGTGGTAGGTGACTGGGAAGCTCTAGCTGGGGCAGACCTGCAGACCTTGTGAAAGTGGTTTAGTCTCCCGCAGTTGGAGCAGGTTTTACCACGGGCTGGGCATGTCTGAGCTCTTGAATTGTGTGCAGAAGAGCCGCAATTCCCACACGGCTGGTGTGGCTGGTCGCGTGACCGAGAGGCCAGTAAAACGCTCTCCCCGCCGCTGGCTGCACTCACGTGGAGGAGGGGCACCTGTAGGCTGTGCGCGCCCGCTGCCGGTGAGCTGGGAGAGGCTGAAAAACTAACTGCACATTCCAAGGCTGTTTCAACCTGGACCGCTATGTTCAGAGCTGCTGATAATGTAAGTTCATCATTTACCAGTAACAGTTTTTCCCTAATCTTGTCACAGTTCGTGTGTAAGATGAGTTGGTCTCTTATCATTTCGTTCTGTAATGTCCCGAACTTGCATAAGCTCGCCAAACCCCGCAGATCAGCCACATACTGTGTCACTGTCTCACCTGTACGTTGGTATCTTCGTCTGAATATGACGCGGCGGAGAAGAGCGCTTTGTGGAGGGGCGAAGTGTTGCTTCAATAGTTCCACAGCGTCTGTGTATTTCGCCGCGGTGCCGAGAGTTCCATACACGCGCTGACCCTCCGCTCCCAGGCAGTGACGCAGCAGCGCACATTTCCTCTTGTCAGATATGTCCTCCAAGCCGGCAGCTAGGATATATGTCTCGAACGAGGAAATCCAGCGGTTCCACGGAATCGGTGGTTCTGCCGGGACTGCTAGGAAAGGAGAGGGTGGAGGTAGAGAACAATCAGCCATCCTCGTCGCCAATGTTATGTTCAATAACGGAGCCTGAACTCAGAGCTTCTAGTCGGAGCTGATACTTCATTTATTCAACAACGTGTGTAACACAAGTCCAAACTGTCGTAAAACTACAGACGTAACAGGTACAATAATTTCTCTCCCAGGCAGACACCGAAAAATTAATGCATGCGTTTGTTACTAGTAGGCTAGATTACTGTAATGCTCTCCTGACAGGTCTCCCCCAAAAAATGATTAATAGACTACAAATGGTTCAGAATGCTGCTGCTCGTGTCCTTACTAGGACCAAACGAAGAGCGCACATCACACCTGTCTTGAGATCACTACACTGGCTCCCTGTCAGTTATAGAATAGACTTTAAGATCCTTTTACTAGTCTATAAATCACTCCACTGCGATGCACCCAATTACATGGTGGACATGCTCATAAGATACACACCAGCTAGACCCCTAAGGTCTAGTGGCACGGAACTTTTAATAGTGCCAGAGGCTAGGACTAAGAGATTTGGAGGATCAGCTTTTAGCATATATGCTCCTAGATTGTGGAACACCCTACCTGAGGGCCTGAGGTTGTCTAAAACTCAGGACATTTTTAAGCGTGACCTCAAAACCTACTTATTCAATGTCGCCTTTTGCTACTAAGGGAGACATTGGACATTATAGAACTAGGATCACTAGGCCATTACACCATACTCGTGTTTTGAGATTTGTGTTGACAGGAAAATGGACCCGGGTGCTGATGAGGCACTGTCAGCTCCCAGTAGCACCTAGAGCAGTACTGGAACCGGTACAAGGGTGTACCAGGACCACCATCAGGTTGTATTGCTGTCATCTTTATTGTCTTTATTGTGTTGTTGCATCAAAACTGTGTGTAACCCCTGCCATATGGGCGGGGCCTGAGTTCTATTTTAAATAAGTGGCGGTATTACCTGTAATAATAAACTATTCAAATTATGACGATCAGTGCCTCCATTAACTATGTGGAAGTATTTTAAATAGGACTTCCTTTTTAATCCTTTTAATGTATTTATGTTTTAATCATCTGAATATGAATTGCCTATTACCTGCTTATGACACAACACAGTGGCTTTAAAATCAAATACCAAAGGGTATATATTTATTTACTAAATGCTAAATTTAAAGTATTGGTAGTCAATTATAATGTTATACAAAGTCAATAGACAATATTCACAATACAATGTCAACAGACAATATTCACAATATCACATAACAAAATATAGGCTCAAAGCCTATTCCAATTCCTTTCAAGGAAATAAATGTAATGTTTCCAATAAACTCAAAGTCAACTCAAAGGATTCATAATTGTACAATATATCATTCAGTAAAATAAAAAGGTGGGCCCACACTCACACACACACGCACTCTGTAACTCAGTCCATTAACTAGTGTTACCGTTGCAGCTGACGTTGCTTGTGAGCGGGGGGCCTTGAAACTGTTATGGCCACTTCACTCGTCCACACGAGGTCCAAACAAAAGCTTGTGCGTGGTTCAGTACTCACGTAACCTCGTGGGGAACTCGTAGGTAACAGGGTTTCTGCAGGTTTCAGCAAGTTCAATTTAAGACTTTTTAAGACCTTTTTAATGCCACTTTAAATGGAATTTAAGACCGAAAAAATATATATATGCGATGGTTAGGGGATTCCACTGTACTACAATACAAGCATAGCATGTCAATCAATGAGACTCATTCAAGTTTACTTGTTTTGTTTATTGAACATAAAAGCTCTGGTTCAATAACTTAATTAAATTAAAAGTGCAATTAGTTGGTCGGAAACATCTAACAAAAAAACCCCATCTACTTAACACACTCACGGCATGAGCCTCAATTCTGTGGCCTTACTCTCCAGTTCTGCCTCTATTTTTTTCAAATCACACATTTTTTCTTTGTATCTCTTCCTGAGGACGTTAGACTTTGTGATGAGCTGAGCCATCAAGGTGCCGGACTTCCCCTCAGCTTGCTCAGCAAACTTGTCTGCATCCTTCTCCAGAGAATCAGATACCTCTAGAAGAGTTTGCTTCCTCCTGTTCAGCTGGATGATGTATGTGTGTCTGTGTGTGTGTGTGTGTGTGTGTGTGTCTGTGTGTGTGCGTGTGTGTGTGGGTGTGTGTGTTTGTGTGATGATGTGCTCTTCTGCTGCTTGTCTTTTCTGCCCTTGTGCAGTGCTTTGCCTCCTCCTCTTCTCCAGGTCGAGGTGTTCTCTGTACTTTGACCTTGCTGATCCCACCGAAGTTAGCAGCTCCTTGGTGAGAGGGACATTGGCAACCCCCCCACAAACTGCAACATAGTCACAGACCAGTCTCTGGGCAATGACAGTGTCCTCCTGAATGTTAACGGTCTCCACCTCCTTGTTAATGGAGAAGCCTCTCTCGACTGTCGCCTGCCCATGGGATAGGAGAAGAAGCTTCTGACAGAAACCCCAGAGCTCAGGGTAGGGTTGGCTGAGGTAGCCATGCAGGAACACCTCAAGCCTGGTTTCCATGGGCCGGAAGGACAGGAAGTGCTCGTTTTTAGCCTCAACAGACAGGAAGTTCCCAAACTGTTGGATAATCACATCACCTATAACAAAACAGATGAAAGGAAATATGTGAAATATTATTTACATGATTAATCCTGATTAGCAGACAGGCTTATGTCCAATTGTCCATTGGCTAATAATCAGGGACAACATTTCCAGCTTTTCTATTAACTATTCATACCAGCAGAGACACCTCCAGACAACTGCTTGTCTTGCAGTAACTTCTGCACTAGGCTTCATTCTTCCCTGGCACCAGTCTGGGTCGGCGTACATGACTGTGGGGTCCAGACATGCCATCTGTCTCACGATGGGGTACTTCAGGGGGCTCCTGTCCTGGACTTTCTTTAGGATATTTGACATACCCGTCATGCAGTCCTTCCTAAACTCTAGGGCAGTGAGCTCCCCTACGGTGCCCTTTCTCTGGAGGTCCTGACAGATGGGTAATGTGTTTTAAATACAACTGAATGGCCTAACACAGTATTCTCTCCTGCCTGTATATGGACCATCATTTGATATAAAGTTAAGTAATACATCTAAATTACCTTGAGGGCTGCCTCAGCACCCAGGCCTATGTCGGCTTCCTTCGGGTTGACCCAGCTCTTCTGATCAGCGACATCCAGCCTGACCAGCTGCAGTGGAGTGATGTCATTGAGATGCTCCCTCTTGACGAAACGCCTCAGCACACTCTGAAAGGGTAACAAGAAAATGCATGATGATTGTAAAGCAAGTACCTTTGATAACCACATTAACCATGAAATGCATTTCTATATAGTTATTTAAAATAATATCATATCACATATGCAATATATCAATAACAGTATGATAAGTAACCTTTACTTAGCCAAAACATAATCTTTCAGTAATTTTATGTATTGACTAAGGACGAGTTTAATTAATCAAGCCACCCAGTAGCATCTGCCATTTCTCCCTGCTCACACACACATTCAGCATGCCCACACACACTCAACTTGTTTTGCTTTTGTTGTTGATTGTTCATTATTAATTTGATTACCTTGGACAAGTCAGCCAAATCTTTGCCAAGGAATGGCATGACTGGTGTGTCAGTCTGGTACTTTGTGAGAAAGGGAGTGAAGGTCCTTGAGATGGCCATGAAGAACTGTAGCTTGGGCAAGATGAGCGGATCTCGCTGGGCTGCTTCGATGGTGTCAAATGACGCTGTCCCAGGGTTTGGCAACTTTTTTGTCTTCACTGCATCCACATACTTCACCAGTGATGGCCATACCTTTAATTCCACCATGTGTATGTATTATTTTATCATGCATGTCTATTTTATCATACATTGTGCAGCACCTTGTAACTTTGTTTAGAAAGGTGCTATATAAATCAAGATTTTAATTACCTCTATAGCCCTCTCCACAACTGGCAGGTTCTCAATCCACCGATGGCCACAGAATGGTAATGGGAAGACTGAGGATTTGGTGAGGGCAATGAAGTCATCCCTCCTCGCTGGTGTATTGTGGAAAACAAAGTGCATTGCTCTCAACACCTTGGTGGGAGAGAGGAGAATGCTGAATTAGCCATCATCTCTCATGGGGAATGACACAAAGTGTGTAAGGGAGCAATACTGCAGGTCCTTCCTCACTGCCCTATCAGACTGCTCAACCAGCAGCGCTCCCCAGTAGACCACACACACACAGACACATACCAGAACTAAACTGACAGAATGACTGAACTGTACACATAATGTGTGCAGACACTTTTGATTGCATAAACCCTTAGAAAAAGAACTTAGGAGTTAATAGTATGAAACATCTGTAAATTCATGCTCTCTTTAAATCCTGTCAAGTGTCCACTTGCTGTAATATTCCAATTTGCCTTGTGGGACAAATGAAAGATTACTTCTCATAGTTATAATCATCTTACCTTCTCCAGTTGCCACATGGAGAATCCACACTTGAATGCGTTGTGTAGGGTATGGAGCCCACAGCTACCCACAACAACCAGCTGGGCACCACCATACTGCTCAGCATGCTCTTGCTGTAGAAGCTCCAGAAACTTCCAGTTAACATTGGGTCCATCCATGGAGATGGACACCATGTTCCTCAGGTTCAGTCTCTCCACACACTCCTGAGAATGACATGAATATGATGAGAATAATAACAATAATAATAAATGATGATGATAATGATGATTATAATAACAATAATAATAGCATGATTGCCAATGGTTCAATGTACTTTAACATTCTGTCTGCACACATCCTCAGTTAACAAACTATAACTCATCCATCTACTCCCTCTCCCTACGCCCTTAGATACTCTCTCTCCCCACCATCCCCCCGCCCGCTCCCGCGTCCCCTCTCCCTCTCTGTGGCTCTCTATAACGTGGAAATGACTAGACTACACCGCATCATTCCCTATGGTACGCCTACTATTATACTGAATCTACATGACATTGCCAGTATCTGCCAAAATTAATGTAAAGCTAATACTTTGTCATTGACAAAATGCACTTACCTTGAAGTGTTGCAGTAAATCTTGAGCTTTAGCGTGTCCCATGAACTGCGAGCCCAGGTAACGCGACTCCACTTGATCGCCGACCCAATACCGCACGTGCACGTCGAGTTGCTTGTTTTTTGTGGCATGATTCAAACTCTCGTCAAACATTAGAACAAAAACTGACTCGTTCACATTCGCGATCAGCTCGTTTCTGACGTAAGGAGCTAATCCGAAACGTATTATGTATGACGCCTTGTCCTTTCCACAAGCAAATGTAGTGGCGATTTGGGAGTCGGGAAACATAATCCGAAAGATATCTCCAATCCCCTCGTTGGAGGAGTAGGACTGGTGCTTTACCACTGTATTGAGAACCCACACAATCTCCGATTTCAGTGTAGGTGTTCCACCAAACGTTGCTCTGAGATTGCTAGCAGTGCTGCTAGCAGCGGCAGCCGTTGTCTGGGGCGCTGAGCCCGGGGCAGACACGCAGAACTGAGAGATTCCTGGCGTCTGCTGTTGGCCCTTAGCAGCCGTTTTATGCCTCTCGCTTTGCAGGTGGCTCTCAACCGCCTTAATGCCCATGGTGCCGAGTTTGAATGTTTTCCTACACACAGTGCATCTTGCTTCTTCTGGGTAGCCGGTGGACTTAAGCCAATCGCAAAATCTTCTGTAATCAAGCCACCTCTCGTTGAACTTGCACTTCCCCATCTCGCAGACTGGCTAATGCTAGGTAGCAAGCACTGCAGCTGACTATAACCAAAGGAACGCAAACCCCTCCTTTAGCGAGCCGGGTCTTTTGGCCGCGCCGGGCAGGTTCGGAGGACGTGTCCGGGTCTTCCGCAATACAGGCACAGCCCGCCCCGCATTCTCTGCTCTCTCTCTTCCTGAGAGAGGCGGGACCGGCCGACCTGCATGGGCTCCTCCGCTGACTCAGAGGTGGACGGGGCTGGGGAGAGCATGGGAACCCGAGGGGGCAGGGCCGAGTGGGCGGCCGCAAAACGGGGGAGAGAGGACGTGCGGCTGGGGACCGAGTGAGGGGGCCCCACGGCGCGTTGGCTGCGCTCCTGGCGGCGCTCCCGCAGGCGCTCATCCATTTGTAGGGACAAGGTGACCAGTTCTTGAAGGGAGCCTGGGCGGTCCCGGACGATAAGGTCCTTCACCGCCTCACTCAGACCCCGCCGGTAGGCGCAAAGGAGCGCTATGTCTCCCCACCCGCTGTCGGCGGCGAGGATCCGGAACTCTAGGGTGTAGTCCGCGACGGTCCTGGAGCCTTGCCGGAGTTCCAGCATCCTGGAGGCGGCGTCCGCGCCGTCAGAGGGGTGGTCAAACAAAAAGGAAAACTCCCGGCGGAACGCCTCGTAGTCCTGGGCAAGATGTGGGTCTCTGCCCACCACGGCTATGGCCCAGTCTAGAGCCTTGTCCACCAGGAGGGACATAACGAAGGCTACTTTAGCCTCTTCTGACCCATACTTGGACGGTTGGAAAGCAAAAAAAAGTTCACACTGGGTCAGGAACCCTCTGCCCAGATCAAAGTTCCCTCCAAAGGGTCGAGGGGTAACCAGGTTGGGCTCGGGTTGGGCGGGAGCTCGCCCTGGGGGGGCTGGAACCCCCGGTGAATCAGCAGGGGGAGCAGGGTCTGCAGCTCCTCCAGGGAGCGTGTTCAGCCTCAGCTGGATGGAAGCCACCGCAGAGGCAAGAGTGCCCATCTGGACAGCAAGGGAGGCGAGAGCAGCTGAGGCGGAGGTGGACGACTTCTGGAGCTCAGCGATGTTACCCTGAACGGAGGGGAAAGCCTTACTCAACTCCGCCTGGAGGGACGCGAGCTCGGCCGCGTGGGCGGAAACAAGCTCGTCAACTGAATGGGAAACAGGGTTGGGCTTAACTGCGGGCGTCTGCCCCGAGGTGCTGCCTTGACTCATGATGGCTTGATTATTCTGTTATGGTAGCACTAGCAAAAGAGTCAAGTGTGGCAGAACCCCAGAACAGACGGACACAAGAGGCAAACTAACAATAAAAGGATTTATTAAAATGATGGACAAAAGAATAAACCTACTCTAACGGGGCCTAAGTGGGGGGAATGTGTGGATGCCAGAGAACTGGATAATGTAAATGAGGTGTGAGTGGGACTGTACTCTATGTGTCTGGGTGTGAGTGTCTAGCGTGCAAAACTAGTGTGGTGTAGATATGTAGATGAGTGAAGTGTTGAAATATGTACGTGTACTAACCAGTCCAGAGCAGAGAGGGGGAATAGTCGGCAGGCAGGCAGACGGGGGGGGTTAGGCAGGAGGAGTAGGCGGCAGGCAGGCAGGGGGTTAGGCAGGAGGAGTAGGCGGCAGGCAGGCAGGGGCATAGGCAGGAGGGGTGGTCGTTAGGCAGGCAGGGACATAGGCAGGAGACGTAGTCGATAGGCAGGCAGGGGGTCTAGGCAGGGGGGGAGGCAGGTTCCTTTGGGGAGCGAGGATCAACAAAGAAAACAACTAAGGTTAGCAAAATAACAAACAAACAAAACTCTGAAGTGAAACTACTTGAACGAGAATAGACAACAGGGAGAGCCAAACTACTAACCACATGGGTCAAAATAATCAAGCGTCGGAGGAAGGTTTCTGGGGCTTCTTATAGGGCTGCCTCCTCCTGAGTTGATAGCTGGACCCAGCTGTCTCCACTTGAGCCTGATGAGGCTCAACGAGCGCCAACGAGGCAGGAGGGGGCGGAGCCGATGAGGGATTCACAACAATAGCCCCCATGGGAACCACCAGGGTTAAAGCCCGATCGGAACCATGGATGAATTCGGACATTCTAAATGCTATGAAAGTCAGAGACCTAAAATGCTCTGAAGTTCAAAAATGCAAATCAAAATTAGTGAAACACTTAAACGAAGATCACAAAACCCACTTTGAGAAAATTAAAAAACAATGCAACAAACTATGCAATCAGGTAATTACCATGACCAAATCTGCTAAGAAAGAATACCTCGATAACAAAATCGAAGAAAACTTAAACAAACCACGTGACCTGTGGAAGCTACTTAATAGCCAACTAGGTTGCAGTCAAAAACTCAAAACCAGGTCTACAAACATCAGCATAAAATCTGGAGATTCTCTCCTTACAGACAAGCTGGATGTGGCTAAGTGCTTAAACACTTTCTTTACAACCATAGCCACTAAATTAGTTAACAATCTACCACCCCACTCAGGGCGTTATGGTGTAGAGCACATCCGTGCGTTCTACAATAAACTGGGTGTACGCAAAGATGATTTTAAACTCGCCATGGTGTCAAACGATGAGGTGTTTAAAAAGCTGGGCGCTCTACACTCAGAAAAGGCCACGGGCCATGACAATATTCCAGCCAGATTTCTAAAAGACTCAGCTGCCTCCATTACCCCAATCATCACCCACATAATAAACCTCTCCATCAAACAGGGACACGTCCCCCTTGACTTTAAAATAGCAAGGGTAACCCCACTGTATAAAAAAGGAAGCAAATTAGACCCAGGCAACTACCGACCTGTTTCTATTCTTAATTCCATCTCGAAACTTATGGAAAAAATAGTTTATGAACAGGTTGATAGGTACCTTACCGAAAAAAATCTGATGTATGAATTTCAATCAGGATTCAGAACATCCCATTCCACTGACACATGCCCTCTCTATTTGAACGACCACATCAACCATGAGGTGGACTCGGGCAAGTACTGCGGCATGGTCATGCTGGACCTCCAGAAGGCCTTCGACACAGTAGATCACCACATATTGTTAGATAAACTGAAAGCAATTGGGTTCGATAGAACATCGGTGGGCTGGATGCAATCCTACTTAGAGGGGAGGGAACAGGTGGTTAGTGTGAACGGAACACTGTCCCCCCCCCTCCCAGTGACCTGCGGCGTTCCACAAGGAAGCATATTGGGACCTTTACTGTTCCTAATATATGTGAATGACATGTCATCAGCATGTGATTGCAATTTGTTCCTGTTCGCGGATGACTCGGCTCTGCTGGTCTCTGACAGGGACATATTGCAGGTGGAAAAAGCGCTAAGCACTGAACTGAGTAGAATCTGCATCTGGCTAGCTGACAATAAACTATCAATACACCTAGGTAAAACTGAAACCATCCTATACGGATCCCCATCTAAACTCAGAAAGGCTGAAAATTTTAAAATAAAAGTGGGTAACATTAATATCACAAGAAAAGAGGATATTACATACCTGGGCTCCATCTTAGAGGCAAATCTTTCCGGAGATAAAATGGCAGCAAAAGTAATCAAAAAAGTGAACCATAGAACTAGATTCTTGTACAGGATATCCTCACTTGTCAGTAAAAACACACTGAGGACCCTATCAGGAGCTCTCATTCAATGTCACTTCGACTATGCCGTAACATCATGGTACTATAGAACCACAAAGGCCCATAAAACAAGACTCCAGACAGCCCAAAATAAACTGGTTAGGCTTCTGCTAGGCCTCAACCCTAGGACACATCTAACCGCTGCTCATTTTTTGAGCCTTGATTGGCTACGAGTAGTTGACAGAGTGCAGCAGCTTGCACTGGGCCTGGTCTTCAAGATACGCTACACCACAAAGACACCCAAGTACCTGTCAACATACTTCCAAAAAGTGAACAACGTCCACACATACAACACCAGAGGAAGCTCCACGAACCACGTTCAACCGCGTTGCACCACAAACAAGGGGTTAAACTCGTTTGCAAACTATGCCGTAAAAATGTGGAACGCCCTTCCTATAATCTTAAAGGAGTGCAAAACACTGCCCACCTTCAAAACCACTCTCAAAAAACATTTACAGGAGGCTGCAATCCGTAACTGGACCCTCTAAATCAAAAATCAGATTAAAAGACCCGAACTACCCACTGTACATACTTTGTGTTTTGTCCCCCGCCCCCACCTGTGGTGTATGTCCCCATCTGTCCTACCCGCTGTACATACCTGATGTTTTGTTGTATTGTAGATCTAGTATTGATGGATGTATTTTTATCTTGTAGATAGTAATAGTTATTTGTCTGTATTATCTTGTAGATAGTACTAGTTTTTTTTCTTTTCCTGTCTGTCTTACATGTAACGATGAATTGAAAATCAAGGACCCCAATTGAAATAAGCCAGTGGCTTTCTTGGGTTTTTATCCTTTTAGTTGACCTTGTATGTAATATGTACTCTCGTGTACCTACTTCTGCAAATCTTCTAATAAAGTTTTCAATCAATCAATCAATGGGCTGTGGACTAGGTCCAATGCCTGTTGGTTGCGTAAGAACAGCGCAGGCATACTTCCCCTCGGCTGAAGAAGAAACATACAATCCAAATTCTTTGGAATAATCTGGAAGCGCTAAAGCTGGCGCTTCTTGCAATTTGTGTTTAATTGTCTCAAACGCCAAATCAGCTTCCCTTGTCCAAGTAATGCAACATTGGAGGTTATCACTACCTGTTTCCTTAATCATCCCCCTCAATGGAGCGACCAGTCTAGTGTAATCCTCCACCCATGCTGAACTATACCCAGTAATGCCCAAAAACATCATCATTTCCCTAACCGTTCGTGGTTTTGGAGCCTTCTGAATAGCTTCCAAGTGTTCATTAGTGACACTGCGATGTCCCTGTGTAATAGATTGTCCTAAGTAAGTTACCTTTTCCTGACAATACTGTAGCTTCTTTTTAGACACCTTGTGTCCCTTCTCCGCCAAAACCTTTAACAGTTTAACGGAATCCCTGTGACATGTTTCTTCATCTGGGGCACAAAGGAGTATGTCATCCATGTACTGAATGGCAGTACTACTTATCGTCTGCCCTAACCCGTCTAAGTCCTCCTTCAAGACCTGATTAAAAACATGAGGACTGTGTTTGTACCCTTGTGGCATTCTGGTATATTGATAATGTTGACCTTTGTAGGTAAACCCAAATAACCCTTGACTTTCTACACTAAGAGGTATAGAAAAGAAAGCCCCGCATAAATCAATCACTGTAAATACTTTGGCTGTAGATGGAATCTGAGTCAACAGCACATGAGGATCAGGAACTTCAGCTGGATAGCTGACAACTACCTCATTCACAGCCCGTAGGTCATGTACCAGACGATATGAACCATCAGGTTTCGTTACTGGCAGAAGAGGTGTGTTACTTAACGGATATTGAGTTATCTTCAAGACTCCTGCCTCTAACAATCCTTTGATCTGTGGCTCAATTCCATCAATTGCTTCCTGTTTCAATGGGTATTGGTTTTTCCAAGGGGGTTTTGCACCCGGTATGAGTTCAACTCTCAATGGACGAGCTGATTTCACAAATCCAATGTCTGTACTGTTCTTTGCCCACAGGTCTGCTGGCACGTTCTGTATCATTTCTTCTCTGAGGTCTTTTTCAGGTTATACAGGAAGGATTAGCTGGTTCATTAGCTTCACAGTCTGCGGATGTCCTATTCCTTGAGCAGAGATCATCAGTTTTGTGAACTGTCCATCAATGCTCCTCCAGATAGCAGGGTTTTCTTTTGTCGTTACAAATCTGGCTTTTTCTGAGTCTGCCATCATTGCCCCTAAATGCTTCTGTTTATAGTGTTCAGATATCATAAGTGTCACATGAGGGATGCTACTCTCAATCTTATGCTCCTGATCTAGATAAGTGTCACTGTTTATCTTCATAGCCACTCCCTGAGGGCCTAGGATTATACAACTTGTACTAAGCTGTACCTGTTTTGGCTGATGCTTCAGCCACTCATCTGGGTTTGCATCTGCAACTTCTCTAAAATACTGGAGTGTACAATGCAATGGATCAGTAGGCCTTCTGGCCTCTGACATGTGTGCCAGGATATAATTGTCCCACATCCTTGCTGGTTCCATTAGGTCTGGGCTAAGCCCTCCCACCCAATACACCATAGATGCGTTGTTGTCCATCATGACAGACAGCTGTCTGTTCTCTTGTGGCACTGTCACCTGACAGCCGTCAGGTGTGCATTTCACTGTACAATTCAATTGGCATAGTGCATCTCTCCCTAGTAGCCCTATTGGCGTGTGTTCTGATACAAGTATTGACAGATCTGCTCTCTGTCCTTTGTACTCTAAGCTTACAAGCTCAGTGGTAGGGATCAGCTGTTTAATTCCCTCGAATCCGATTGTCTTCACATATTTCCCAGACATAGGGAGGTGCGTGGCATCTTCAGGCTTCAGACAGGTGTAGGCTGCTCCACTGTCCACCATCAATTCTAATGGACGTTGGTTGACCGACACCCATATTGTAGGTTCATCTTCAGGCCTGTTTGTCACCACCAGCTGGCACCCCCTTCTCGGATCTTCTGGGCACCCCTATAGCCCAGCTGCTGGGCCTCCGTAGGGGTTCACCACTCCTGGAGCCGGTGTAGCAGGGGGCCTATATCCTCCTTTTTGTTTCCCCCCTGCGCCCCCCTGGTTCTTCTTCCAGCAGGTACGGGCTAAGTGTCCATGCTGGCCGCATTGGAAACATGGTCCTAACATCTTCTTCCCGGCTGCGGTCCATCCCTCTTGTGGTGGTCCTTGGCCAGGCTGGTTGTATGGCTGGTACGGAACCACTTGCACCCCTGGTGGCCCCTGTGGGTATGGATACCCCCCTTGTGGCCCCTGTGGGTATGACTGGGGAGGGACAGTTTGCAGTTGCTGTGGCTGAGCTGGGACCTGTAGGGCTATAGTCTGCACTCTCTCTCTGGTTTTCTTGCCTTCAGTCAATTGTACTTGAGTTAGTTTTCTGAGGGACTCTTCGTCTTGTGCCTTCTGTATCTGAATCTTCTTTCTAAATAATTCTACTTGGTGTGCTACGTTGTCTATATAAACAGCCTTGTTCATGTGTCGTAGCCCCACCACTTCTGCTAACTTGTTCTTAACTGGGGTAGGGAGACCTTGTTGAATCTTTTCCCTGATTATGGCTTTTTCTAACGGGTTATCTTCGGCGTCCTTCCCTGTCACACTTCTCCATTGAGAGTGCACACGGGCAACAAAACCCCTGGGATTCTCATCTCCCCCCAGTGGCTTCACAATGACATTGTCTGGGTGAATGTGAGTAGGGTATGTCTCTCTGATTGCTTTCCACAGCCTGCCTCTGTTTGCTGCGAAGAGCTCTGGGTCATAAACGGATGTATCGATATATCTATGAAGTCCTGCCTTCATCAATATTTCCTGCATGGTGTCCAATCCTGTAATGGTAGCTAAGAGTCTTTTCAGGTCTCCCATTGCAGCGTGCGTTCCTGTCAATCTCACGTCGACTTCCGTCGTCCAGGGGTGGCCACCATCTTCCAGGACTGGGAGTTTTTCTATCACTTCTGACAGATCTGTATGATTCCAAGGACGATATTCCATCTGGTTACCTCGAATCAGCACCGGGAAGTTCCCCTGAATTGCCTCTTCCTCCGATGCCTTCCCTTTGTTCTTTACAGAGGGCCTTAGGTCATAATCGCTTACTAGTGGCTTCGTTTTTTCGTCCCGCCTTGGTGTCGCTGCGGACCTTGGGAAGTTCAACTGGGATGTATGTGATGATGTCGCTCGAGATTGACGATACTCTTCTTTCTCTACTTCTAGGTCCTGCATCTGTTGTCTGTAGCTTTCTTCCTCTCTTAGGATTCTCGCATGGAGTTTTCTTGCCCTCTCTCTTGATTCCTCCTCATCCTTTTTTAGGGATTTTCCACGGCGTTTCATCATCCTTTCTTCCTCCTCTTCCTCCCTCTCTTCCTGCAGCCTCTTCTTCTTTTGCTTTAAGCTCTCTTTTTTCTTCCCTACCTTCAGAGACTTCTGCTCATCTTCAGAACTACTTTCTTCTTTTCCCTTCTTATAGCGTATTTTCCCTCCCTGCTTTTCGGCCCTGGCTATTAGTTTTCTCATCTGAGCACTGTAGCCTCCCTGTGCATTACTGTCATCACTTGAATCTTCGCTATCACCTCCACTGCCATCTTCACTGTCATCTGTCTTGTCACTCCTGTCGTCCCCTTTTCCCCTCGGCTCCTTCTTCTTCTTCTGTTTGGCCCCTGACCTGTTCTCTGGTTCGAAGTCCACGGTCACTTTCGCTCTTCCCCTCTCTAGTACATTATCATCCTCATCTTGGATAGTGAAGGCTCCGTTCGTACTTAGGACGGGGACCTGAGGGTAGATCCGCTGAGAATTGTCCTCCAGTATCTTGGCATAGGGAGGAGGACTGGAGATTGGAGCTGTGTGTGAGAATGGAATGTTCACTTTCTCTTCCATTGCTTTGGCCAATTCATCTCTTTTTTCTGGACTCAGGTCAGCTGTTTTCTCATTCCAAGCTGATGCTACTTTCTGCCCCACTACCTTGAAGAGGTCTAAAATAGCTAACTCTAACCTGCGTTTCTCTGATCTAATCTTTCCTTTTTGATGCGCCTTATGTGCATTTATAAGTATCTCCAATGTTGCGATTACGTGTAAATTAAGGGTGCCCTCTTGTGGCCACGGTTCTTCAATGTCTGCCCAACGATTATTCCATTTCGTTGACATTTTGCTAATTTCCTTAACAAGAGGATTCATTTTTTCCACTATAGCCACAGGGGATAAAGTTGCCAATATTCCACTATCTGTGGTAACAGCCTTTACAATTTTACTGGATTCGGCTCCCATGTTAAGCTGATTGATTTATACTGCTCAATATGCTGAAAGTATTCTATAAGGTGTACTTTTCTTACAACCCACCTTCTGTTGCCGTATCTGCTAAACAGATGCTAGTCCAACTTTTAACTGTGTCAACTGTCTACACAGAACACTACAATTCAGAACAACGGATTGTTTCAGTGGTATTGTGTATTATTGACTTAAATATAATCTATGTGTGTGTGTTTTAATCTAAATGTTTTTCCCTTATTGTGTATGAATGTGTGTCACTTAATTGCTCAATCAATACTAATTATAGTTCAGGTCAACTTAATTATTAAACTACAAAGGCTGTTCAACACAATTATCAAATTACAAAGGCAGGTCACGCTCTAAGTCTTTCTGATCCACAAACCCTTGATTGATCAATCCTCAGATAGAAACTGTTCTGCTATTCTTTAATCAAAAACTGTGAAAAAGAACTTAACTTGAAATAAAAAGATGTAAAATACGAATATTAATTATAACCTGTAAAGAAATCGACTTGTTATTTGAAAGGAATAAATGATTAATTATTAATTACAATCTGTAAAGAAATCGACTTGTTATTTGAAAGGAATGCATAATTAATTAGACTTAGTCATTGACACTTCATTGATGTAAACCTGTGAAAGAAAACGTTATCATTAGACTATTACAAACCAATTGATCAAAGTTTTGTGAAAACAGAAAATGAAATGATCTGAATAATTAATTCAATCAATTTGTAATTAATTAAATTAATTGAAGTAATGTAATATATTACAATCATTTACAACCATCCATTTATTAATGTAAAGGACTATTTCATCGACCTCAGATGGATCTCACTGAGGATTAGTGTTTTAAAATGTCTTGTCGTGTTTTGTCCACTAGGCGGAGCTATGCAACCAAAAATGTCTTGTCGTGTTTTGTCCACTAGGCGGAGCTATGCAACCAAAAATGTCTTGTCGTGTTTTGTCCACTAGGCGGAGCTATGCAACCAAAAATGTCTTGTCGTGTTTTGTCCACTAGATGGCGGCAAGCAACCGACTTGGGTATCGATTGCTTCTAAACACCTATTATTTTTTACAATCTATAAATAAATCAACTGTTATGTGAAAGGAATGAATGACTAGTTAGAATTATTCATTATATCATCATATACATTGATTTAAAACTTGTGGAATCAATCAATTGTTTTGTGAAAACAGAAAATGAATGATCTGAATAATTAATTCAACTAATAAGTAATTAATTAAATTAATTAAAGTAATGTAATACTGAACAGTCATTCACAACATCAATCTATGCATCAACCTTTTAGATTCTTTCACCAACATTCTTTATTGCGGGGAAAGGTGAAAGGCAAGGAAGTAAAATGGAGGAAAAAAGAATCTGTGTTCTCTAGTTTCTGCTGGGCTACGCCCTTCTCCGCGCATGCGCCCGCTTTTCACTAGACTTGTGAATGAAACTTAACAAATATCTTTAAACTACTTTAAAATACCCCAATGATCAATTCACTATCTTTATATTACTACAGTCTATGTGAAATGGATTTAACCTTATCTTATGAGATGAGTAATGTAATCGATCAAATTCAGCTTCCCTTGTAGTAGAAAGGATTTTCAGCTCTGTGTGTGTTTTAGGGCGAAAGCGCGTGTGTTTGAAATGAGACACACAGAAAGGGAAGGGAGGGGCTCTACCCCACGGTTTTTCCTTGAAAAACCACGGTCTTTTTCACAACAAAGTACATTCACGACACAGCAATATCAAAATTATCTTTCAATGTAGTTAAACTATTATTTACCAATTTACTCTCATTCTAATATTCCCTAATGCCTTTTTTCCACGGTCTCTCTCTCAAGAGGAATCTGAGCCTGTGGTGTCTGCGCGTGCCTGCGGGCGTGTTTGTGCTCCGCTGACAAGGACAAAGGACCTCTTGTTTTCCAAAACGGACTTTTCAGTCCAATTACACTTTTATCAAACAGGAATTCTCATTCCTTACACATTTGGCACACATCAGACTCTTTTCTGATCTAATACAAGATATTAGCCCACTGTGAGAACGTCTCCACACAGTATTCTGCCAAAAGCTCGTCCGTAAGACGGCACTGAAGCAATTCATTCTTTGCTCCACAACACACAGATACTTCTACAATATCGTACAATTTAAACATATATGTACAAATACAGATTTCTAAATCCGGCTCTTTAATTCAATCCAATTGTAATGATCTTATATTTCTAACAGATACTCAACACAAATCAAGATTCTTTTGTTTATAGCTTATTAGAGTCAGTCAATCCTGCACTCTCTCCTTCGCCTGGCTAAAGTCAGCGAGGGGGGGAGTGGTACTCACCTCTAGGCGCTGAAATGAAGAGATGCAAAAATTGACGGTGAATCACAGGCTATATATATTTACTCGTGGGCTAGTTCGCCATAATTTCGTATATTTTGGTATCTGTTACTGCTAAAAATGAAGAAGAGTTCTTGAGCAAATTTAAGACTGTTTATTCAAAAAAGCAGGTTACAAGGCTTGGTTCCTCTGGTCCCTAGTTGGTCATTGGGATGGTCACAGGATGTGAAAAAAGAGACCGAGTCTGTTTGTTCAAGGGACTATATCCCTTTGGCGTTATGCAAATCCCTTCATCCCTGAGCCAATCAAACCAGAGATATGGTCTTCTAACCAATGACGTCCCCTTCTCTGTGTCTGTTTCTCCAGGCTATCCACGTCATTTTAATTTGGTCAGATACAAAGTTGCCAGTGAAGACATAGTAGTTTCTGTCCTGTAAGTAGGATGTTATTATCTTATTATCTTATTATCAGGGGCTATTCTAAGGACTCTTTGGGTTCCTTCTGTGTGTTGTCTGCCCTACACTTGGTTTAATGCAATTCTAATGCAATTCACCCTATGGTCTAATACAATTCTAATGCAATTCATCCTATGGGCGTCTTGCTGGCTCGGGCCCTAATGCAATTATATCTACCCGTGATCCTATTTCAGCCACTGCAGATGCTGGTCAAAAGGCCGGTCAAAAGGCCAGATGGGCATGTTTACAATCTATCCATTGTGTGTCAGAGAGCATGAAATACACGACACTTGCATTAACAAATTTCCTTTTTAGCCATTTATAACAAGGTCTGTGTTGTGGATCCCGCTTCGGCACCGCTCGTTGAGACCAATCAGGCCCAATCTGAGACAGCTGCGCCGGCTCCAGCAGGTGTTAACAATCTAAGGAGGAGAGACCTGCATAAAAGGCCCCACAACCTGCCGTCTGATGCTTGATCAATCTGATCCCCAGTGGTTCGTCGTCTCGCTCCCTCGTTTGTCTCCAGTGTGTATAGATCCGAAATTACTTGTTTATTTTTCCCAGTCGTTTTATTATTTTCACGTTTGTTTGTTTGTTTTCTCTCCTCCACCAGTCCACTCCTGCCTGCCTGCCTGCCTGCCCTGCCTATCCTCCTGCCTGCCTGTCGACTACTCCTCCTGCCTACCCTCCTGCCTGCCTAACGACTACTCCTCCTGCCTAAACCCCTGCCTGCCTGCCGACTATCCCCTCCTGCCTAAAGCCCCTGCCTGTCTGCCGACTACCCCCTCCTGCCTAAGTACCCCTGCCTGCCTGCCGACTACTCCCCCTGCCTGACCCCCGCTTGCCCTACGACCATTCCCTCTGAGCAATAGACGTCTTTTCAACCTCGCGTCTACAATATAAACCAATATAAACCAGCTATATTACGGCTATATTTTCTACTTATCTTAAATGCATGAAAACCGTTATTAAACCCCTCTAAACTGTCAGAATACGTCCCAGACGTCATGTAGTATGAGATTCATATAGTCTAGCATAGATAGCAGAAGTGGTGGTTTAAATTGCGTCTATACATCGCTGTCCTTTAACCCAGATAAATGCGGTCTGTGTCTAAACCTGTTTTAGTCTAGCAGCACGTTGAGTTTAAATTAATACCCTAAACGCCTGTAGATTGTCAAAATATGTACCAGACCGTCATTTAGTCTGAGATTCCATGTAGTCTAGCATAGTTATTCATGCAGAAGAGGTGGTTTAAATTGCGTCTATACATCGCTGTCCTTTAACCCAGATAAATGCGGTCTGTCTAAACATATTTTCTACTTATCTTAAATGCATTAAAACCGTTATTAAACCCCTCTAAACTGTCAGAATACGTCCCAGACGAGTTGATAGTTCGTTCATTTTCGTTCATTTTCGCCCATCACTAATCGACACAGCTAGCCCTTCTTGCCATGACTCCGGCGTTTATTCAGTAGGCTATAACAGGTCAAAACAACTAGACCAAACGGCAGCAAACACAAATCAATAACAGGTCAAGTCGACCTTAAATAACAGTGTACCAGTGTACAATAACTAACAGCTAACTCTTACAGTAACATGTGGCCTGTGTTTTTTGCAGTTCAATTAAAATGAGCATTATTACAAAACATTTAAAACACAGTGGACGTGATAATGGCGGATCATTTGCATTCCGTTCATAACAAATGATAAATTCCACACGATTTATTTGATAGCACATCAGTGATGCAGTGACGTTGAACTACAACAAAGAGGCTGAGAACTACAACGACCGTCTACCTACCCGGGGGCACTCATGGAACTACTACACTGCGCCTGCGCACAGCCAGCAAACGGTCGCGCGCAAGATTTGAATGTTGTTGGCCAGAGATTTTACCGTCATAATATGAATACCTATTTTAATGGATTTTTAATGGAACTATGTAGAAAACTATGTCTAACCTGTCGGTCAGAATTGGTTTCATCGTCTGAGAGCAATCTGTCCGTTTCTAGTCGAACTAGTAATAGAAGTTTGCGATTGGAAGAAAGAAGAAAGAACGCGGCTGACCCGTTCCTGTCTGCGCTGCAGTACCTCTCCCAGGGTGAGCTAGCTAGTTCAGCTATACTAACATTTATCTACTCTTTTTATCAACATTTATCAAGTCTTTCGGCTTAGCATTGGCTTGTTTGCTTTTTCTATATGTCAACATTGTGGAGTTATATAACTTCCAAGACCACTCTGTCTTCTTGTTTTTAACTAGCTAGCTATTTTTGGCTAAATATACCTACCGGCATCATCACTAAGTAGGTGGATGCGTCCAAAACAAAAGCCTTATATTTGACATGAAGACCTCTATACCCGTATAGTAAGTTAATAACCTCTATACCGGTATAGTACTATAACTAGTAACAACATTGTCAATGAGGTAATTACATGGCTATATGGAGTTTTATCAGTTTGTGTTAAGTGGTTTGTACTCTGTGAAGCGCTGTGCAGACCAGCTGTCTTCAGTGCTCACAGACAGCTGATCTTCAACACACATCAAACCTGGTTCAATGCATTAGAATTTTCCACTTATGAATTCGATTCCAATTTAGAACTTTGATCTCTGTACTGTAGGCCGCCATGTTGTTGTTGATCAGGCCTGCACCGTCATCAGCTAACTTGACTTGATCAAAAAGGTGTGCACTAAAGGTTTGTTGTCTATAGCAACGGCTTCAACTCTACTATCCATACACGGGGGTCTAGGGTGGGTGGTAGCATACTACAGATTATTTTGTGGCGAGTGTCAAACATTTGCTCACTATAGGAACAAGAGCAACAGGGCACCAGACATTCAAGCATATTACATTTTCTTTGGCACATAGTAGGCAATCCACAATTAATCTGGCTCTTTACTCTTGCTTTTTAAAGTTTTAAATGGGATTCTTCTGTGAAAATAACTTTTCTTTTGCTTTATTTAATTACAGAAGCTGTCATGAACCTAAAAAAGGTCACAGAGGTGGAGGCAAGGGCGAGCATTGGAGATCACCTGAAGCAGGCCCCAGGCAGAACGGGCGGTGCTGGCTACAGACAGAATAACCCAACCTAAATGTTGTCTCCATAACTGTCAATAAATACTATTATGTTGTTAAATGTTCCTATTTCATTGTTATTATGTTATTAAATGTTG